>NC_136623.1:42600664-43099263 GCF_933228915.1 Telmatherina bonti
GGATGGGAGGGAGGGATGATGGATGGAGGGATGGAGGGAGGGATGGAGGGGAGGGAGGGAGGGAGGATGGAGGGAGGAGGGAGGGAGGATGGAGGGAGGGAGGATGGAGGGAGGGATGATGGATGGAGGGATGGAGGGAGGATGGAGGGATGGAGGGAGGATGGAGGGATGGAGGGATGATGGATGGAGGGATGGATGGAGGGAGGAGGGAGGGAGGATGGAGGGAGGGATGATGGAGGGAGGGAGGATGGAGGATGGAGGGAGGGATGATGGAGGGAGGAGGGAGGATGGAGGGAGGATGGAGGGAGGGAGGGAGGGATGGAGGGAGGGAGGAGGGAGGGAGGGAGGGAGGGAGGGAGGATGGAGGGAGGGAGGGATGATGGATGGAGGGATGGAGGGAGGGAGGAGGGGAGGGAGGAGGGAGGGAGGATGGAGGGAGGAGGGAGGATGGAGGGATGGAGGGATGATGGAGGGAGGAGGGAGGGAGGGAGGATGGAGGGAGGGAGGAGGGAGGATGGAGGATGGAGGGAGGATGGAGGGAGGATGGAGGGATGATGGATGGAGGGATGGATGGAGGGATGGAGGGATGGATGGAGGGAGGATGGAGGGATGATGGATGGAGGGATGGATGGAGGGATGGGAGGGGATGATGGATGGAGGTGGATGGATGGAGGGAGGATGGAGGGAGGATGGAGGGATGATGGAGGGAGGGAGGATGGAGGGAGGATGGAGGGAGGATGGATGGAGGGAGGATGGAGGGTGGATGGAGGGAGGATGGAGGGAGGATGGAGGGATGGATGGAGGGAGGATGGAGGGAGGTTGGAGGGAGGATGGAGGGATGGATGGAGGGAGGATGGAGGGAGGATGGAGGGAGGATGGAGGAGGATGGAGGGAGGATGGAGGGATGGATGGAGGGAGGATGGAGGGAGGATGGAGGGATGGATGGAGGGAGGATGGAGGGAGGATGGAGGGAGGATGGAGGGATGGAGGGAGGATGGAGGGAGGATGGAGGGAGGATGGATGGATGGATGGAGGGAGGATGGAGGGAGGATGGAGGGAAGATGGATGGGGGGATGGAGGGAGGATGGAGGGAGGATGGAGGGATGGATGGAGGGAGGATGGAGGGAGGATGGAGGGAGGGATGGAGGGAGGAGGGAGGGAGGATGGAGGGAGGGATGGAGGGAGGGATGGAGGGAGGATGGAGGGATGATGGATGGAGGGATGGATGGAGGGATGGAGGGATGATGGATGGAGGATGGATGGAGGGAGGATGGAGGGAGGATGGAGGGAGGATGGAGGGAGGGGATGGAGGGATGATGGATGGAGGGAGGATGGAGGGATGGATGGAGGGAGGATGGAGGGAGGATGGAGGGAGGGATGGAGGGAGGAGGGAGGGAGGATGGAGGGAGGGATGGAGGGATGGATGGAGGGAGGATGGAGGGAGGATGGAGGGATGGGATGGAGGGATGGATGGAGGGATGGAGGGATGATGGATGGAGGGATGGATGGAGGGAGGATGGAGGGAGGATGGAGGGATGATGGAGGGAGGGAGGATGGAGGGAGGATGGAGGGAGGATGGATGGAGGGAGGATGGAGGGAGGATGGAGGGAGGATGGATGGGGGGATGGAGGGAGGATGGAGGGAGGATGGAGGGATGGATGGGGAGGATGGAGGGAGGATGGAGGGAGGATGGAGGGATGGAGGGAGGATGGAGGGAGGGATGGAGGGAGGATGGATGGAGGGATGGAGGGAGGATGGAGGGAGGATGGAGGGAGGATGGATGGGGGGATGGAGGGAGGATGGAGGGAGGATGGAGGGAGGATGGGATGGAGGGAGGGAGGAGGAGGGAGGGAGGGATGGAGGGAGGATGGATGGAGGGATGGAGGGAGGGATGGATGGAGGGAGGATGGAGGGAGGGATGGATGGAGGGATGGATGGAGGGATGGAGGGAGGGATGGACGGAGGGAGGAGGGAGGGAGGAGGGAGGGAGGAGGGAGGGAGGGATGATGGATGGAGGGATGGATGGAGGGATGGAGGGAGGGATGATGGATGGAGGGATGGAGGGAGGGAGGAGGGAGGGAGGAGGGAGGGATGATGGAGGGAGGAGGGAGGGAGGATGGAGGGATGGAGGGATGGATGGAGGGATGATGGATGGAGGGATGGAGGGAGGATGGAGGGATGATGGAGGGAGGATGGAGGGTGGGAGGGAGGGATGGAGGGAGGAGGGAGGGATGATGGAGGGAGGAGGGAGGATGGAGGGAGGGAGGGAGGGATGATGGATGGAGGATGGAGGGAGGAGGGATGGATGGAGGGATGATGGATGGAGGGATGGAGGGATGATGAAGGGAGGATGGAGGGATGGAGGGAGGATGGAGGGGAGGGATGGAGGGATGGATGGAGGGATGGAGGGATGGAGGGATGATGGAGGGAGGATGGAGGGAGGGAGGATGGAGGGAGGGATGGAGGGAGGGAGGGAGGGAGGATGGAGGGAGGAGGGAGGGAGGATGGAGGGAGGAGGATGGAGGGAGGGATGATGGATGGAGGGATGGATGGAGGGATGGAGGGATGATGGAGGGAGGATGGAGGGAGGGAGGGAGGGAGGATGGAGGGAGGATGGAGGGAGGGAGGATGGAGGGAGGGATGATGGATGGAGGGATGGAGGGAGGATGGAGGGATGGAGGGATGGATGGAGGAATGGAGGGATGATGGAGGGAGGATGGAGGGAGGGATGGAGGGAGGATGGAGGGATGATGGATGGAGGGATGGATGGAGGGATGGAGGGAGGATGGAGGGAGGGAGGGATGGAGGGAGGGAGGGAGGGAGGGATGGAGGGAGGGATGGTTGGAGGGAGGGAGGATGGAGGGTGGGAGGGAGGGATGGAGGGAGGAGGGATGATGGGAGGGAGGGATGATGGATGGAGGGAGGAGGGAAGGATGGAGGGAGGAGGGGGGATGGAGGGAGGGAGGGAGGGATGGAGGGAGGAGGGAGGGATGATGGAGGGAGGGAGGGATGATGGATGGAGGGATGGAGGGAGGGAGGAGGGAGGGGATGATGGAGGAGGGAGGGATGATGGATGGAGGGAGGGAGGAGGGAGGGATGATGGAGGGAGGGAGGGATGATGGATGGAGGGATGGAGGGAGGAGGAGGGAGGGATGATGGAGGGAGGGAGGGATGATGGATGGAGGATGGAGGGAGGGAGGAGGGAGGGAGGATGGAGGGAGGAGGGAGGGATGATGGAGGGAGGGAGGGAGGAGGGAGGGATGATGGAGGGAGGGAGGGATGATGGATGGAGGGATGGAGGGAGGGAGGATGGAGGGATGATGGATGGAGGGATGGAGGGATGATGGAGGGATGGAGGGATGGAGGGATGATGGATGGAGGGATGGATGGAGGAAGGGAGGATGGAGGGAGGATGGAGGGAGGGATGGAGGGAGGATGGAGGGAGGGAGGATGGAGGGAGGGATGGATGGAGGGAGGATGGAGGGAGGGAGGATGGAGGGAGGGAGGATGGAGGGAGGGATGGAGGGAGGGAGGGAGGATGGAGGGAGGATGGAGGGAGGGAGGGAGGGAAGATGGAGGGAGGGATGATGGATGGAGGATGGAGGGAGGGAGGATGGAGGGAGGGAGGATGGAGGGAGGATGGAGGGAGGGATGGAGGGAGGATGGAGGGAGGGATGGATGGAGGGAGGGAGGGAGGGAGGGAGGATGGAGGGAGGGAGGAGGGAGGGAGGATGGAGGGAGGAGGGGGGATGGAGGGATGGAGGGAGGAGGGAGGGATGATGGAGGGAGGAGGGGGGATGGAGGGAGGGAGGGAGGGATGGAGGGAGGAGGGAGGGATGATGGATGGAGGGATGGAGGGAGGGAGGAGGGAGGGAGGAGGGAGGGATGATGGAGGGAGGAGGGAGGGAGGGAGGGAGGATGGAGGGATGGATGGAGGGATGGAGGGATGATGGATGGAGGGATGGAGGGATGATGGAGGGAGGGATGGAGGGATGGATGGAGGGATGGAGGGATGATGGATGGAGGGATGGATGGATGATGGATGGAGGGATGGAGGGATGATGGAGGGATGATGGAGGGAGGATGGAGGGATGGATGGAGGGATGGAGGGATGGATGGAGGGATGGAGGGATGATGGAGGGAGGATGGAGGGATGGATGGAGGGATGGAGGGATGGATGGAGGGATGGAGGGAGGATGGAGGGATGGATGGAGGGAGGGATGGATGGAGGGATGGAGGGAGGATGGATGGGGGGATGGAGGGAGGATGGAGGGAGGATGGAGGGATGGATGGAGGGAGGATGGAGGGAGGATGGAGGGAGGGATGGAGGGAGGATGGAGGGAGGGATGGAGGGAGGAGGGATGGAGGGATGATGGAGGGAGGATGGAGGGAGGGAGGGAGGGATGGAGGGAGGATGGAGGGATGGATGGAGGAGGACGGAGGGATGGAGGGAGGATGGAGGGATGGAGGGAGGATGGAGGGAGGGATGGAGGGAGGATGATGGAGGGATGGATGGAGGGATGGAGGGATGATGGAGGGAGGATGGAGGGATGGAGGGAGGATGGAGGGAGGGATGGAGGGAGGATGATGGAGGGATGGATGGAGGGATGGAGGGATGATGGAGGGAGGATGGAGGGATGGAGGGATGGATGGAGGATGGAGGGAGGATGGAGGGATGATGGATGGAGGGATGGATGGAGGGAGGGGAGGATGGAGGGAGGATGGAGGGATGATGGATGGAGGATGGAGGGAGGGAGGAGGGAGGGAGGATGGAGGGAGGGAGGGAGGGAGGGAGGATGGAGGGAGGAGGGAGGATGGATGGAGGGATGGAGGGATGATGGAGGGAGGATGGAGGGTGGATGGATGGAGGGATGGTGGAGGGGATGAGGGATGATGGAGGGAGGATGGAGGGAGGATGGAGGGATGATGGAGGGAGGGAGGGAGGGATGATGGATGGAGGGATGGAGGGAGGGAGGAGGGAGGGAGGATGGAGGGAGGGATGGAGGGAGGGAGGGAGGGAGGATGGAGGGAGGAGGGAGGGAGGATGGAGGGAGGGAGGATGGAGGGAGGGATGATGGATGGAGGGATGGAGGGAGGAGATGGAGGGAGGGAGGGAGGGAGGATGGAGGGAGGAGGGAGGGAGGATGGAGGGAGGGAGGATGGAGGGAGGGATGATGGATGGAGGGATGGAGGGAGGATGGAGGGATGGAGGGAGGATGGAGGGATGGAGGGATGATGGATGGAGGGATGGATGGAGGGAGGAGGGAGGGAGGATGGAGGGAGGGATGATGGAGGGAGGGAGGGATGGAGGATGGAGGGAGGGATGATGGAGGGAGGAGGGGGATGGATGGAGGGAGGGAGGGAGGGATGGAGGAGGGAGGGATGATGGAGGGAGGATGGAGGGAGGGAGGGAGGAGGGAGGGAGGAGGGAGGGATGATGGAGGGAGGAGGGAGGGAGGGAGGGAGGGAGGGAGGATGGAGGGAGGGAGGGATGATGGATGGAGGGGATGGAGGGAGGGAGGAGGGAGGGGGAGGGAGGGAGGATGGAGGGAGGAGGGAGGGAGGGAGGATGGAGGGAGGAGGGAGGATGGAGGGATGGAGGAGGATGGAGGGAGGATGGAGGGATGATGGATGGAGGGATGGATGGAGGGATGGAGGGATGGATGGAGGGAGGATGGAGGGATGATGGATGGAGGGGATGGATGGAGGGATGGAGGGATGATGGATGGAGGGATGGATGGAGGGAGGATGGAGGGAGGATGGAGGGATGATGGAGGGAGGGAGGATGGAGGGAGGATGGAGGGAGGATGGATGGAGGGAGGATGGAGGGAGGATGGAGGGAGGATGGATGGGGGGATGGAGGGAGGATGGAGGGAGGATGGAGGGATGGATGGAGGGAGGATGGAGGGAGGATGGAGGGAGGATGGAGGGATGGAGGGAGGATGGAGGGAGGATGGAGGGAGGATGGATGGAGGGATGGAGGGAGGATGGAGGGAGGATGGAGGGAGGATGGATGGGGGGGATGGAGGGAGGATGGAGGGAGGATGGAGGGATGGATGGAGGGAGGATGGAGGGAGGATGGAGGGAGGGATGGAGGGAGGAGGGAGGGAGGGATGGAGGGAGGGATGGAGGGAGGGATGGAGGGAGGATGGAGGGATGATGGATGGAGGGATGGATGGAGGGATGGAGGGATGATGGATGGAGGATGGAGGGATGGATGGAGGGAGGATGGAGGGAGGATGGAGGGAGGGATGGAGGGAGGAGGGAGGGAGGGATGGAGGGAGGGATGGAGGGAGGGATGGATGGAGGGATGGAGGGAGGATGGATGGAGGGATGGAGGGAGGATGGATGGGGGGATGGAGGGAGGATGGAGGGAGGATGGAGGGATGGATGGAGGGAGGATGGAGGGAGGATGGAGGGAGGGATGGAGGGAGGATGGAGGGAGGGATGGAGGGAGGAGGGAGGGAGGGATGGAGGGAGGGATGGATGGAGGGATGGAGGGAGGGAGGATGGAGGGAGGGATGGATGGAGGGATGGATGGAGGGAGGGATGGAGGGAGGATGGAGGGAGGATGGAGGGAGGATGGATCCATCTATCTCAGCATGGTATTCAGGTGTGGGATTTAAACCTGTGACTGTGTCAGCGGACGTTACTGGTACATTGATGGTTTCTTATACTGGTTCCTTCCCAGTAGAGTGTGTCATGTGGGCGCGTGCAGGCGCGTGCAGGCGTGAAGTGAAGTGCGCAGAGAGAGAGAGTGGGGGAAGTTGGGTGCGAGGTGGAAGTGAAACTATGTCAGTCAGCAGTCATGGAGAAGTTTAAGACGGTTCTGAACGTGGCTAACAAGCAGGGCAGCTTTGGGTTCGGGGTGGTGGCCCTGCTGACCGCTGGGGGGGAGCAGATCTTCTCCTCGGTGGCCTTCAGGTGTCCCTGCAACCAGCTGAACTTCCTCTACGGCCTGGTGTTCCTGCTCGTGCCGGCGCTGGCACTGCTGCTGCTGGGGATCATCCTGAGTAAGAGGACGTGGAAGCTGGTCACGGGTCTGTGTCGCCGCAGGAGCAAGAAGACCCTGGTGTCCGCCTGCAATGCGCTGTTCTACATCTGCGCCACCGCGCTGGTTGCGCCCACCAGCTGGATCGCTGTGGCGCTACTTGGCGGGAACTACTATGAGTGCGCAATGACCGGCGCCAACGTCAGCGCGTACAGCCTGCACGTGTGCCAGGGGAAGATGTCCAGGGAGCAGTGTGAGCAGGAGATGTTCCGCTTACCCTGCGAGAGAGGCGCAGAGCAGAGCGGGAAAGAAGAGGTCCTGCGCACAATCAGGGCGCATTCTCAGGTAGGAAGCGCTCTGCTGTGCGCCATGGCGCCTCTTTCCCTTCAACTTCAGCTCATTTCATTCCTCCACCCTGAACACAGTTTCTGACACAGAAACTTGGTTTTACTACGTCATCTCTCTGCGGGGGAGAAGTTTCCACTGAGTTCCCGGATGTTGCTTTCCTGAACCTGAAGCTCGAGAATCAAAAATCACTTCCTGTTTGAAACAAGCAGAGAGCTGGTCTCCATGGTGCTGCAGGCATGTTAACACGGAAAGAAGCTTTGCAGGAGTGAAGACCACCTCCAGCTGCCCGGTCTGCGAGTCACCAGACCAGAACCAGAACTCTGATGGAGATCCAGCTCCTGTAGAAAGATTTCAGGGTTTAATATGAACAGCAGGATGTTTACTGGTTACCACAGCTCCACAGTCTGTAAGCAGCAGGCCATGTTTGGCTCCCAGTAGAAGATAACCATCACATCAGATGAAGGCATGCTGCTGTGATGATGCAGGATGTGCTTCAGCGTGGTCCTGCTGGAAGCTGCAGATGTCGGAACCAGCTTTGGTCCAGAGAAGACGGCGTCTTTCTGGATCCTCTTCACATATGATGGAGCTTTAACCTGCATGAACTGGGTTCACACTGGTTCCTGGAAGCTTCCTGAGTCCATGCACTGGTTTCCAGTAGACAATCATTGTTTTAATGCACCAGCATCCAGCCTTGTCGCGTGCATACAGAGATTCCTTCTGATTCTCTGTAGCGGAGGACCTTCACAGTCTGAGGAACATTTTTCTGGACTTTTAGATCCAGTTTGTCTCAGACTGGTGAAGCTCCCTCCTTCCATCTGACAGACTCTCAAATGCTCCTTTTACACCCAGTATGTTACCGGCCTGCTCCCAGTTAAACCAGTTAACCCTGTCATGTTACTGTTTATCTTTTGCTGGGAAGAAAAGATGACTTTTGGATTTTCTTTTGGAGGTGAGAATTAAATCTCAGGTGGAAAGTCCAGAACATCATGCTGTGTAAACTGGTGTGACTGGTTATTGTGGGGGTTGGATGACCTGTGTGTCCGACCCTCCACAGCGCTGACGGTGGAAGATGGAGGCAGGCCTGCTAGCTGAGAACTGATGAAAAAGTTGTTGTGTTTGTGATGACCACAGATTCTGGGCTGGTTCCTCATCGCCGCCATCATGCTGTCCAACCTGCTGCTGATCTGCGTGGCTCGCTGCGCGTCGCCCATCAGCTACCAGCAGCTGAGGTTCTGGAGGGTCTACACCGAGGAGGAGAACGACCTGATGGACTCGTACACCAGCAAACACGCCAAGCAGCTGGCTGAGAGGAACCTGGAGAGCTTCTTTAAACAGACGCCGCCTGAAGACGTCGTCATCCCGTCCAGCAAGGACTGGGAGAAGATCTCTGCACTCTACAGGTTCAGAACCAAAGACCAGTACTACAGCACCCTGCACCAGCATGTGGAACGGGACCAGGAGGCCGGCGGGGGGGTCCCGCTGAATTTGGTCCGGTCTGCTGGGTCTACTGGGTCTGCTGAAGCCCCGGCTGTTTTGAACTTTGTGGACGGCGGCTTGATGTCACCGCAGGGACAGTGACGGTCTGGAGTCATGGAGGGTTGTGGCTGACATGTCAGATGATCTGCAGCAGGTGGTCTGAACATGTGAATAACACGTGTAAAACTACATGTGATTTTTTCATTAAAGTTACTGAACCACATGTTTTCAGTTTCTTACTGATTTCCCTCCTCCACCGGGCACCTCCGCCCAGGTGGAGTCAGACCTGAGACAGTAAACACACCTGCAGACAAAGTGTGTTTACAAACATCATGTAGTAATGCAGGTAGATAGCAGGTGGGCGGGACTTAATGCATCATGGGAAATCTGCCAGAAGTCGGGTCTGCAGCATAGACGGTCTGTGAGAGATGGGTGGAGCCTATGTGGAAGTGCATAAACCTGAAGGTCCCTCTTCGTCCACTAGGGCCTGCAAAACAGAGCAAATCCACAAACTCCCATGCTAAAAAGACCAACTTCACAGCAGGAGTAAACATGTTTACAGCAGTAATAAACACATTTACAGCAGTAATAAACACATTTACAGCAGTAATAAACATGTTTACAGCAGGAATAAACACGTTTACAGCTGAAATAAACATGTTTACAGCAGGAATAACACATTTACAGCAGTAATAAACACATTTACAGCAGTAATAAACATGTTTACAGCAGGAATAAACACGTTTACAGCTGAAATAAACATGTTTACAGCAGGAAAAAACACATTTACAGCAGAAATAAACATGTTTACAGCAGGAATAAATATGTTTACAACAGGAATAAACATGTTTACAGTAGAAATAAACATGTTTACATATAGAGTAAACATGTATACAGCAGAAATAAACATGATTACAGCATAAATAAACATGTTGAAACCAGAAATTTACAGCAGGCATAAATATGTTTACAGCCTTGTTCAAAAATCCATTTTAGGTTTAATAGGTCAGGTTTACCTTCATGACAACTCTTGCGGGAGAGTGAATTTTTTCTTTAAAAGTAATTTAATCTCGAGTTCGGCATATTTAGGGGCGTGTCCTTTTGATTGACAGGTATCCGCTATCCCACTTTAAGTCAGAAGAATGTAGAACAACCACAGTTTTTAGCCGGTTAACAACGTGACTTAGCTTTAGCCCGCTTACCTCTGGTAGCTGGTTAGCTCCTGTTATCTCCAGGTTAGCTCGGTTAGCTCTTAGCTACAGAAAGCTGGGAGTTCGCTCGATGTCAATCATCCACCATGACGCTCACAGCCCCCCTCTCAGCTCCACCTCTTTGCCCATATTTGTATTTTCCGGGTGAGACGACGCACATGCCCCTGCCAAGATGGTGATGGTAGGAACCGCCCACCGAGCTTCAATTCAGCTCTTCAGAAACCTACGGGTGACGTCATGGACACTCCGCCCATTTTTTACATGCGGTCCGTGGTCTGCAGAGTCTCTGGGTCAGCTCCTTTTCCATCAACTGGGTCTGGGTGACAAATGGAGCGGACCCACTTCTGTTCAATATAACTTTTTTTTTTATATAAAAGTCCATTTATGTCCAGTTCAGTGCAATCTGTAGCTCACTGGGTCCAGTAAAGACTGGTCCAGTTCTCCACCCTGAACGCAGCACGGGGACGCTGGTGGAACCTGAACGCAGCACGGTGTAAACAGAGCCAACATTAAGCCTGTGTGAGTTTCAGCTTCTTGTCTCTCTGTGGGGTTTGGGGTTTCCCACTTCCTCTTGTAAGAGCTGGAAATATAATTTATTGACATGAGGTTATTTCCTCAGAGCAAGACGATGAAGCTGTTAATGGTCTGCGCTGGTTGTAAAACTAGATCACGAACTGGTGTTTCCTGTGGGACTGGAATGGATGAGCACGTCCCCCGACAGACCGCCATGTCCAACGTGTCCTGCCACGTTTGTGTGGAGACAAAGAAGCAGAACATGAGAAGTGCTTCTGGACGGAGGATCTGAGCCTTTCAGCTGGAAGTTTTTATTTGACGGCATGCCGGCGCGTCTCATTGGCTGAAAGAGGAGCCTGGGGAAAAGCAGCAGGGAGGGGCTGAGAGCCTTCCCAGGGAGGGGCTCCCAGGAGTTTGTTGGGACTCGCAGCAGAATCAGACAACATGGACAGCTACCAGACGATTGTGAGGTTCTTGGTGAACCAGAAATCCACCATTGGTTACAGCGCAATGGCTCTGCTGACCATCGGAGGGGAGAGGATCTTCACCATGTTCTCCTTTCAGTGTCCATGCAACCACGAGCAGAACTTTGCTTACGGACTGACGTTCCTGCTGGGACCGGCTGCCGTCCTCCTGGTCGCTAGCCTGTTCCTGAGCGCGGGTCTGTGGAGGCTGTACACCGGCTGCTGTTTAAACCCCATCAAGCTTTGTCCTCGAGGGAACTGCTGCGGCTGCTTCAGGGCGCTACTCGCCATCGTCTGCGGGGCCTGCGTGGCCCCTGTGATGTGGCTCTCCGTGGCCCTGCTCAACGGGACCTTCTACGAGTGCGCCATCAGCGGCGTGGACGACGGCATGGTGGCGGGTTCCTTCTGTAAAAACAGAACCGCTGCGTGTCGGGAGGAGCTGGCCCGGGTTCCCTGTGAGCGGTCCAAACTGTCCAGAGACGAGAGGATGGAGCTGCTGCTGATGTTCAGAGCTCAGTCCCAGGCAAGGACACACACACACACACACACACACACACCATAAACATACGAACAGAAACACACACAGGTGTAGTTCAGACGGTCCAGCAGTGCAGAGCCGATGATTGTTCAGGTTGTGCGTGCGTGTGTGTGCGTGTGTGTGTGTGCGTGCGTGCGTGTGTGTGTGCGTGTGTGTGTGCAGGGACTTTTAACCAGTAGACACACATGTAATCGATGTGAGTAAAGTGCTTTCTGAGTGGCTGTGTGTATGGAATGGGGGGGGGGGGGGGGGGGGGGATGGGAGACCACCTGACCAGCTGCTCTGATTGGACCTGCAGATCCTGGGATGGAGCATCGTCATGGTGACCGCCCTCGCCGCCCTCCTCAGCAGCTGCTGCAGACGCTGCCGCTCCAGCGTCAGCTACCTGCAGCTCACCTTCTGGCAACGCTACACGGAGAAGGAGAGGGAGCGCTTCGACGCCTTGGCGGTGGATTACGCCACCAAGCTGGCCGAGAGGAACCTGAAGAGCTTCTTTGAGAACCGAGAACCTGATCCGTTCCCTCTGCCCGGCCACCGGGCGTGGGAAGAGGTCTCGGAGTACTACACGTTCTCCAGGAGCGAGCAGTGTTACAGCATCCTGCAGCGCTACGTGGAGCGGTCCGACAGAGACTTCAGTCCAGAGAAGATGCTGGTCCTGGATGTGGAGTCTGGACTGGAAATGGCTTAAGGTCAGAGGGAGCAGGTCTCCTTCTGGGCTCCCACTAATCGTCTACTGAGAGTCCACCTACCCGTCCAACTGCACTGTTCTGGACAAAGTAAAAGAGTTAGAATTCCTCTGCTGGGTCCCTCATGCTTTCCTGGATCCTGCAGCCGGACCCTGGACCCTGGATCCTGCAGCTGGACCCTGGACCCTGGATCCTGAAGCCGGACCCTGGACCCTGGATCCTGAAGCCGGACCCTGGATCCTGCAGCCGGACCCTGGATCCTGCAGCCGGATCCTGGATCCTGCAGCCGGACCCTGGATCCTGCAGCCGGACCCTGGATCCTGCAGCCGGACCCAGGATCCTGCAGCTGGACCCTGGATCCTGCAGCCGGACCCTGGATCCTGGATCCTGCAGCCGGATCCTGGATCCTGCAGCCGGACCCTGGATCCTGCAGCCTGATCCTGGATCCTGCAGCTGGACCCTGGATCCTGCAGCCTGATCCTGGATCCTGCAGCCGGACCCTGGATCCTGCAGCCGGACCCTGGATCCTGCAGCCGGACCCTGGATCCTGCAGCCGGACCCTGGACCCTGGATCCTGCAGCCGGACCCTGGACCCTGGATCCTGGATCCTGCAGCCGGACCCTGGATCCTGCAGCCGGACCCTGGACCCTGGATCCTGCAGCCGGACCCTGGATCCTGGATCCTGCAGCCGGACCCTGGATCCTGCAGCCGGACCCTGGATCCTGCAGTCGGACCCTGGATCCTGCAGCCGGACCCTGGATCCTGGATCCTGCAGTCGGACCCTGGATCCTGCAGCCGGACCCTGGATCCTGGATCCTGCAGCCGGACCCTGGATCCTGGATCCTGCAGTCGGACCCTGGATCCTGCAGCCGGACCCTGGATCCTGGATCCTGCAGTCGGACCCTGGATCCTGCAGCCGGACCCTGGATCCTGGATCCTGCAGTCGGACCCTGGATCCTGCATGGATTACTTTGTTTTCTCGGCAGGAAAAGATTTAACTGATGTTTGTCCTAAATAAAGTTTCTGCATCTCAGAATGGATCTTTCTGCTCCATCAACACACACACACACACACACACACACACACACACACACACACACACACCATGACTCCACCTGATGATGACATCATGATGACAAATCTGAAACATGAAACAAACTTTATTTAAATTGTACAAACAAAACCTGAAATTTATTTAATCTTTGTGTTTGAAGATCTTCTTCTGTGGTTTCTGCCTCTAACAGGAAACAAGTCCAGGTTTTCAGGACAAAGTCCGGCAGGTTTTCAGGACAAAGTCCGGCAGGTTTTCAGGACAAAGTCCGGCAGGTTTTCAGGACAAAGTCTGGCAGGTTTTCATGATGTCCAGAAACCTGGAAGAAGTCCAGGTAAAGATTTCCACCCAACCTCCCGCTGTGCCACCAGAAACAACCGGTTTCTCACTGGTTTGATCCCATAACAACAAGCATGGATAAAGGACAGAGTGTGTTTCAGGTGAAGGATCCAGAATGTGTTTCCGTCAGTCAGAACCGGGCCGGTCCGGTCTTCCTCCAGGGTCTGGACCGGCCTCCTCTCCGTCACTGTCTCTGTCCCAGTCCTTCATGCTGGCTCCCATCATGAAGTCGTCTCTGAGGACGCTCCAGGACGGCTGGTCCTCGGCTGCAGCAACCTGCACGCACACACACACACACACACACGGGACGGTCCTTTTCCAGAACTCTGATGTCTGAAGAAGTGAACGGAGAGGAGACTCACAGCGTGGTCCCGCGTCCTGCCGGCAGCCCGGTCCTCCTTCCGCAGGACCGAGACGAAGTCCTTTTTAGAAAACGACGACAGGATCTTCGCCTTCTTCCTCTCAGAGCTGCCGGCGTCCTTCACCGCCGCGTCCACGCTCTGCTGGTGTTTCCTCACCGCGTTGAAGAGCTGGACCACGCCCCTGAACGCACCACACCGCATCAGAACCAGGCCCCTGAACGCACCACACCGCATCAGAACCAGGCCCCTGAACGCACCACACCGCATCAGAACCAGGCCCCTGAACGCACCGCACCACACCGCATCGCATCAGAACCAGGCCCCTGAACGCACCGCACCACACCGCATCGCATCAGAACCAGGCCCCTGAACGCACCACACCGCATCAGAACCAGGCCCCTGAACGCACCGCACCACACCGCATCGCATCAGAACCAGGCCCCTGAACGCACCGCACCACACCGCATCGCATCAGAACCAGGCCCCTGAACGCACCACACCGCATCAGAACCAGGCCCCTGAACGCACCACACCGCATCAGAACCAGGCCCCTGAACGCACCACACCGCATCAGAACCAGGCCCCTGAACGCATCACACCGCATCAGAACCAGGCCCCTGAACGCATCACACCGCATCAGAACCAGGCCCCTGAACGCACCACACCGCATCAGAACCACGCCCCTGAACGCACCACACCGCATCAGAACCACGCCCCTGAACGCACCACACCGCATCAGAACCACGCCCCTGAACGCACCACACCGCATCAGAACCAGGCCCCTGAACGCACCACACCGCATCAGAACCAGGCCCCTGAACGCACCACACCGCATCAGAACCAGGCCCCTGAACGCACCACACCGCATCAGAACCAGGCCCCTGAACGCACCGCACCGCATCAGAACCAGGCCCCTGAACGCACCGCACCACACCGCATCAGAACCAGGCCCCTGAACGCACCGCACCGCATCAGAACCAGGCCCCTGAACGCACCGCACCGCATCAGAACCAGGCCCCTGAACGCACCGCACCGCATCAGAACCAGGCCCCTGAACGCACCGCACCGCATCAGAACCAGGCCCCTGAACGCACCGCACCGCATCAGAACCAGGCCCCTGAACGCACCGCACCGCATCAGAACCAGGCCCCTGAACGCACCGCACCGCATCAGAACCAGGCCCCTGAACGCACCGCACCGCATCAGAACCAGGCCCCTGAACGCACCGCACCGCATCAGAACCAGGCCCCTGAACGCACCGCACCGCATCAGAACCAGGCCCCTGAACGCACCGCACCGCATCAGAACCAGGCCCCTGAACGCACCGCACCGCATCAGAACCAGGCCCCTGAACGCACCACACCGCATCAGAACCAGGCCCCTGAACGCACCACACCGCATCAGAACCAGGCCCCTGAACGCACCACACCGCATCAGAACCAGGCCCCTGAACGCACCGCACCGCATCAGAACCAGGCCCCTGAACGCACCGCACCGCATCAGAACCAGGCCCCTGAACGCACCGCACCGCATCAGAACCAGGCCCCTGAACGCACCGCACCGCATCAGAACCAGGCCCCTGAACGCACCGCACCGCATCAGAACCAGGCCCCTGAACGCACCGCACCGCATCAGAACCAGGCCCCTGAACGCACCGCACCGCATCAGAACCACGCCCCTGAACGCACCGCACCGCATCAGAACCACGCCCCTGAACGCACCGCACCACACCGCATCAGAACCACGCCCCTGAACGCACCACACCGCATCAGAACCACGCCCCTGAACGCACCACACCGCATCAGAACCACGCCCCTGAACGCACCACACCGCATCAGAACCAGGCCCCTGAACATCAGAACCAGGCCCCTGAACGCACCACACCGCATCAGAACCAGGCCCCTGAACGCATCACACCGCATCAGAACCAGGCCCCTGAACGCATCACACCGCATCAGAACCAGGCCCCTGAACGCACCGCACCACACCGCATCAGAACCAGGCCCCTGAACGCACCGCACCACACCGCATCAGAACCAGGCCCCTGAACGCACCACACCGCATCAGAACCAGGCCCCTGAACGCACCACACCACACTGCATCAGAACCAGGCTCCTGAACGCACCACACCGCGTCAGAACCAGGCTCCTGAACGCACCACAGCGGAAATGAAGGAAACCTACCTGGTAGCGATCCTCTGAAGAGCCTTTTCAGTGTCCCGATCTTTGCTGACGTCGGGTTTTTCTCTGAACATCATCTCCCACCTTCGCTTTTCGTCCACCTGTTGGACACAAACACACCGTCACACAGAGGACAGAGGTCCCACCGATCCCCCTGTGCAGGAGGAACATGTAGCGTAGCAATATTCTGAGAACTTTGTGACTCATGACAAGGAAAACTTGGACTTCATGTATTCCGACAAGTACTCCCGTCTTTCCCGGGATGACTCTGGAACATGTCTACTTTGTTGTTCTGAAAGGTGTAAGCGAGGGAACACAGCACAGGAGTGGATTAACTCTCCATAAATTTCTTTCCAACTCATCAGAAGCAGAAGTCAGTGTAGGTAAGTCTGCATGTTCTCTTTAGAAATAAACTCTTATCATTTGTCCATTGGAAAAATGGTTCTTGAAAAGTTCATACATCTTAAGAAATTAAGTGTAAAAATGTGATAATGTTATATAAAATAACCTGACCTGTAATAACCTGACCTGTAATAACCTGAAATAACCTGACCTGTAATAACCTGTAGTAACATGACCTGTAATAACCGGTAATAACCTGACCTGTAATAACCTGTAATAACCCGTAATAAACTGAACTGTAATAACCTGACCTGTAATAACCTGTAATAACCTGACCAGTAATAACCTGTAATAACCTGACCCGTGATAACCTGACCTGTAATAACATGTCATAACCTGACCTGTAATAACCTGTAATAACCTGTCCGGTATAAACCTGACCTGTAATAACATGTCATAAACTGACCTGTGAAAACCTGACCTGTAATAACCTGACCTGTAATAACCTGTCATAACCTGACCTGTGAAAACCTGACCTGTAATAACCTGACCTGTAATAACCTGTCATAACCTGACCTGTAATAACCTGAAATAACCTGACCTGTAATAACCTGTAGTAACATGACCTGTAATAACCGGTAATAACCTGACCTGTAATAAACTGACCTGTAATAACCTGTAATAACCCGTAATAAACTGAACTGTAATAACCTGACCTGTAATAACCTGTAATAACCTGACCAGTAATAACCTGTAATAACCTGACCCGTGATAACCTGACCTGTAATAACATGTCATAACCTGACCTGTAATAACCTGTAATAACCTGTCCGGTATAAACCTGACCTGTAATAACATGTCATAAACTGACCTGTGAAAACCTGACCTGTAATAACCTGACCTGTAATAACCTGTCATAACCTGACCTGTGAAAACCTGACCTGTAATAACCTGACCTGTAATAACCTGTCATAACCTGACCTGTAATAACCTGTATCACCTGACCTGTAATAACCTGTAATAACCTGAACTGTAATAACCTGACCCCTAAAAACCTGAACTGTGATAACCTGTAATAAATGTAATAACCTGACCTGTAATAACCTCACCTGTAATAACCTGACCTGTAATAACCTGTAATACCCTGAACTTTAATAACCTGTAGTAACATGACCTGTAATAACCTGTAATAACCTGACCCGTGATAACCTGACCTGTAATAACATGTCATAACCTGACCTGTAATAACCTGTAATAACCTGTCCGGTATAAACCTGACCTGTAATAACATGTCATAACCTGACATGTAATAACCTGACCTGTAATAACCTGAACTGTAATAACCTGACCTGTAAAAACCTGACCTGTAATAACCTGTATCAACTGACGTGTAATAACCTGTCATACCCTGACCTGTAATAACCTGACCCCTAAAAACCTGAACTGTGATAACCTGTAATAAATGTAATAACCTGACCTGTAATAACCTGTAATAACCTGACCTGTAATAACCTGTAATAACCTGAACTTTAATAACCTGTAGTAACATGACCTGTAATAAGCGATATTAACCTGTATCACCTGACCTGTAATAACCTGACCTGTAAAAACCTGACCTGTAATAACCAGACTTGTAATAACCTGACCTGTAATAACCTGACCCCTAAAAACCTGAACTGTAATAACCTGTAATAAATGTAATAACTTGACCTGTAACAGCCTGTAATAACCTGTAATAACCTGACCTATAATATCCTTTCATAACCTGACCTGTAATAACCTGTAATAACCTGACCTGTAATAACCTATAATAACCGGACCTATAATCACCTGTAATAACCTGCTCTGTAATAACCCGACCTGTAATAACCTATGATAACCTGACCAGTAATAACCTGTAGTAACCTGACCTGTAATAACCTGGATTGTAATAACCTGACCTGTAAAAACCTGACCTGTAATAACCTGTATCAACTGACGTGTAATAACCTGTAATAACCTGACCTGTAATAACCTGTAGTAACATGACCTGTAATAACTGGTAATAACCTGACCTGTAATAACCTGTGATGACCTGACCTGTAATAACCTGTAATAACCTGAACTGTAATAACCTGTAGTAACATGACCTGTAATAACCGTTAATAACCTGTAATAATCTGACCTGTAAAAACCTGGCCTGTAATAACCTGACTTGTAATAACCTGACCTGTAATAACCTGTAATAACCTGACCCGTAAAAAACTGACCTGTAATAACCTGTAATAAACATAACCTGACCTGTAATAGTCTGTAATAACCTGTAATAACCTGACCTATAATAACCTGACATAACCTGACCTGTTATAACCTGACCTGTTATAACCTGTCATAACCTGACCTGTAATAAACTGACCTGTAATAACCTGTCATAACCTGACCTGTAATAACCTGACCCGTGATAACCTGACCTGTAATAACCTGTATCAACTGACGTGTAATAACCTGTAATAACCTGACCTGTAATAACCTGTAGTAACATGACCTGTAATAACTGGTAATAACCTGACCTGTAATAACCTGTGATGACCTGACCTGTAATAACCTGTAATAACCTGAACTGTAATAACCTGTAGTAACATGACCTGTAATAACCGTTAATAACCTGTAATAATCTGACCTGTAAAAACCTGGCCTGTAATAACCTGACTTGTAATAACCTGACCTGTAATAACCTGTAATAACCTGACCCGTAAAAAACTGACCTGTAATAACCTGTAATAAACATAACCTGACCTGTAATAGTCTGTAATAACCTGTAATAACCTGACCTATAATAACCTGACATAACCTGACCTGTTATAACCTGACCTGTTATAACCTGTCATAACCTGACCTGTAATAAACTGACCTGTAATAACCTGTCATAACCTGACCTGTAATAACCTGACCCGTGATAACCTGACCTGTAATAACATGTCATAACCTGACCTGTGATAACCTGTAATAACCTGTCCGGTATAAACCTGACCTGTAATAACATGTCATAACCTGACCTGTAATAACCTGACCTGTAATAACCTGACCTGTGAAAACCTGACCTGTAATAACCTGTCATAACCTGACCTGTAATAACCTGTATCACCTGACCTGTAATAACCTGAACTGTAATAACCTGACCCGTAAAAACCTGACCTGTAATAACCTGTAATAACTTAACCTGTAATAACCTGACCTG
Source organism: Telmatherina bonti (assembly GCF_933228915.1). Taxonomy (NCBI): domain Eukaryota; kingdom Metazoa; phylum Chordata; class Actinopteri; order Atheriniformes; family Telmatherinidae; genus Telmatherina; species Telmatherina bonti. The sequence continues at coordinate 42,620,383 of NC_136623.1, forward strand.
TAATAACCTGAACTGTAATAACCTGACCTGTAAAAACCTGACCTGTAATAACCTGACCCCTAAAAACCTGAACTGTGATAACCTGTAATAAATGTAATAACCTGACCTGTAATAGCCTGTAATGACCTGTAATAACTTGACCTATGATAACCTGTCATAACCTGACCTGTAAAAACCTGACCTGTAATAACCTGACCTGTAATAACCTGACCTGTAATAACCTGACCTGTAGTAAACTGACCTGTAATAACCTGTAGTAACCCGTAATAAACAGAACTGTAATAACCGGACCTGTAATAACCTGACCTGTAATAACCCGTAATAACTTGCCCTGTAATAACCTGACCTGTAATAACCTGTAATAACCTGACCTGTAATAACATGACCTGTAATAACCTGTAGAAACAATACCTATAATAACCTGTCATAACCTGACCTGTTTTAACCTGTAATAACCTGACCTGTAATAACGTGACCTGTAATAACCTGACCTGTAATAACCAGTAGTAACATGACCTGTAATAACCGGTAATAACCTGTAATAACCTGACCTGTAATAACCTGACCTGTAAAAACCTGACCTGTAATAACCTGTATCAACTGACGTGTAATAACCTGTCATAACCTGACCTGTAATAACCTGACCCCTAAAAACCTGAACTGTGATAACCTGTAATAAATGTAATAACCTGACCTGTAATAACCTCACCTGTAATAACCTGACCTGTAATAACCTGTAATAACCTGAACTTTAATAACCTGTAGTAACATGACCTGTAATAACCTGTAAAAACCTGACCCGTGATAACCTGACCTGTAATAACCTGACCTATAATCACCTGTAATAACCTGCCCTGTAATAACCCGACCTGTAATAACCTATGATAACCTGACCAGTAATAACCTGTAGTAACCTGACCTGCAATAACCTGACTTGTAATAACCTGACCTGTAATAACCTGTAATAACCTGACCTGTAAAAACCTGTAGTAACATGACCTGTAATAACTGGTAATAACCTGACCTGTAATAACCTGTGATGACCTGACCTGTAATAACCTGTAATAACCGGAACTGTAATAACCTGTAGTAACATGACCTGTAATAACCGTTAATAACCTGTAATAACCTGACCTGTAATAACCTGTAATAATCTGACCTGTAAAAACCTGACCTGTAATAACCTGACTTGTAATAACCTGACCTGTAATAACCTGTAATAACCTGACCCGTAAAAACCTGACCTGTAATAACCTGTAATAAACATAATAACCTGACCTGTAATAGTCTGTAATAACCTGTAATAACCTGACCTATAATAACCTGACATAACCTGACCTGTTATAACCTGTCATAACCTGACTTGTAATAACCTGACCTGTAATAACCTGTAATAACCTGACCTGTAAAAACCTGTAGTAACATGACCTGTAATAACCTGTAGTAACATGACCTGTAATAACCGTTAATAACCTGTAATAACCTGACCTGTAATAACCTGTAATAATCTGACCTGTAAAAACCTGACCTGTAATAACCTGACTTGTAATAACCTGACCTGTAATAACCTGTAATAACCTGACCCGTAAAAATCTGACCTGTAATAACCTGTAATAAACATAATAACCTGACCTGTAATAGTCTGTAATAACCTGTAATAACCTGACCTATAATAACCTGACATAACCTGACCTGTTATAACCTGTCATAACCTGACCTGTAATAAACTGACCTGTAATAACCTGTCATAACCTGACCTGTAATAACCTGTAATAACCTGACCCGTGATAACCTGACCAGTAATAACAGGTCATAACCTGACCTGTATTAACCTGTAATAACCTGTCCGGTATAAACCTGACCTGTAATAACATGTCATAACCTGACCTGTAATAACCTGACCTGTAATAACCTGTAATAACCTGACCTGTAATAACCTGACCTGTAATAACCTGTCATAACCTGACCTGTAATAACCTGTATCACCTGACCTGTAATAACCTGAACTGTAATAACCTGACCCGTAAAAACCTGAACTGTGATAACCTGCAATAAATGTAATAACCTGACCTGTAATAACCTCACCTGTAATAACCTGACCTGTAATAACCTGTAATAACCTGAACTTTAATAACCTGTAGTAACATGACCTGTAATAACCTGTAATAACCTGACCCGTGATAACCTGACCTGTAATAACATGTCATAACCTGACCTGTAATAACCTGTAATAACCTGTCCGGTATAAACCTGACCTGTAATAACATGTCATAACCTGACCTGTAATAACCTGACCTGTAATAACCTGTAATAACTGACGTGTAATAACCTGTCATAACCTGACCTGTAATAACCTGACCCCTAAAAACCTGAACTGTGATAACCTGTAATAAATGTAATAACCTGACCTGTAATAACCTGTAATAACCTGACCTGTAATAACCTGTAATAACCTGAACTTTAATAACCTGTAGTAACATGACCTGTAATAAGCGATAATAACCTGTATCACCTGACCTGTAATAACCTGACCTGTAAAAACCTGACCTGTAATAACCAGACTTGTAATAACCTGACCCCTAAAAACCTGAACTGTAATAACCTGTAATAAATGTAATAACTTGACCTGTAACAGCCTGTAATAACCTGTAATAACCTGACCTATAATAACCTGTCATAACCTGACCTGTAATAACCTGTAATAACCTGACCTGTAATAACCTATAATAACCTGACCTATAATCACCTGTAATAACTTGCCCTGTAATAACCTGACCTGTAATAACCTATAATAACCTGACCTATAATCACCTGTAATAACCTGACCTGTAATAACCTGTAATAACCTGAACTTTAATAACCTGTAGTAACATGACCTGTAATAACCTGTAATAACCTGACCCGTGATAACCTGACCTGTAATAACATGTCATAACCTGACCTGTAATAACCTGTAATAACCTGTCCGGTATAAACCTGACCTGTAATAACATGTCATAACCTGACCTGTAATAACCTGACCTGTAATAACCTGTAATAACTGACGTGTAATAACCTGTCATAACCTGACCTGTAATAACCTGACACCTAAAAACCTGAACTGTGATAACCTGTAATAAATGTAATAACCTGACCTGTAATAACCTGTAATAACCTGACCTGTAATAACCTGTAATAACCTGAACTTTAATAACCTGTAGTAACATGACCTGTAATAACCTGACTTGTAATAACCTGACCTGTAATAACCTGTAATAACCTGACCTGTAATAACCTGTAGTAACATGACCTGTAATAACCGGTAATAACCTGACCTGTAATAAACTGACCTGTAATAACCTGTAATAACCCGTAATAAACTGAACTGTAATAACCTGACCTGTAATAACCTGTAATAACCTGACGAGTAATAACCTGTAATAACCTGACCCGTGATAACCTGACCTGTAATAACATGTCATAACCTGACCTGTAATAACCTGTAATAACCTGTCCGGTATAAACCTGACCTGTAATAACATGTCATAAACTGACCTGTGAAAACCTGACCTGTGATAACCTGACCTGTCATAACCTGTCATAACCTGACCTGTGAAAACCTGACCTGTAATAACCTGACCTGTAATAACCTGTCATAACCTGACCTGTAATAACCTGTATCACCTGACCTGTAATAACCTGTAATAACCTGAACTGTAATAACCTGACCTGTAAAAACCTGACCTGTAATAACCTGTATCACCTGACCTGTAATAACCTGTAATAACCTGAACTGTAATAACCTGACCCCTAAAAACCTGAACTGTGATAACCTGTAATAAATGTAATAACCTGACCTGTAATAACCTCACCTGTAATAACCTGACCTGTAATAACCTGTAATACCCTGAACTTCAATAACCTGTAGTAACATGACCTGTAATAACCTGTAATAACCTGACCCGTGATAACCTGACCTGTAATAACATGTCATAACCTGACCTGTAATAACCTGTAATAACCTGTCCGGTATAAACCTGACCTGTAATAACATGTCATAACCTGACATGTAATAACCTGACCTGTAATAACCTGAACTGTAATAACCTGACCTGTAAAAACCTGACCTGTAATAACCTGTATCAACTGACGTGTAATAACCTGTCATAACCTGACCTGTAATAACCTGACCCCTAAAAACCTGAACTGTGATAACCTGTAATAAATGTAATAACCTGACCTGTAATAACCTGTAATAACCTGACCTGTAATAACCTGTAATAACCTGAACTTTAATAACCTGTAGTAACATGACCTGTAATAAGCGATATTAACCTGTATCACCTGACCTGTAATAACCTGACCTGTAAAAACCTGACCTGTAATAACCAGACTTGTAATAACCTGACCTGTAATAACCTGACCCCTAAAAACCTGAACTGTAATAACCTGTAATAAATGTAATAACTTGACCTGTAACAGCCTGTAATAACCGGTAATAACCTGACCTATAATATCCTGTCATAACCTGACCTGTAATAACCTGTAATAACCTGACCTGTAATAACCTATAATAACCTGACCTATAATCACCTGTAATAACCTGCTCTGTAATAACCCGACCTGTAATAACCTATGATAACCTGACCAGTAATAACCTGTAGTAACCTGACCTGTAATAACCTGGACTGTAATAACCTGACCTGTAAAAACCTGACCTGTAAAAACCTGTATCAACTGACGTGTAAGAACCTGTAATAACCTGACCTGTAATAACCTGTAGTAACATGACCTGTAATAACTGGTAATAACCTGACCTGTAATAACCTGTGATGACCTGACCTGTAATAACCTGTAATAACCGGAACTGTAATAACCTGTAGTAACATGACCTGTAATAACCGTTAATAACCTGTAATAACCTGACCTGTAATAACCTGTAATAATCTGACCTGTAAAAACCTGACCTGTAATAACCTGACTTGTAATAACCTGACCTGTAATAACCTGTAATAACCTGACCCGTAAAAACCTGACCTGTAATAACCTGTAATAAACATAACCTGACCTGTAATAGTCTGTAATAACCTGTAATAACCTGACCTATAATAACCTGACATAACCTGACCTGTTATAACCTGTCATAACCTGACCTGTAATAAACTGACCTGTAATAACCTGTCATAACCTGACCTGTAATAACCTGTAATAACCTGACCCGTGATAACCTGACCTGTAATAACATGTCATAACCTGACCTGTAATAACCTGTAATAACCTGTCCGGTATAAACCTGACCTGTAATAACATGTCATAACCTGACCTGTAATAACCTGACCTGTAATAACCTGTAATAACCTGACCTGTGAAAACCTGACCTGTAATAACCTGTCATAACCTGACCTGTAATAACCTGTATCACCTGACCTGTAATAACCTGAACTGTAATAACCTGACCCGTAAAAACCTGACCTGTAATAACCTGTAATAACTTAACCTGTAATAACCTGACCTGTAAAAACCTGAACTGTAATAACCTGACCTGTAAAAACCTGACCTGTAAAAACCTGACCTGTAATAACCTGACCCCTAAAAACATGAACTGTGATAACCTGTAATAAATGTAATAACCTGACCTGTAATAGCCTGTAATGACCTGTAATAACTTGACCTATGATAACCTGTCATAACCTGACCTGTAATAACCTCACCTGTAATAACCTGTAATAACCTGACCTGTAATAACCTGTAATAACCTGAACTTTAATAACCTGTAGTAACATGACCTGTAATAAGCGATAATAACCTGTATCACCTGACCTGTAATAACCTGACCTGTAAAAACCTGACCTGTAATAACCAGACTTGTAATAACCTGACCTGTAATAACCTGACCCCTAAAAACCTGAACTGTAATAACCTGTAATAAATGTAATAACTTGACCTGTAACAGCCTGTAATAACCTGTAATAACCTGACCTATAATAACCTGTCATAACCTGACCTGTAATAACCTGACCTATAATAACCTGTCATAACCTGATCTGTAATAACCTGTAATAACCTGACCTGTAATAACCTATGATAACCTGACCAGTAATAACCTGTAGTAACCTGACCTGCAATAACCTGACTTGTAATAACCTGACCTGTAATAACCTGTAATAACCTGACCTGTAATAACCTGTAGTAACATGACATGTAATAACTGGTAATAACCTGACCTGTAATAACCTGTGATGACCTGACCTGTAATAACCTGTAATAACCAGAACTGTAATAACCTGTAGTAACATGACCTGTAATAACCGTTAATAACCTGTAATAACCTGACCTGTAATAACCTGTAATAATCTGACCTGTAAAAACCTGACCTGTAATAACCTGACCTGTAATAACCTGTAATAACCTGACCCATAAAAACCTGACCTGTAATAACCTGTAATAAACATAATAACCTGACCTGTAATAGTCTGTAATAACCTGTAATAACCTGACCTATAATAACCTGACATAACCTGACCTGTTATAACCTGTCATAACCTGACCTGTAATAAACTGACCTGTAATAACCTGTCATAACCTGACCTGTAATAACCTGTAATAACCTGACCCGTGATAACCTGACCAGTAATAACAGGTCATAACCTGACCTGTATTAACCTGTAATAACCTGTCCGGTATAAACCTGACCTGTAATAACATGTCATAACCTGACCTGTAATAACCTGACCTGTAATAACCTGTAATAACCTGACCTGTAATAACCTGACCTGTAATAACCTGTCATAACCTGACCTGTAATAACCTGTATCACCTGACCTGTAATAACCTGAACTGTAATAACCTGACCCGTAAAAACCTGAACTGTGATAACCTGCAATAAATGTAATAACCTGACCTGTAATAACCTCACCTGTAATAACCTGACCTGTAATAACCTGTAATAACCTGAACTTTAATAACCTGTAGTAACATGACCTGTAATAACCTGTAATAACCTGACCCGTGATAACCTGACCTGTAATAACATGTCATAACCTGACCTGTAATAACCTGTAATAACCTGTCCGGTATAAACCTGACCTGTAATAACATGTCATAACCTGACCTGTAATAACCTGACCTGTAATAACCTGTAATAACTGACGTGTAATAACCTGTCATAACCTGACCTGTAATAACCTGACCCCTAAAAACCTGAACTGTGATAACCTGTAATAAATGTAATAACCTGACCTGTAATAACCTGTAATAACCTGACCTGTAATAACCTGTAATAACCTGAACTTTAATAACCTGTAGTAACATGACCTGTAATAAGCGATAATAACCTGTATCACCTGACCTGTAATAACCTGACCTGTAAAAACCTGACCTGTAATAACCAGACTTGTAATAACCTGACCCCTAAAAACCTGAACTGTAATAACCTGTAATAAATGTAATAACTTGACCTGTAACAGCCTGTAATAACCTGTAATAACCTGACCTATAATAACCTGTCATAACCTGACCTGTAATAACCTGTAATAACCTGACCTGTAATAACCTATAATAACCTGACCTATAATCACCTGTAATAACTTGCCCTGTAATAACCTGACCTGTAATAACCTATAATAACCTGACCTATAATCACCTGTAATAACCTGACCTGTAATAACCTGAACTTTAATAACCTGTAGTAACATGACCTGTAATAACCTGTAATAACCTGACCCGTGATAACCTGACCTGTAATAACATGTCATAACCTGACCTGTAATAACCTGTAATAACCTGTCCGGTATAAACCTGACCTGTAATAACATGTCATAACCTGACCTGTAATAACCTGACCTGTAATAACCTGTAATAACTGACGTGTAATAACCTGTCATAACCTGACCTGTAATAACCTGACACCTAAAAACCTGAACTGTGATAACCTGTAATAAATGTAATAACCTGACCTGTAATAACCTGTAATAACCTGACCTGTAATAACCTGTAATAACCTGAACTTTAATAACCTGTAGTAACATGACCTGTAATAACCTGACTTGTAATAACCTGACCTGTAATAACCTGTAATAACCTGACCTGTAATAACCTGTAGTAACATGACCTGTAATAACCGGTAATAACCTGACCTGTAATAAACTGACCTGTAATAACCTGTAATAACCCGTAATAAACTGAACTGTAATAACCTGACCTGTAATAACCTGTAATAACCTGACGAGTAATAACCTGTAATAACCTGACCCGTGATAACCTGACCTGTAATAACATGTCATAACCTGACCTGTAATAACCTGTAATAACCTGTCCGGTATAAACCTGACCTGTAATAACATGTCATAAACTGACCTGTGAAAACCTGACCTGTGATAACCTGACCTGTCATAACCTGTCATAACCTGACCTGTGAAAACCTGACCTGTAATAACCTGACCTGTAATAACCTGTCATAACCTGACCTGTAATAACCTGTATCACCTGACCTGTAATAACCTGTAATAACCTGAACTGTAATAACCTGACCTGTAAAAACCTGACCTGTAATAACCTGTATCACCTGACCTGTAATAACCTGTAATAACCTGAACTGTAATAACCTGACCCCTAAAAACCTGAACTGTGATAACCTGTAATAAATGTAATAACCTGACCTGTAATAACCTCACCTGTAATAACCTGACCTGTAATAACCTGTAATACCCTGAACTTCAATAACCTGTAGTAACATGACCTGTAATAACCTGTAATAACCTGACCCGTGATAACCTGACCTGTAATAACATGTCATAACCTGACCTGTAATAACCTGTAATAACCTGTCCGGTATAAACCTGACCTGTAATAACATGTCATAACCTGACATGTAATAACCTGACCTGTAATAACCTGAACTGTAATAACCTGACCTGTAAAAACCTGACCTGTAATAACCTGTATCAACTGACGTGTAATAACCTGTCATAACCTGACCTGTAATAACCTGACCCCTAAAAACCTGAACTGTGATAACCTGTAATAAATGTAATAACCTGACCTGTAATAACCTGTAATAACCTGACCTGTAATAACCTGTAATAACCTGAACTTTAATAACCTGTAGTAACATGACCTGTAATAAGCGATATTAACCTGTATCACCTGACCTGTAATAACCTGACCTGTAAAAACCTGACCTGTAATAACCAGACTTGTAATAACCTGACCTGTAATAACCTGACCCCTAAAAACCTGAACTGTAATAACCTGTAATAAATGTAATAACTTGACCTGTAACAGCCTGTAATAACCGGTAATAACCTGACCTATAATATCCTGTCATAACCTGACCTGTAATAACCTGTAATAACCTGACCTGTAATAACCTATAATAACCTGACCTATAATCACCTGTAATAACCTGCTCTGTAATAACCCGACCTGTAATAACCTATGATAACCTGACCAGTAATAACCTGTAGTAACCTGACCTGTAATAACCTGGACTGTAATAACCTGACCTGTAAAAACCTGACCTGTAAAAACCTGTATCAACTGACGTGTAAGAACCTGTAATAACCTGACCTGTAATAACCTGTAGTAACATGACCTGTAATAACTGGTAATAACCTGACCTGTAATAACCTGTGATGACCTGACCTGTAATAACCTGTAATAACCGGAACTGTAATAACCTGTAGTAACATGACCTGTAATAACCGTTAATAACCTGTAATAACCTGACCTGTAATAACCTGTAATAATCTGACCTGTAAAAACCTGACCTGTAATAACCTGACTTGTAATAACCTGACCTGTAATAACCTGTAATAACCTGACCCGTAAAAACCTGACCTGTAATAACCTGTAATAAACATAACCTGACCTGTAATAGTCTGTAATAACCTGTAATAACCTGACCTATAATAACCTGACATAACCTGACCTGTTATAACCTGTCATAACCTGACCTGTAATAAACTGACCTGTAATAACCTGTCATAACCTGACCTGTAATAACCTGTAATAACCTGACCCGTGATAACCTGACCTGTAATAACATGTCATAACCTGACCTGTAATAACCTGTAATAACCTGTCCGGTATAAACCTGACCTGTAATAACATGTCATAACCTGACCTGTAATAACCTGACCTGTAATAACCTGTAATAACCTGACCTGTGAAAACCTGACCTGTAATAACCTGTCATAACCTGACCTGTAATAACCTGTATCACCTGACCTGTAATAACCTGAACTGTAATAACCTGACCCGTAAAAACCTGACCTGTAATAACCTGTAATAACTTAACCTGTAATAACCTGACCTGTAAAAACCTGAACTGTAATAACCTGACCTGTAAAAACCTGACCTGTAAAAACCTGACCTGTAATAACCTGACCCCTAAAAACATGAACTGTGATAACCTGTAATAAATGTAATAACCTGACCTGTAATAGCCTGTAATGACCTGTAATAACTTGACCTATGATAACCTGTCATAACCTGACCTGTAATAACCTCACCTGTAATAACCTGTAATAACCTGACCTGTAATAACCTGTAATAACCTGAACTTTAATAACCTGTAGTAACATGACCTGTAATAAGCGATAATAACCTGTATCACCTGACCTGTAATAACCTGACCTGTAAAAACCTGACCTGTAATAACCAGACTTGTAATAACCTGACCTGTAATAACCTGACCCCTAAAAACCTGAACTGTAATAACCTGTAATAAATGTAATAACTTGACCTGTAACAGCCTGTAATAACCTGTAATAACCTGACCTATAATAACCTGTCATAACCTGACCTGTAATAACCTGACCTATAATAACCTGTCATAACCTGATCTGTAATAACCTGTAATAACCTGACCTGTAATAACCTATGATAACCTGACCAGTAATAACCTGTAGTAACCTGACCTGCAATAACCTGACTTGTAATAACCTGACCAGTAATAACCTGTAATAACCTGACCTGTAATAACCTGTAGTAACATGACATGTAATAACTGGTAATAACCTGACCTGTAATAACCTGTGATGACCTGACCTGTAATAACCTGTAATAACCAGAACTGTAATAACCTGTAGTAACATGACCTGTAATAACCGTTAATAACCTGTAATAACCTGACCTGTAATAACCTGTAATAATCTGACCTGTAAAAACCTGACCTGTAATAACCTGACCTGTAATAACCTGTAATAACCTGACCCATAAAAACCTGACCTGTAATAACCTGTAATAAACATAATAACCTGACCTGTAATAGTCTGTAATAACCTGTAATAACCTGACCTATAATAACCTGACATAACCTGACCTGTTATAACCTGTCATAACCTGACCTGTAATAAACTGACCTGTAATAACCTGTCATAACCTGACCTGTAATAACCTGTAATAACCTGACCCGTGATAACCTGACCTGTAATAACAGGTCATAACCTGACCTGTATTAACCTGTAATAACCTGTCCGGTATAAACCTGACCTGTAATAACATGTCATAACCTGACCTGTAATAACCTGACCTGTAATAACCTGTAATAACCTGACCTGTAATAACCTGACCTGTAATAACCTGTCATAACCTGACCTGTAATAACCTGTATCACCTGACCTGTAATAACCTGAACTGTAATAACCTGACCCGTAAAAACCTGACCTGTAATAACCTGTAATAACTTAACCTGTAATAACGTGACCTGTAATAACCTGACCTGTAATAACCAGTAGTAACATGACCTGTAATAACCGGTAATAACCTGTAATAACTTGACCTGTAATAACCTGAACTGTAATAACCTGACCTGTAAAAACCTGACCTGTAATAACCTGACCCCTAAAAACCTGAACTGTGATAACCTGTAATAAATGTAATAACCTGACCTGTAATAACCTCACCTGTAATAACCTGACCTGTAATAACCTGTAATAACCTGAACTTTAATAACCTGTAGTAACATGACCTGTAATAACCTGTAAAACCTGACCCGTGATAACCTGACCTGTAATAACCTATAATAACCTGACCTATAATCACCTGTAATAACCTGCCCTGTAATAACCCGACCTGTAATAACCTATGATAACCTGACCAGTAATAACCTGTAGTAACCTGACCTGCAATAACCTGACTTGTAATAACCTGACCTGTAATAACCTGTAATAACCTGACCTGTAAAAACCTGTAGTAACATGACCTGTAATAACTGGTAATAACCTGACCTGTAATAACCTGTGATGACCTGACCTGTAATAACCTGTAATAACCGGAACTGTAATAACCTGTAGTAACATGACCTGTAATAACCGTTAATAACCTGTAATAATCTGACCTGTAAAAACCTGACCTGTAATAACCTGAACTGTAATAACCTGACCTGTAATAACCTGTATCAACTGACGTGTAATAACCTGTCATAACCTGACCTGTAATAACCTGACCCCTAAAAACCTGAACTGTGATAACGTGTAATAAATGTAATAACCTGACCTGTAATAGCCTGTAATGACCTGTAATAACTTGACCTATGATAACCTGTCATAACCTGACCTGTAATAACCTCACCTGTAATAACCTGTAATAACCTGACCTGTAATAACCTGTAATAACCTGAACTTTAATAACCTGTAGTAACATGACCTGTAATAAGCGATAATAACCTGTATCACCTGACCTGTAATAACCTGACCTGTAAAAACCTGACCTGTAATAACCAGACTTGTAATAACCTGACCTGTAATAACCTGACCCCTAAAAACCTGAACTGTAATAACCTGTAATAAATGTAATAAGTTGAGCTGTAAAAGCCTGTAATAACCTGTAATAACCTGACCTATAATAACCTGTCATAACCTGACCTGTAATAACCTGTAATAACCTGACCTATAATAACCTGTCATAACCTGACCTGTAATAACCTGTAATAACCTGACCTGTAATAACCTATGATAACCTGACCAGTAATAACCTGTAGTAACCTGACCTGCAATAACCTGACTTGTAATAACCTGACCTGTAATAACCTGTAATAACCTGACCTGTAATAACCTGTAGTAACATGACCTGTAATAACTGGTAATAACCTGACCTGTAATAACCTGTGATGACCTGACCTGTAATAACCTGTAATAACCTGAACTGTAATAACCTGTAGTAACATGACCTGTAATAACCGTTAATAACCTGTAATAACCTGACCTGTAATAACCTGTAATAATCTGACCTGTAAAAACCTGACCTGTAATAACCTGACTTGTAATAACCTGACCTGTAATAACCTGTAAAAACCTGACCCGTAAAAATCTGACCTGTAATAACCTGTAATAAACATAATAACCTGACCTGTAATAGTCTGTAATAACCTGACCTATAATAACCTGACCTGTTATAACCTGACCTGTTATAACCTGTCTGTAATAAACTGACCTGTAATAACCTGTCATAACCTGACCTGTAATAACCTGTAATAACTTAACCTGTAAAAACCTGACCTGTAATAACCTGAACTGTAATAACCTGACCTGTAAAAACCTGACCTGTAATAACCTGTATCACCTGACGTGTAATAACCTGTAATAACCTGACCTGTAAAAACCTGACCTGTAATAACCTGACCCGTAAAAACCTGACCTGTAATAACCTGTAATAAACGTAATAACCTGACCTGTAATAGCCTGTAATAACCTGACCTATAATAACCTGACATAACCTGACCTGTAATAACCTGAACTGCAATAACCTGACCTGTAGTAACATGACCTGTAATAACATGACCTGTAGTAAACTGACCTGTAATAACCTGTAATAACCCGTAATAAACTGAACTGTAACAACCGGACCAGTAATAAACTGATCTCTAATAACCTGTAATAACCCGTAATAACTTGCCCTGTAATAACCTGTAACAACCTGACCTGTAATAGCCTGTAATAACCTGTAATAACCTGACCTATATAACCTGACCTGTAATAACCTGTAATAACTTAACCTGTAATAACCTGACCTGTAATAACCTGACCTGTAAAAACCTGACCTGTAAAAACCTGACCTGTAATAACATGACCTGTAGTAAACTGACCTGTAATAACCTGTAGTAACCCGTAATAACCGGACCTGTAATAACCGGACCTGTAATAACCTGACCTGTAATAACCCGTAATAACTTGCCCTGTAATAACCTGACCTGTAATAACCTGTAATAAACTGACCTGTAATAACATGACCTGTAATAACCTGTAGAAACAATACTTATAATAACCTGTCATAACCTGACCTGTTTTAACCTGTAATAACCTGACCTGTAATAACGTGACATGTAATAACCTGACCTGTAATAACCTGACCTGTAATAACCAGTAGTAACATGACCTGTAATAACCGGTAATAACCTGACCTGTAATAACCTGACCTGTAATAACCTGAACTGTAATAACCTGACCTGTAAAAACCTGACCTGTAATAACCTGTATCAACTGACGTGTAATAACCTGTCATAACCTGACCTGTAATAACCTGACCCCTAAAAACCTGAACTGTGATAACCTGTAATAAATGTAATAACCTGACCTGTAATAACCTCACCTGTAATAACCTGACCTGTAATAACCTGTAATAACCTGAACTTTAATAACCTGTAGTAACATGACCTGTAATAACCTGTAATAACCTGACCCGTGATAACCTGACCTGTAATAACATGTCATAACCTGACCTGTAATAACCTGTAATAACCTGTCCGGTATAAACCTGACCTGTAATAACATGTCATAACCTGACCTGTAATAACCTGACCTGTAATAACCTGTAATAACTGACGTGTAATAACCTGTCATAACCTGACCTGTAATAACCTGACCTGTAATAACCTGTAATAACTGACGTGTAATAACCTGTCATAACCTGACCTGTAATAACCTGACCCCTAAAAACCTGAACTGTGATAACCTGTAATAAATGTAATAACCTGACCTGTAATAACCTGTAATAACCTGACCTGTAATAACCTGTAATAACCTGAACTTTAATAACCTGTAGTAACATGACCTGTAATAAGCGATAATAACCTGTATCACCTGACCTGTAATAACCTGACCTGTAAAAACCTGACCTGTAATAACCAGACTTGTAATAACCTGACCTGTAATAACCTGACCCCTAAAAACCTGAACTGTAATAACCTGTAATAAATGTAATAACTTGACCTGTAACAGCCTGTAATAACCTGTAATAACCTGACCTATAATAACCTGTCATAACCTGACCTGTAATAACCTGTAATAACCTGACCTGTAATAACCTATAATAACCTGACCTATAATCACCTGTAATAACCTGCCCTGTAATAACCCGACCTGTAATAACCTATGATAACCTGACCAGTAATAACCTGTAGTAACCTGACCTGCAATAACCTGACTTGTAATAACCTGACCTGTAATAACCTGTGATAACCTGACCTGTAATAACCTGTAGTAACATGACCTGTAATAACTGGTAATAACCTGACCTGTAATAACCTGTGATGACCTGACCTGTAATAACCTGTAATAACCTGAACTGTAATAACCTGTAGTAACATGACCTGTAATAACAGTTAATAACCTGTAATAACCTGACCTGTAATAACCTGTAATAATCTGACCTGTAAAAACCTGACCTGTAATAACCTGACTTGTAATAACCTGACCTGTAATAACCTGTAATAACCTGACCCGTAAAAATCTGACCTGTAATAACCTGTAATAAACATAATAACCTGACCTGTAATAGTCTGTAATAACCTGTAATAACCTGACCTATAATAACCTGACATAACCTGACCTGTTATAACCTGACCTGTTATAACCTGTCATAACCTGACCTGTAATAAACTGACCTGTAATAACCTGTCATAACCTGACCTGTAATAAACTGACCTGTAATAACCTGTCATAACCTGACCTGTATTAACCTGTAATAACCTGTCCGGTATAAACCTGACCTGTAATAACATGTCATAACCTGACCTGTAATAACCTGACCTGTAATAACCTGTAATAACCTGACCTGTGAAAACCTGACCTGTAATAACCTGACCTGTAATAACCTGTATCACCTGACCTGTAATAACCTGAACTGTAATAACCTGACCCGTAAAAACCTGACCTGTAATAACCTGTAATAACTTAACCTGTAATAACCTGACCTGTAATAACCTGAACTGTAATAACCTGACCCGTAAAAACCTGACCTGTAATAACCTGTAATAACTTAACCTGTAATAACCTGACCTGTAATAACCTGAACTGTAATAACCTGACCTGTAAAAACCTGACCTGTAATAACCTGTATCAACTGACGTGTAATAACCTGTCATAACCTGACCTGTAATAACCTGACCCCTAAAAACCTGAACTGTGATAACCTGTAATAAATGTAATAACCTGACCTGTAATAGCCTGTAATGACCTGTAATAACTTGACCTATGATAACCTGTCATAACCTGACCTGTAATAACCTCACCTGTAATAACCTGTAATAACCTGACCTGTAAAAACCTGACCTGTAATAACCTGTATCACCTGACGTGTAATAACCTGTAATAACCTGACTTGTAATAACCTGACCTGTAATAACCTGTAATAACCTGAACTTTAATAACCTGTAGTAACATGACCTGTAATAAGCGATAACCTGTATCACCTGACCTGTAATAACCTGACCTGTAAAAACCTGACCTGTAATAACCAGACTTGTAATAACCTGACCTGTAATAACCTGTATCACCTGACGTGTAATAACCTGTAATAACCTGACCTGTAAAAACCTGACCTGTAATAACCTGACCCGTAAAAACCTGACCTGTAATAACCTGTAATAAACGTAATAACCTGACCTGTAATAGCCTGTAATAACCTGACCTATAATAACCTGACATAACCTGACCTGTTATAACCTGACATGTAATAACCTGTAATAACTTAACCTGTAATAACCTGACCTGTAATAACCTGAACTGTAATAACCTGACCTGTAGTAACATGACCTGTAGTAAACTGACCTGTAATAACCTGTAATAACCCATAATAAACTGAACTGTAATAACCGGACCAGTAATAAACTGACCTCTAATAACCTGTAATAACCCGTAATAACTTGCCCTGTAATAACCTGTAACAACCTGACCTGTAATAACCTGTAATAACTTAACCTGTAATAACCTGACCTGTAATAACCTGACCTGTAATAACCTGACCTGTAATAACATGACCTGTAGTAAACTGACCTGTAATAACCTGTAGTAACCCGTAATAAACAGAACTGTAATAACCGGACCTGTAATAACCTGACCTGTAATAACCCGTGATAACTTGCCCTGTAATAACCTGACCTGTAATAACCTGTAATAACCTGACCTGTAATAACATGACCTGTAATAACCTGTAGAAACAATACCTATAATAACCTGTCATAACCTGACCTGTTTTAACCTGTAATAACCTGAACTGTAATAACCTGACCTGTAAAAACCTGACCTGTAATAACCTGTATCAACTGACGTGTAATAACCTGTCATAACCTGACCTGTAATAACCTGACCCCTAAAAACCTGAACTGTGATAACCTGTAATAAATGTAATAACCTGACCTGTAATAGCCTGTAATGACCTGTAATAACTTGACCTATGATAACCTGTCATAACCTGACCTGTAATAACCTCACCTGTAATAACCTGTAATAACTTAACCTGTAATAACGTGACCTGTAATAACCTGACCTGTAATAACCAGTAGTAACATGACCTGTAATAACCGGTAATAACCTGTAATAACTTGACCTGTAATAACCTGAACTGTAATAACCTGACCTGTAAAAACCTGACCTGTAAAAACCTGACCCCTAAAAACCTGAACTGTGATAACCTGTAATAAATGTAATAACCTGACCTGTAATAACCTCACCTGTAATAACCTGACCTGTAATAACCTGTAATAACCTGAACTTTAATAACCTGTAGTAACATGACCTGTAATAACCTGTAAAACCTGACCCGTGATAACCTGACCTGTAATAACCTATAATAACCTGACCTATAATCACCTGTAATAACCTGCCCTGTAATAACCCGACCTGTAATAACCTATGATAACCTGACCAGTAATAACCTGTAGTAACCTGACCTGCAATAACCTGACTTGTAATAACCTGACCTGTAATAACCTGTAATAACCTGACCTGTAAAAACCTGTAGTAACATGACCTGTAATAACTGGTAATAACCTGACCTGTAATAACCTGTGATGACCTGACCTGTAATAACCTGTAATAACCGGAACTGTAATAACCTGTAGTAACATGACCTGTAATAACCGTTAATAACCTGTAATAATCTGACCTGTAAAAACCTGACCTGTAATAACCTGAACTGTAATAACCTGACCTGTAATAACCTGTATCAACTGACGTGTAATAACCTGTCATAACCTGACCTGTAATAACCTGACCCCTAAAAACCTGAACTGTGATAACGTGTAATAAATGTAATAACCTGACCTGTAATAGCCTGTAATGACCTGTAATAACTTGACCTATGATAACCTGTCATAACCTGACCTGTAATAACCTCACCTGTAATAACCTGTAATAACCTGACCTGTAATAACCTGTAATAACCTGAACTTTAATAACCTGTAGTAACATGACCTGTAATAAGCGATAATAACCTGTATCACCTGACCTGTAATAACCTGACCTGTAAAAACCTGACCTGTAATAACCAGACTTGTAATAACCTGACCTGTAATAACCTGACCCCTAAAAACCTGAACTGTAATAACCTGTAATAAATGTAATAAGTTGAGCTGTAAAAGCCTGTAATAACCTGTAATAACCTGACCTATAATAACCTGTCATAACCTGACCTGTAATAACCTGTAATAACCTGACCTATAATAACCTGTCATAACCTGACCTGTAATAACCTGTAATAACCTGACCTGTAATAACCTATGATAACCTGACCAGTAATAACCTGTAGTAACCTGACCTGCAATAACCTGACTTGTAATAACCTGACCTGTAATAACCTGTAATAACCTGACCTGTAATAACCTGTAGTAACATGACCTGTAATAACTGGTAATAACCTGACCTGTAATAACCTGTGATGACCTGACCTGTAATAACCTGTAATAACCTGAACTGTAATAACCTGTAGTAACATGACCTGTAATAACCGTTAATAACCTGTAATAACCTGACCTGTAATAACCTGTAATAATCTGACCTGTAAAAACCTGACCTGTAATAACCTGACTTGTAATAACCTGACCTGTAATAACCTGTAAAAACCTGACCCGTAAAAATCTGACCTGTAATAACCTGTAATAAACATAATAACCTGACCTGTAATAGTCTGTAATAACCTGACCTATAATAACCTGACCTGTTATAACCTGACCTGTTATAACCTGTCTGTAATAAACTGACCTGTAATAACCTGTCATAACCTGACCTGTAATAACCTGTAATAACTTAACCTGTAAAAACCTGACCTGTAATAACCTGAACTGTAATAACCTGACCTGTAAAAACCTGACCTGTAATAACCTGTATCACCTGACGTGTAATAACCTGTAATAACCTGACCTGTAAAAACCTGACCTGTAATAACCTGACCCGTAAAAACCTGACCTGTAATAACCTGTAATAAACGTAATAACCTGACCTGTAATAGCCTGTAATAACCTGACCTATAATAACCTGACATAACCTGACCTGTAATAACCTGAACTGCAATAACCTGACCTGTAGTAACATGACCTGTAATAACATGACCTGTAGTAAACTGACCTGTAATAACCTGTAATAACCCGTAATAAACTGAACTGTAACAACCGGACCAGTAATAAACTGATCTCTAATAACCTGTAATAACCCGTAATAACTTGCCCTGTAATAACCTGTAACAACCTGACCTGTAATAGCCTGTAATAACCTGTAATAACCTGACCTATATAACCTGACCTGTAATAACCTGTAATAACTTAACCTGTAATAACCTGACCTGTAATAACCTGACCTGTAAAAACCTGACCTGTAAAAACCTGACCTGTAATAACATGACCTGTAGTAAACTGACCTGTAATAACCTGTAGTAACCCGTAATAACCGGACCTGTAATAACCGGACCTGTAATAACCTGACCTGTAATAACCCGTAATAACTTGCCCTGTAATAACCTGACCTGTAATAACCTGTAATAAACTGACCTGTAATAACATGACCTGTAATAACCTGTAGAAACAATACTTATAATAACCTGTCATAACCTGACCTGTTTTAACCTGTAATAACCTGACCTGTAATAACGTGACATGTAATAACCTGACCTGTAATAACCTGACCTGTAATAACCAGTAGTAACATGACCTGTAATAACCGGTAATAACCTGACCTGTAATAACCTGACCTGTAATAACCTGAACTGTAATAACCTGACCTGTAAAAACCTGACCTGTAATAACCTGTATCAACTGACGTGTAATAACCTGTCATAACCTGACCTGTAATAACCTGACCCCTAAAAACCTGAACTGTGATAACCTGTAATAAATGTAATAACCTGACCTGTAATAACCTCACCTGTAATAACCTGACCTGTAATAACCTGTAATAACCTGAACTTTAATAACCTGTAGTAACATGACCTGTAATAACCTGTAATAACCTGACCCGTGATAACCTGACCTGTAATAACATGTCATAACCTGACCTGTAATAACCTGTAATAACCTGTCCGGTATAAACCTGACCTGTAATAACATGTCATAACCTGACCTGTAATAACCTGACCTGTAATAACCTGTAATAACTGACGTGTAATAACCTGTCATAACCTGACCTGTAATAACCTGACCTGTAATAACCTGTAATAACTGACGTGTAATAACCTGTCATAACCTGACCTGTAATAACCTGACCCCTAAAAACCTGAACTGTGATAACCTGTAATAAATGTAATAACCTGACCTGTAATAACCTGTAATAACCTGACCTGTAATAACCTGTAATAACCTGAACTTTAATAACCTGTAGTAACATGACCTGTAATAAGCGATAATAACCTGTATCACCTGACCTGTAATAACCTGACCTGTAAAAACCTGACCTGTAATAACCAGACTTGTAATAACCTGACCTGTAATAACCTGACCCCTAAAAACCTGAACTGTAATAACCTGTAATAAATGTAATAACTTGACCTGTAACAGCCTGTAATAACCTGTAATAACCTGACCTATAATAACCTGTCATAACCTGACCTGTAATAACCTGTAATAACCTGACCTGTAATAACCTATAATAACCTGACCTATAATCACCTGTAATAACCTGCCCTGTAATAACCCGACCTGTAATAACCTATGATAACCTGACCAGTAATAACCTGTAGTAACCTGACCTGCAATAACCTGACTTGTAATAACCTGACCTGTAATAACCTGTGATAACCTGACCTGTAATAACCTGTAGTAACATGACCTGTAATAACTGGTAATAACCTGACCTGTAATAACCTGTGATGACCTGACCTGTAATAACCTGTAATAACCTGAACTGTAATAACCTGTAGTAACATGACCTGTAATAACAGTTAATAACCTGTAATAACCTGACCTGTAATAACCTGTAATAATCTGACCTGTAAAAACCTGACCTGTAATAACCTGACTTGTAATAACCTGACCTGTAATAACCTGTAATAACCTGACCCGTAAAAATCTGACCTGTAATAACCTGTAATAAACATAATAACCTGACCTGTAATAGTCTGTAATAACCTGTAATAACCTGACCTATAATAACCTGACATAACCTGACCTGTTATAACCTGACCTGTTATAACCTGTCATAACCTGACCTGTAATAAACTGACCTGTAATAACCTGTCATAACCTGACCTGTAATAAACTGACCTGTAATAACCTGTCATAACCTGACCTGTATTAACCTGTAATAACCTGTCCGGTATAAACCTGACCTGTAATAACATGTCATAACCTGACCTGTAATAACCTGACCTGTAATAACCTGTAATAACCTGACCTGTGAAAACCTGACCTGTAATAACCTGACCTGTAATAACCTGTATCACCTGACCTGTAATAACCTGAACTGTAATAACCTGACCCGTAAAAACCTGACCTGTAATAACCTGTAATAACTTAACCTGTAATAACCTGACCTGTAATAACCTGAACTGTAATAACCTGACCCGTAAAAACCTGACCTGTAATAACCTGTAATAACTTAACCTGTAATAACCTGACCTGTAATAACCTGAACTGTAATAACCTGACCTGTAAAAACCTGACCTGTAATAACCTGTATCAACTGACGTGTAATAACCTGTCATAACCTGACCTGTAATAACCTGACCCCTAAAAACCTGAACTGTGATAACCTGTAATAAATGTAATAACCTGACCTGTAATAGCCTGTAATGACCTGTAATAACTTGACCTATGATAACCTGTCATAACCTGACCTGTAATAACCTCACCTGTAATAACCTGTAATAACCTGACCTGTAAAAACCTGACCTGTAATAACCTGTATCACCTGACGTGTAATAACCTGTAATAACCTGACTTGTAATAACCTGACCTGTAATAACCTGTAATAACCTGTACTTTAATAACCTGTAGTAACATGACCTGTAATAAGCGATAACCTGTATCACCTGACCTGTAATAACCTGACCTGTAAAAACCTGACCTGTAATAACCAGACTTGTAATAACCTGACCTGTAATAACCTGTATCACCTGACGTGTAATAACCTGTAATAACCTGACCTGTAAAAACCTGACCTGTAATAACCTGACCCGTAAAAACCTGACCTGTAATAACCTGTAATAAACGTAATAACCTGACCTGTAATAGCCTGTAATAACCTGACCTATAATAACCTGACATAACCTGACCTGTTATAACCTGACATGTAATAACCTGTAATAACTTAACCTGTAATAACCTGACCTGTAATAACCTGAACTGTAATAACCTGACCTGTAGTAACATGACCTGTAGTAAACTGACCTGTAATAACCTGTAATAACCCGTAATAAACTGAACTGTAATAACCGGACCAGTAATAAACTGACCTCTAATAACCTGTAATAACCCGTAATAACTTGCCCTGTAATAACCTGTAACAACCTGACCTGTAATAACCTGTAATAACTTAACCTGTAATAACCTGACCTGTAATAACCTGACCTGTAATAACCTGACCTGTAATAACATGACCTGTAGTAAACTGACCTGTAATAACCTGTAGTAACCCGTAATAAACAGAACTGTAATAACCGGACCTGTAATAACCTGACCTGTAATAACCCGTGATAACTTGCCCTGTAATAACCTGACCTGTAATAACCTGTAATAACCTGACCTGTAATAACATGACCTGTAATAACCTGTAGAAACAATACCTATAATAACCTGTCATAACCTGACCTGTTTTAACCTGTAATAACCTGACCTGTAATAACGTGACCTGTAATAACCTGACCTGTAATAACCAGTAGTAACATGACCTGTAATAACCGGTAATAACCTGTAATAACTTGACCTGTAATAACCTGAACTGTAATAACCTGACCTGTAAAAACCTGACCTGTAATAACATGTATCAACTGACGTGTAATAACCTGTCATAACCTGGCCTGTAATAACCTGACCCCTAAAAACCTGAACTGTGATAACCTGTAATAAATGTAATAACCTGACCTGTAATAACCTCACCTGTAATAACCTGACCTGTAATAACCTGTAATAACCTGAACTTTAATAACCTGTAGTAACATGACCTGTAATAACCTGTAAAAACCTGACCCGTGATAACCTGACCTGTAATAACCTATAATAACCTGACCTATAATCACCTGTAATAACCTGCCCTGTAATAACCCGACCTGTAATAACCTATGATAACCTGACCAGTAATAACCTGTAGTAACCTGACCTGCAATAACCTGACTTGTAATAACCTGACCTGTAATAACCTGTAATAACCTGACCTGTAAAAACCTGTAGTAACATGACCTGTAATAACTGGTAATAACCTGACCTGTAATAACCTGTGATGACCTGACCTGTAATAACCTGTAATAACCGGAACTGTAATAACCTGTAGTAACATGACCTGTAATAACCGTTAATAACCTGTAATAACCTGACCTGTAATAACCTGTAATAATCTGACCTGTAAAAACCTGACCTGTAATAACCTGACTTGTAATAACCTGACCTGTAATAACCTGTAATAACCTGACCCGTAAAAACCTGACCTGTAATAACCTGTAATAAACATAATAACCTGACCTGTAATAGTCTGTAATAACCTGTAATAACCTGACCTATAATAACCTGACATAACCTGACCTGTTATAACCTGTCATAACCTGACCTGTAATAAACTGACCTGTAATAACCTGTCATAACCTGACCTGTAATAACCTGTAATAACCTGACCCGTGATAACCTGACCTGTAATAACAGGTCATAACCTGACCTGTATTAACCTGTAATAACCTGTCCGGTATAAACCTGACCTGTAATAACATGTCATAACCTGACCTGTAATAACCTGACCTGTAAAAACCTGTAATAACCTGACCTGTAATAACCTGTCATAACCTGACCTGTAATAACCTGTATCACCTGACCTGTAATAACCTGAACTGTAATAACCTGACCCGTAAAAACCTGACCTGTAATAACCTGTAATAACTTAACCTGTAATAACCTGACCTGTAATAACCTGAACTGTAATAACCTGACCTGTAAAAACCTGACCTGTAATAACCTGTATCAACTGACGTGTAATAACCTGTCATAACCTGACCTGTAATAACCTGACCCCTAAAAACCTGAACTGTGATAACCTGTAATAAATGTAATAACCTGACCTGTAATAGCCTGTAATGACCTGTAATAACTTGACCTATGATAACCTGTCATAACCTGACCTGTAATAACCTCACCTGTAATAACCTGTAATAACCTGACCTGTAATAACCTGTAATAACCTGAACTTTAATAACCTGTAGTAACATGACCTGTAATAAGCGATAATAACCTGTATCACCTGACCTGTAATAACCTGACCTGTAAAAACCTGACCTGTAATAACCAGACTTGTAATAACCTGACCTGTAGTAACATGACCTGTAATAACATGACCTGTAGTAAACTGACCTGTAATAACCTGTAATAACCCGTAATAAACTGAACTGTAATAACCGGACCAGTAATAAACTGACCTCTAATAACCTGTAATAACCCGTAATAAACTGAACTGTAATAACCTGTAACAACCTGACCTGTAATAGCCTGTAATAACCTGTAATAACCTGACCTATATAACCTGACCTGTAATAACCTGTAATAACTTAACCTGTAATAACCTGACCTGTAATAACCTGACCTGTAAAAACCTGACCTGTAAAAACCTGACCTGTAATAACATGACCTGTAGTAAACTGACCTGTAATAACCTGTAGTAACCCGTAATAAACGGAACTGTAATAACCGGACCTGTAATAACCTGACCTGTAATAACCCGTAATAACTTGCCCTGTAATAACCTGACCTGTAATAACCTGTAATAACCTGACCTGTAATAACATGACCTGTAATAACCTGTAGAAACAATACTTATAATAACCTGTCATAACCTGACCTGTTTTAACCTGTAATAACCTGACCTGTAATAACGTGACCTGTAATAACCTGACCTGTAATAACCAGTAGTAACATGACCTGTAATAACCGGTAATAACCTGTAATAACCTGACCTGTAATAACCTGAACTGTAATAACCTGACCTGTAAAAACCTGACCTGTAATAACCTGTATCAACTGACGTGTAATAACCTGTCATAACCTGACCTGTAATAACCTGACCCCTAAAAACCTGAACTGTGATAACCTGTAATAAATGTAATAACCTGACCTGTAATAACCTGACCTTTAATAACCTGTAATAACCTGAACTTTAATAACCTGTAGTAACATGACCTGTAATAACCTGTAATAACCTGACCCGTGATAACCTGACCTGTAATAACATGTCATAACCTGACCTGTAATAACCTGTAATAACCTGTCCGGTATAAACCTGACCTGTAATAACATGTCATAACCTGACCTGTAATAACCTGACCTGTAATAACCTGAACTGTAATAACCTGTAATAAATGTAATAACTTGACCTGTAACAGCCTGTAATAACCTGTAATAACCTGACCTATAATAACCTGTCATAACCTGACCTGTAATAACCTGTAATAACCTGACCTGTAATAACCTATAATAACCTGACCTATAATCACCTGTAATAACCTGCCCTGTAATAACCCGACCTGTAATAACCTATGATAACCTGACCAGTAATAACCTGTAGTAACCTGACCTGCAATAACCTGACTTGTAATAACCTGACCTGTAATAACCTGTAATAACCTGACCTGTAATAACCTGTAGTAACATGACCTGTAATAACTGGTAATAACCTGACCTGTAATAACCTGTGATGACCTGACCTGTAATAACCTGTAATAACCTGAACTGTAATAACCTGTAGTAACATGACCTGTAATAACAGTTAATAACCTGTAATAACCTGACCTGTAATAACCTGTAATAATCTGACCTGTAAAAACCTGACCTGTAATAACCTGACTTGTAATAACCTGACCTGTAATAACCTGTAATAACCTGACCCGTAAAAATCTGACCTGTAATAACCTGTAATAAACATAATAACCTGACCTGTAATAGTCTGTAATAACCTGTAATAACCTGACCTATAATAACCTGACATAACCTGACCTGTTATAACCTGACCTGTTATAACCTGTCATAACCTGACCTGTAATAAACTGACCTGTAATAACCTGTCATAACCTGACCTGTAATAAACTGACCTGTAATAGTCTGTAATAACCTGTAATAACCTGACCTATAATAACCTGACATAACCTGACCTGTTATAACCTGTCATAACCTGACCTGTAATAAACTGACCTGTAATAACCTGTCATAACCTGACCTGTAATAATCTGTAATAACCTGACCCGTGATAACCTGACCTGTAATAACATGTCATAACCTGACCTGTATTAACTTGTAATAACCTGTCCGGTATAAACCTGACCTGTAATAACATGTCATAACCTGACCTGTAATAACCTGACCTGTAATAACCTGTAATAACCTGACCTGTGAAAACCTGACCTGTAATAACCTGACCTGTAATAACCTGTATCACCTGACCTGTAATAACCTGAACTGTAATAACCTGACCCGTAAAAACCTGACCTGTAATAACCTGTAATAACTTAACCTGTAATAACCTGACCTGTAATAACCTGAACTGTAATAACCTGACCTGTAAAAACCTGACCTGTAATAACCTGTATCAACTGACGTGTAATAACCTGTCATAACCTGACCTGTAATAACCTGACCCCTAAAAACCTGAACTGTGATAACCTGTAATAAATGTAATAACCTGACCTGTAATAGCCTGTAATGACCTGTAATAACTTGACCTATGATAACCTGTCATAACCTGACCTGTAATAACCTCACCTGTAATAACCTGTAATAACCTGACCTGTAAAAACCTGACCTGTAATAACCTGTATCACCTGACGTGTAATAACCTGTAATAACCTGACTTGTAATAACCTGACCTGTAATAACCTGTAATAACCTGACCCGTAAAAACCTGACCTGTAATAACCTGTAATAAACATAATAACCTGACCTGTAATAGTCTGTAATAACCTGTAATAACCTGACCTATAATAACCTGACATAACCTGACCTGTTATAACCTGACCTGTTATAACCTGTCATAACCTGACCTGTAATAAACTGACCTGTAATAACCTGTCATAACCTGACCTGTAATAACCTGTAATAACTTAACCTGTAATAACCTGACCTGTAATAACCTGAACTGTAATAACCTGACCTGTAAAAACCTGACCTGTAATAACCTGTATCACCTGACGTGTAATAACCTGTAATAACCTGACCTGTAAAAACCTGACCTGTAATAACCTGACCCGTAAAAACCTGACCTGTAATAGCCTGTAATAACCTGACCTATAATAACCTGACATAACCTGACCTGTAATAACCTGAACTGCAATAACCTGACCTGTAGTAACATGACCTGTAATAACATGACCTGTAGTAAACTGACCTGTAATAACCTGTAATAACCCGTAATAAACTGAACTGTAATAACCGGACCAGTAATAAACTGACCTCTAATAACCTGTAATAACCCGTAATAACTTGCCCTGTAATAACCTGTAACAACCTGACCTGTAATAGCCTGTAATAACCTGTAATAACCTGACCTATATAACCTGACATAACCTGACCTGTAATAACCTGTAATAACTTAACCTGTAATAACCTGACCTGTAATAACCTGACCTGTAATAACCTGACCTGTAAAAACCTTACCTGTAATAACATGACCTGTAGTAAACTGACCTGTAATAACCTGTAGTAACCCGTAATAAACTGAACTGTAATAACCGGACCTGTAATAACCTGACCTGTAATAACCCGTAATAACTTGCCCTGTAATAACCTGACCTGTAATAACCTGTAATAACCTGACCTGTAATAACATGACCTGTAATAACCTGTAGAAACAATACCTATAATAACCTGTCATAACCTGACCTGTTTTAACCTGTAATAACCTGACCTGTAATAACGTGACCTGTAATAACCTGAACTGTAATAACCTGAACTGTAATAACCTGTAGTAACATGACCTGTAATAACCGGTTATAACCTGACCTGTAATAACCTGTAATAACCTGACCTGTAAAAACCTGACTTGTAATAACCTGACCTGTAATAACCTGTAATAACCTGACCTGTAATAACCTGACCCCTAAAAACCTGAACTGTAATAACCTGTAATAAATGTAATAACCTGACCAGTAATAGCCTGTAATGACCTGTAATAACTTGACCGATGATAACCTGTCATAACCCTACCTGTAATAACCTGTAATAGCCTGACCTGTAATAACCTGTAGAAACATGACCTGTAATAACCGATAATAACCTGTAACAACCTGACCTGTAATAACCTGTATCACCTGACCTGTAATAACCTGTAATAACCTGACCTGTAAAAACCTGACCTGTAATAACTTAACCTGTAATAACCTGACCTGTAATAACCTGAACTGTAATAACCTGACCTGTAGTAACATGACCTGTAATAACATGACCTGTAGTAAACTGACCTGTAATAACCTGTAATAACCCGTAATAAACTGAACTGTAATAACCGGACCAGTAATAACCTGACCTGTAATAACCTGTAATAACCCGTAATAACTTGCCCTGTAATAACCTGTAACAACCTGACCTGTAATAGCCTGTAATAACCTGTAATAACCTGA
Source organism: Telmatherina bonti (assembly GCF_933228915.1). Classification (NCBI taxonomy): domain Eukaryota; kingdom Metazoa; phylum Chordata; class Actinopteri; order Atheriniformes; family Telmatherinidae; genus Telmatherina; species Telmatherina bonti. The sequence continues at coordinate 42,649,867 of NC_136623.1, forward strand.
CCTATATAACCTGACATAACCTGACCTGTAATAACCTCTAATAACTTAACCTGTAATAACCTGACCTGTAAAAACCTGACCTGTAAAAACCTGACCTGTAAAAACCTGACATGTAAAAACCTGACCTGTAATAACATGACCTGTAGTAAACTGACCTGTAATAACCTGTAGTAACCCGTAATAAACTGAACTGTAATAACCGGACCTGTAATAACCTGACCTGTAATAACCCGTAATAACTTGCCCTGTAATAACCTGACCTGTAATAACATGACCTGTAATAACCTGTAGAAACAATACCTATAATAACCTGTCATAACCTGACCTGTTTTAACCTGTAATAACCTGACCTGTAATAACGTGACCTGTAATAACCAGTAGTAACATGACCTGTAATAACCGGTAATAACCTGTAATAACCTGACCTGTAATAACACGTAATAACCTGACCTGTAATAACCTGTAATAACCTGACCTATAATAACCTGTCATAACCTGATCTGTAATAACCTGTAATAACCTGAACTGTAATAACCTGAACTGTAATAACCTGAACTGTAATAACCTGTAGTAACATGACCTGTAATAACCGGTTATAACCTGACCTGTAATAACCTGTAATAACCTGACCTGTAAAAACCTGACTTGTAATAACCTGACCTGTAATAACCTGTAATAACCTGACCTGTAATAACCTGACCCCTAAAAACCTGAACTGTAATAACCTGTAATAAATGTAATAACCTGACCAGTAATAGCCTGTAATGACCTGTAATAACTTGACCGATGATAACCTGTCATAACCTGACCTGTAATAACCTGTAATAACCTGACCTGTAATAACCTGTAGAAACATGACCTGTAATAACCGATAATAACCTGTAACAACCTGACCTGTAATAACCTGTATCACCTGACCTGTAATAACCTGTAATAACCTGACCTGTAAAAACCTGATCTGTAATAACCTGACCTGTAATAACCTGTAATAACCTGACCTGTAATAACATATAATAACTTAACCTGTAATAACCTGTAATAACCTGACCTGTAATAACCTGTAATAACCTGAACTGTAATAACCTGTAGTAACATGACCTGTAATAACCGATAACCTGTAATAACCTGACCTGTAATAACCTGTAATAACCTGACCTATAATAACCTGTCATAACCTGATCTGTAATAACCTGAACTGTAATAACCTGTAATAAGCTGTAATAACCTGACCTGTAATAACCTGACTTGTAATAACCTGACCTGTAATAACCTGTCATAACCTGACCTGTAATAAACTGACCTGTAATAACCTGTCATAACCTGATCTGTAATAACCTGTAATAACTTAACCTGTAATAACCTGACCTGTAATAACCTGTATCACCTGACCTGTAATAACCTGTAATAACCTGACCGGTAATAACCTGACCTGTAATAACCTGAAGTAACATGACCTTTAATAACCGGTAATAACCTGTAATAACCTGACCCGCAATAACCTGACCTGTAATAACCTGTAATAAGCTGACCTGTAATAACCTGACCATTAATAACCTGTAGTAACATGACCTGTAATAACTGGTAATAACCTGTAATAACCTGACCTGTAATAACCTGTAATAACCTGACCTGTAATAACCTGTAATAACCTGTGATAACCTGACCTGTAATAACCTGTAATAACCTGACCTGTAATAACCTGTCATAACCTGACCTGTAATAACCTGACCTGTAATAACCTGCATCACCTGACCTGTAATAACCTGTAATAACCTGACCTGTAATAACCTGACCTGTAATAACCTGAAGTAACATGACCTTTAATAACCGGTAATAACCTGTAATAACCTGACCCGCAATAACCTGACCTGTAATAACCTGTAATAAGCTGACCTGTAATAACCTGACCATTAATAACCTGTAGTAACATGACCTGTAATAACTGGTAATAACCTGTAATAACCTGACCTGTAATGACCTGTAATAACCTGACCTGTAATAACCTGTAATAACCTGTGATAACCTGACCTGTAAAAACCTGACCTGTAATAACCTGTAAGAACCTGACCTGTAATAACCTGAAGCAACGAGTGCACGTGTTTCTACCTGTTTCTGTCTCTTCTGCTGCTCCCGTCTCTCTGCTGCCTTCATTTTCTCCAGCTCTTTGCTCTTCACCAGGATCCCGGCCTTCGAACTTTTCTTCCCCAGGATTGTTGCCATGGCATCCGCCCATCCACCCACACCTTCATCACCTTCACCCTCCTCTTCACTCCATCCAGCAGCATCTCTGCTACTTCCTCCTTCGCCATCTGATGTTCCGTCACCATCCTCTCCAGCACACCGTCCATCAGACTGAGGGTGGTTCTCCATGATGTCTCCTGGATCACAAGCAGAGTCATGTGGTAAACAGACCAGAGCGGTTCTGTCTGACCTGTGGGCACTGCAGCTGGACGACGGACAAAATGCCAGAAGCAGTGTGTGTGGAAAGCAGTCCCAGGGTCATGCCACACTGTCCTGAAGCTTCTGTAGCAGATGGAAGATGTTAATTACACGTGTTATTACAGGTAGAGAATGTGGCGTCCCTGCTGAGTGAAAATCCGGATGTGGAGGTGGCGTTAAGCCCACTCCATAATGCCGCAGTTTTCCCGGGAATGACAGACTGGGTTCAGGTTTGTTGGCGTTTTGGCTGGACTTCTGCAGCATCCACCATGTTTCATGAAAAACATTGAGGATGTGAACGTTTCGTAGGATCTGTCAGGGGAATGACGGTTAAAATGGCAAACAACGCGGTTCGTTCTGCTGCGAGCCAGCCGTACGAATCCTCCGAGGAGCCGTGTCGTGGCGCCACCTGCAGCCCTGTGGCGCCGCTCCTCCCGAGGCACTCAGGCTGACCTCATACGTGCTGCTGGTAACATACATGTGGAGCAAAGCGGTCATGCCGACACCGGAGGCAAGGAGGGGGGAGTGTCTGGCCCGGGGGCACAACGGCAGATGGGGCTGAGGCAGGATCTGAACCAGCAACCTCCCTGCTCGCCCACCTGAACCCTGGACTGGTTCCTCAGAGCTCCGCAGAGGATCCCACTTCCTGCATCTTAAAAGTGTGATACGATATAAATCAGAGGTCTTTCTCCTTTTACAGCATCATCATCATCACAGTGGTGTGGAACTGGGATGGTCATGTGACCCTCCAGCTGGTCTACAGAGGTTTTCCAGCGTTTCTATCCGTCCAGGAGGTTTACAATCCAGATGCAGTGTTTATTCAGAGACTCTAGATGGTAAATCCACCGTTATTTATCACATCTTCATCACCATCACTACCATGTTGCTAAGAGACCTCTATTTTCACCTGGACATGATGATGAAGACACTTCCTGTCAGACTTTCCACCAATCAGAGAGCTTAAACTGACGGTAACGTCCAATCAGGAGCAGCCAAAGATCAACAAGTGATGAGAAAAGCAGGAAAATAATGATCCTCTATGGCTGGAATAAAGCCAAGAAGACGTTTGGGATGCAGCTGAGGTGGAGGTGCTGCAGTGAGGACAGCAGGTAGATAGTAGCAGGAAGACATGTGGAAACATGGAGACTGTGTGTGTGTGTGTGTGTGTGTGTGTGTGTGTGTGTGTGTGTGTGTGTGTGTGTGTGTGTGTGTGCGGGTGTTTCAGACGTGAGAGAATGATGTAGATGAGAAAAGTCTTGGTCACTGCTGATCTGTGTGTGTTATTTCTACAAACTTCTGGTTGCTCTTTATTCTGCTTTATCTGTTCATACATTCATTTTACATCATTTTAGCCTCAGAATCTGGAAACTTCACGTCTCCATGGAAACGTGACGTTTCCAGGGTCACGGAGTTCCACACCACGATGATGATGGTGATGATCATGATGGTGATGATGGTGATGATCATGATGGTGATGGTGATGATGATGATGAATGAGGTCCAGGACTCTCTGATCTGATCAGCTGTTGATGTAAAGTTTCAGGATTTCATCCACAATCCGGATGAAGGACTCGTCTCGACCTCTTCCAGGACCAGGTCTACACAGGTCTTGGTTAGAAGTCTGGAACTCTGCAGGACTGGTTTGGGGTTAGGAACCGGGAACTGGGTCTCCAGGTCTAGCGGAACTGGTTTGGGGTTAGGAACCGGGAACTGAGTCTCCAGGTCTAGCGGGACTGGTTTGGGGTTAGGAACCGGGAACTGAGTCTCCAGGTCTAGCGGGACTGGTTTGGGGTTAGGAACCGGGAACTGGGTCTCTAGGTCTAGCAGGACTGTGGCGGTCCAGTTCTTCCTCCATTAAATTAGTCTGACTTCCTTCCGTTTCAGATCGATCGGTGTGATTGGTTAATCCCGAAGCCAACGTCACCACAACATGACAAACAACAACAAACAACAAACACGTAAAAACTCACCTGCGACTTCTGCCACGTGCGCTTTCCTCACAGCCATGATGAACGTCACAGAAACAACTCCGTGCAGAAACACGCGGAACAAAGTTCTGTGGAAGAAATGAGGGACGGACCAGGAAACGTTTCATCAGCCCGTTTCCTGTTTGTAAAAGGCAACAGGTGGGCGGGGCTACGAGCCAGATATAGACCTGCAGTCAGATGTAGATCTGCAGTCAGGCGTAGATCTGCAGTCAGACGTAGATCTGCAGCAAGCGGCAACCTCCGGCGGTTAAAAGTGAAGCACAGGCAGAACTGCATAAAACTGCATTTCTCCCTTCATCCACTAGGGGCTGCAAAACAGATCAAATCCCCAATAGATCAGGTTTACCTGCATGACAACTGTTGGGGGAGTGAATTTTTTTCTAACTTGTCCGTTTAAAAGTAATTTAATCTCGAAGTTCGGCATATTTAGGGGCGTGTCCTTTTGATTGACAGGTACCTGATCTCCCGCTTCAAGTCAGGAGAATGTAGAACAACCGCGGTTTTTAGCCGGTTAACAACGTGACTTAGCTTTAGCCCGCTTACCTCCGTTAGCTGGTTAGCTCCTGTTATCTCCGGGTTAGCTCGGTTAGTTCTTCGCCAAAGAAAGCTCGGAGTCCGCTCGATGTCAATCATCCACCATGACGCTCACAGCCCCCCCTCTCAGCTTCACCTCTTTGCCCATATTTGTATTTTCCGGGACGACACACATGCCCCTGCCAAGATGGCGATGGTAGGAACCGCCCACTGAGCTTCAATTCAGTTCTTCAGAAACCTACGTGTGACGTCATCGAGGCTCCGCCCATCTTTTGTAGACTGGGTGTGTCTCAATCAGCGCACTAACACCACTATGTTTCAGTGCGTTTACACTGACTTTTACGCAAAAAACTCAGTGCACTGAAAGTACCCGGATGCTGCCCTAAACCCGCCCATAAATGAAATGTGGAGCGATGGACACTTCGCGCACTAAATCGACGCCAATTTGCTGACGTAGCAGAAGAGGATGGCCTTTCCATCAGTTTACCATGTAAATAATGGCGGAGTTTAACGCCAGTCCAGGCCGGGATTCATTTGTATAAAAGTATTAAATTATTCCGTTATTATTCTGATGAAATGAGAAATACTTTATTCATCCCCAAAGGGAAATATTGTAGTATATAATAATAACTAGAGGAGGTCTTGTTCTGGAGGCTGATGGCTGCTGGCAGGAATGATCTTCTGTATCTTTCAGTCTTACATCGGACCTGAAGAAGCCTCTCACTGAACACACTTTGTTGTTTCATCACTGTGTTGTGGAGAGGGTGTGAAGAATCCTCCATCATCTTCATCAGCTTGTGCAGCATTCTTCTTTGGACAATCAGCTCCAGCGGCTCCAGAGTTACTCCAAGCACAGAAGCAGTTTTCTGGATCAGTTTGTTGATTCTCTTCAAGTCTGGTTCTGATGCTACTACTCCAGCAGATGCTGCAAAGCTGACTGCACTCTCTACAACAGACTTATAGAAGATATGCAACATCTTGGTGCAGACGTTAAACCATCTCAGCTTCCTTAAGAAGTACAGTCTGCTCTGACCTTTCTTGTAGATGTAGTCAGTGTTGCATTTCCAGTCCAGTTTGTTGTCCAGCTGAACTCCAAGATACTTGTATTCCTCCACCACCTCCACCTCCTCTCCCAGGATGGAAACAGTGCTTTGTTTATTCTTCTTCCTCCTGAAGTCAACAATCATCTCTTTTGTTTTGCTGCTATTTAATATGAGATGATTGTCACCGCACCATTTAACAAACTGACTGACCAGTTCTCTGTACTCTGCTTCTTGTCCATCCCTGATACACCCCACAACTGCAGAGTCATCAGAGTATTTCTGCAGATGACAGGACTCAGAGTTGTACTGGAAGTCTGAGGTGTACAGAGTGAAGAGGAATGGCCAGAGTACAGTTCCTTGTGGTGCACCAGTGCTGCTGACCTCCATCTCAGACACACAACCTTTCAGTCTCACAAACTGGGGTCTGTTTGTGAGGTAGTCATAGATCCAGGTGGTTGTGGAGGTATCCACCTGGAATTTATGGAGCTTCTCACATAACAAAGCAGGCTGAATGGTATTAAAAGCACTGAGAAATGAAAGAACATGACCCTCAGAGTGCTGCCTGAATGGTCCAGATGAGAGTGTGCTCTCTGGAGCAGGTATATGATGGCATCTTCAACCCCAAGTCCATTACGATATGCAAACTGGAATGGGTCCTGAAAGGTGTTTACTTGCTTGTTGAGGTGAGCCAGTAAGAGTCTCTCCAGGACTTTCATGATGTGAGATGTCAGGGCAACTGGTCTGTAGCCACTTGGTTCAGCTGGTTGTGTTTTTTTAGGCACTGGAACAAGGCAGGAGGTTTTCCACAGCACTGGGACTCTATTTTGTCTCAGACTGGTGTTGAAAAGGTGCTGGAGAATCGGACATAGTTGTTCTGAGCAGGTCTTGAGAACTCTGGGACTGACACCATCTGGACCTGCAGCCTTGTTCTGGTTCAGTTTCTCAAGTTGCTTCTTAACCTGATTGCAGGAGACAAACAAGGTGGAGGTCTCAGGATGTCCTGATGTGGAGGGAGATGAAGCTGTGTTCTGGTCCATGACTGAGCTGCAGGGTGACAGATTGGAGGCGTGACAGGAAAGCAGTGGGCTTATGGAGGGTGTGTGGTCTGTTGGGCTGGAGGTAGGGGGTGAACTGAACCTGGTGAAGAATATGTTCAGCTCATTAGCTCTGTCCAGACCTCCATCAGGCTGGTCCCCCTTTAACTTGAAGCCGGTGATCTTCTTCATTCCAGACCACACATCCCTCAGGTTATTCTGCTGGAGCTGACTTTCTAACTTCTTCCTGTAGTCCTCCTTGCACTTCTTAGTTTGTGTTTTAAGTTGTTTTTGTGTTGCCCTCAATAACTCCCTGTCTCCATCCCTGAAGGCTTTCTTTTTGATGTTCAGCAGCTTTTTCAGGTCACTGGTGATCCAGGGTTTGTTATTGGGGAAGCACCTCACTGTTCTTGTTGGGACGATGCTGTCCACACAGAAGTTTATGTAATCTGTCACACACTAAGTCATGGCGTTGATGTCGTCTCCATGAGGTTCACAGAGGACGTTCCAGTCTGTAGCCTCAAAGCCTCCTCTAAGAGTATCTTCAGCTTCAGCAGACCAGATTTTGATAGTCTTTGTGATGACTGGTTGCTGCTGAACGACGGGCTTGTAGGTGGAGGTGAGAAGAACCAGATTATGGTCAGATCTTCCTAAAGGAGGCAGGGCAGAACAACTGGATCCATTATTCATATTTGCATTAAATAAGTCCAACATCTTATTTTCTCTGGTGGAGCAGCTGACAAACTGCTGGAATGTTGGTAGAGTTGCAGAGAGGGAGACGTTGTTGAAGTCTCCGGAGATCGCCATGAATGAGTTTGGATGCTGTGTTTGTAGCCGAGCAACGACGGAACTGATGACGTCACAGGCTGTGTCTGGTGCGGTACCAGGTATTATATAAACCGCTACCAGAATAACACAGGTAAACTCTCTGGGTAAATAAAATGGACGGAAGCTCACAGCTAACAGTTCCATGTCCCTTGTGCATATCTTCTCCTTGACAGTTAACATGTCCAGGATGACACCAACGCTGGTTAACCAGCACTGCAATTCCACCACCCTTTAGCTTTCCGCTGTGTTGTCTACTGCGGTCTGCACGGACCGTTTTAAAGCCCGGTACAGACACATTACAGTCAGGGATGTGTTCATGCAGCCATGTCTCGGTGAAGCACATAACACTGCATTCTCTGTATTCTTTCTGAGATCTTGTTAGCATCTCAAGCTCGTCCATTTTGTTAGTTAGCGATCTCACATTACCCATTAAGACGGTCGGGAGAAATGGTTTAAATCTCCATCACTTTCTTCGCTCTCTGACTCCCGCTCTGCATCCTCTTCTCTTTCTCTTCAACTCCATCGGGATTTGATGTGTTGTTTCGCTGATAATCCTGATTTGGGATAGGTTAATCGGTTGATCCCGATTGTAAACAAGTCTTTTGTTGCCATGGAGACTCATCATAACAAGTCTTGAAAGAGACAAAAATATGCAGAAAAATCTTCCTTACAACACACCCTCCAAACTGGCATGAAATCCTCAGAAAAAATGCCTAATTTGAGGTCATATTTATGTGAAAAAACTGTGTACGTTTAAAAAAAAAAAATCAAGGGCAAGTCAGAACTACTAAAGTTTGCTGCCAACAGATGGCGCAATCTAGAATGGAAGAGATGTATACTATTGGCTACTGTAGTACTGTATACTAAGGTATACTGCAGCCTGCTAATGTATCACTGACGACAGTTATGGATCCGATCATTTGTTTGGGGCAGCGGTTGCCGACTCTGTAGAGTTAGGGCCATAGATTAGCACACGTAAATGTTAGCTGTTCTTATCCGGCGTATTGGACAAAGATAGGTTATACATGTTACAAATGATGAATGTTGTAGGTTCTGTTCATTGATCATTGTTGAACTGCCAGATTAAGCATTGTAGTGTCTATGACGTAAACTGTTAATGCCGATATAGCGCCAGTTTTTAGTGAACCGTCCATTACTATGGTTACCACTGATGCCATAAATCTGCATCGTATTTATGTTTAAAAAAATATGGAAAAATCACGAGACGACAATGTATTCACTTGATATGAATATATTAGACATATTTTTACATTATGACATTTTATGGGTCAGATATGAATTGCTAAGACTGAACGAGAAAATATAGATGTATAATTTTCTTCTACATGGCTCCACCTCGTCTGTCCCTGATTGAAAATCAATTGTGTAGTATGTGTATGTGTGTGTGTGTGTGTGTGTGTGTGTGTGTATATATATATATATATATATATATATATATATATATATATATATATATATATATATATATGTGTGTGTGTGTGTGTGTGTGTGTGTGTGTGTATGTGTATGCGTGTGTAATAGTTTAAGTTTTAGTTGGTGTCATGTGATATTTGCTGAATGTTTAGTGTGTTTTGTTTTGTTTATGGTTGTAAATTAGTCATTACAAAATAATTAATCATATTTGAAAAATGTAAAGAAAATTTCGTTGTGTATCTTTATTATATAGACAACACAACCTGCTACAGATTGGCCAAATTATTTATTGTTGTGTTCGAGGGTGAGCCTCGAAATAACAGGATTGCTGGTTGAGGCGGCAGATTATGGACTATGATCCCGGTTAGAGAATCAAGGCACTTGGAACGAGAGATCAGGTTATCTTCTTTATTGAAGATTGGCATTGGCCTTTCCAGCATTCAACATCTTTACATATGTGTGTGTGTGTGTGTGGTCTGAAAATAGGACAATAAAGATGTATTACAAAATGCTCAAGATTTCTCAGTTAAATATGTACAAATGAAAAACTGAATTAGCATAGGATTTTAAAGATCTTCGAATGTCACATCTTAATTAAAAACTGTTTCTCAAACAGAATATGAGAGCACCAGTGTAATATTAGCAGAGAAACAATACAAGCCTAACAGAAATATTACCAGAAACAAGCATAACTAATAGCAAAACCACATTACTTAAATGAACTATTATTAGTCAAGCATGGTCACAGTTACAACAAACTGAGTTGCCATATTGCTTAATCGCCAAGCTTAATTTGCATAATTTAACATTTCTACTAGCATCCAAATTGGCTACAGTAATAGCAAATAAAGAGCAGGCCATTTAGTTAACTCAAACTCACATAAATCTTTCCATAAAACATCACAAACTCAGGTAGCGATAAGATCCTATGGGTCACTGATCTTGGGCAGTTGAATGAGCCGGGTGACAGGCCGGACGTACATCTTTTCCTTAACCTTGATAGTGGCTGTTCTGATGTTCCCGTCTGCTCCAGGGTGGATCTCACTTTACCTACTGGCCAGAGGGCTCGTGGGAGCTGTGGATCAACTATTACAACCACCTGGTCCACGGCAAGCTTGCCCCCATCGGCCTGCCATTTAGCTCTTCCCTGTAGGTTTGGCAGGTACTTTCGGTTGAAGGTGGACCAGAAGTTTTCTGCTAGCACCTGACTATGCCTCCATCGTTGTGTCCCTAAAATACAGCTGGAGTCATACAGAGCCTGTGGCAGTGAGGAATCACGACGTCCCATAAGTAGAACTTGTGGTGTGATGGGGTCAGGATCGGCAGCATTGGCGGAGACATATCCAAGTGGTTCAGCATTCAAAATCCCTTCAACTTCAATCAGAACTGTGTATAAAACTGGCTCTGGCACCGACTGCTCTCGAAGGATGACTCTAAGTGCGGCCTTAACAGAACCTCCTGCTCCCAGGCCCCACCAAAATGTGGAGCACTTGAAGGATTGAACCGGAAAGCAGTCTTCTGTCTTGCCAACTGATCTTGCAGCTCCGGTGCCATGGCATCAAAGGCCTCCCGTAATTCCCATTTGTCTCCAACAAAGTTACTCCCATTATCACATAGGAGATCAAATGGCGTGCCACGCCTGGCAATGAATCGGCACAGGGACAGCAGGAAGACATCTGTATCAAGGCTCTCCAACAGGTCAAGGTGGACACACCTGGTAGTTAGACATTTATAAATGATTCCCCATCGTTTCTCAGTCCTGCGGCCAATCTTCACAATGAATGGGCCGAAACAATCCATTCCTGTGGAGTAAAATGGCGGTTTGTAGATGCGCAGCCTGGCAGGTGGGAGATCGGCCATCTTTGGGATATCTGGTCTGGCACGCCAGAGTTGACATTCCCGACAGCTGTGCTGATGTTTCCTTATTGCTTCCCGGCCACGCAGGACCCAGTACTGGTGTCGCATCTCAGCTAACACCCGTTCAGGTCCCGGATGGAAAAGCTTGCGATCGAAATCCTGGATTAACAATTTAGTGATATGGTGCACCGGGTTCAGGATGATCGGGTGGATAGCATCTGCCTCAAGAGCCTCTGCATGCCGCAGTCTCCCTCCAATGCGAAGTAGTCCTGTGGCTTCATCATATTCTGGTGAGAGCGTCACCAGACGACTGTCTGTGGGGATGGGTTGACTTGCCTTGAGAGCCCTCAACTCACCAGGGAAAGAATCTTGCTGAGCCAAGAGTAACTTTTCTGCCAAGATGTAAGCAGCCGCATCTGAAGTCTGACCCTCACTGGAGGAAGCCGCCCCATGAAGGGAAGTGACCGTAGCATAGACTAGATCCTTCCAGGTATGGAATTGAGTCGATCAGGTAAGTTTGGATTCTGAACCTCTGACGTAACACCAACAAGTGTAGACTTCCTGAGTTCCAAAGTGTCGGGCTCAGCTTCTACTGCTGTAGGCATTGTCGGCCACTGGTCAGGAGGCTGATGGAGAAAATCTGGACCACGGATCCATCTGTGTGGATGCACTAAATCTGAGCGCTTCGGACCTCACGTTATGCCATCTGCTGGATTTCTTACAGAGTCCACATATCTCCAGCTGGTTACTTCTGTAAGAGTTTGAATCTCCGCTATGCGTGTGCCAACAAAGACCTTATAATGGCATGACTCTGATCTCAGCCAGTGGAGCACTGTAGTGGAGTCTGACCAGAGGAATGTCTGCTGAATGGGTGGGGTAAGCTCTGTCTGGATGAGCTTGGCGAGCTGGGCACCAGTGAGTGCTGCACTAAGTTCCAGACATGGCATGTATGAAGTATGAAGGAGAGTTAGACTTGACCTTGATCATCAACTGTGCGTAGATACGCTTATGTTTATATTTCTGCTGCAGCACAGAAACTGGATAAGTGTGTTCTGCAAGAGCTAATCCCTCTGCGGTGAAGGCATGGGATATAAGGTGTTTCTCAGATAGTCGTAGTGGTGACGATACCTCCAGGGAGACTGTGGCGCCGTTGAGTTGTTGAACCCTTTGGTGCACTGTCTGAAGGGGTAGAGTCTCCCAATGGCCGACAAGGTTGAGCCGTTGTACCACTTAAGGAAGAATGATGCTCCTCTCTGACCCATCATCGAGCATGGCATACGTTTCCATCCTTTGGTTACCGTTATGAAGGATGACCTTGACCACCTTGAGCATTACTCTTTGAGATTGGTTGGGCCGGTCCAGATACACCTTTGTGGGTGTGGGAAGTAGACTGACCGTGTACACCTTCCGCTTGGTCTCCTGGACTGACTCATGCAAGACAGTTAGGTGAGTTTCCTTACATATTTTACAAGGGCGCTTAAGAGTGCACTGGTCCTCAGTGTGATTGCGCCCACACCTCCAACACCGTTTACCATCCGTTAGCCATTTTAAGACTTGGTCGGTGTTCAGTTCCTTGAATCCTTCACAGGAATTAAGATAGTAGTCGTGATTGTCACAATATGGACAGAAAGGTTTGGGTTTGGCCTTTGCCCGTGTTAACTCTGCCCCAGTAGTCCCTTCCTTGTTTGCCTTCTCAGCTACACTGAAGCACACAGTTGCTGGCTTCTCTTTGGGTTGTGTGGTTCGCTGATCCTTCCTAGTTAGTCATGAGGTATCAGTCTGATACAGTGCAGCTGCTCTACTGGAGATAAAGCTTTGCTTGAGACTTTGTTTGGAGCCAGAAGGCCAAATCTTGGAGGGTGCCCTCCACAACCAGGCACCACTATATATCAAAGACCTCATAGTTCCTTATATACCAAGCAGAGTACTTCGTTCGCAGACTGCAGGCTTACTTGTGGTTCCTAGAGTCTCAAAGAGCCGAGCAGGAGGCAGAGCCTTTGGTTATCAGGCCCCTCTCTTATGGAATAAGCTCCCAGTTAGTGTTAGGGAAGCAGACACCCTCCCCACCTTTAAGACTAGGCTGAAGACTTATCTTTTTGATAAGTCCTATAACTAGGGATGGTTAGCATCCCTTAGTTATGCTGCTATAGGTTTAGACTGCTGAGGGACATTTCCTGATACACTGAGCTTCTTTCTCTTTAACTCTCTCTTTTACCCCCCCCCATAACAGTGTAGCATCATTAACATGTATGTCTCCTGTCTCAGCAGGTCTCCCTGGCCGGGAGTAGCAGTTCCTGTTGTCTGTTGTCTTTCTGTCCTCTTCCCCCCACACAGCAGAGGCAGATGGCTGCCTGTCCTGAGCCGGGTTCTGCCGGAGGTTTCCTTCCTGTTAAAAGGGAGTTTTTTCCTTCCCACTGTCGCCAGTGTGCTTGCTCAGGATGGGAGATTGAGTTGGACTCAACTCAATCTGTTGGTTTCCTTATATAGGCTATTATGAATTGGCTTTCATTATGTTTTCTTCTCTGTCTGTAAAGTGTCTTGAGATGGCATTGCCGTGATTTGACGCTATATAAATAAAGTAATAACAGAAATATTACCAGAAACAAGCATAACTAACAGCAAAACCACATTACTTAAATTAACTATTATTAGTCAAGCATGGTCACAATTACAACAAACTGAGTTGCAATATATGCGTTTCAAGCTTAATTTGCACAATTAAACATTTCTACTAGCATCCAAATTGGCTGCAGTAGTATAAAATAAAGAGCTAACTACTACTGTAACAGGCCATTTAGTTAACTCAAACTCACATAAATCTTTCCATAAAACATCACAAACTCAGGTAGCGATAAGATTATCAAGAACTAAGAACTGGAAAGCACCTACATTTCCTCAAGAACGCACACAAAACCACGAAAACACACAGAAAGTCCTCGTAGCTTCACAGAGTCTGCTTGCTAGCTGGCCTGCTGCTTGTCAGTGTGGCTGGACATGAACAAGTTGCAACAACATTAATTCTCCACCAGCAGAGGGAGCTGTTGGACTTTGACCTGTAGGGCTTTCTTACATTTAGATTGAAATGCAGTCATGATCTGGGGAGTAACACATCATTGCCATCTTCTGCCTCTCATCAGCCTCACAGACGGTTCTTGGAGATGCTGCTGGTTCTCCTGCTGGTTGTTTCCCAGCTGCCCTCCTGACATCTTCATCATCATCATCTGGCTCCAGAAGGTCACCGGTGCTCATGCAGATGTTGTGGAGGACGGTGGATGTACTTCACCTCCTTCCAGAGCCTTTAGGAAGACGGACCTCCACCTGGTCTCTAGGATCCTGAAAGACGGACCTCCACCTGGTCTCTAGGATCCTGAAAGACGGACCTCCACCTGGTCTCTAGGATCCTGAAAGACGGACCTCCACCTGGTCTCCAGGATCCTGAAAGACGGACCTCCACCTGGTCTCCAGGATCCTGAAAGACGGACCTCCACCTGGTCTCTAGGATCCTGAAAGACGGACCTCCACCTGGTCTCCAGGATCCTGAAAGACGGACCTCCACCTGGTCTCCAGGATCCTGAAAGACGGACCTCCACCTGGTCTCTAGGATCCTGAAAGACGGACCTCCACCTGGTCTCTAGGATCCTGAAAGACGGACCTCCACCTGATCTCTAGGATCTTGAAATTGCATAAGTATAAGAAAATGAAAAATTAAATGCTCAACTGACACTTTTTCTAATTGGCCCCATGGCAAATTTGAACCCATGAACTCCTGTTTTGAAGCACACTGACTTTTCTCACTATGCTACTAGCATTGAAAGAAAAAAAAAGCATTGAAATGTTTCCAATTAGCATGGGAATGTCTTTTTTTTCACTTCCAGCAGGGTGTAATTAGCGGGATTGCAAAAACATGTGTGAGGTTGAACTAAACTCCACTGAAGATGTGACAGACTTTGTTGTTCAATGTAAAAAACTTTTTTTTAAAGTTGTTTAAGATTTACCAAAGTGTTGAAATGTTGCAGGGAGCATTGTTGGAACAAATCCTTCATATTTAACTGAGACATTTGCAAATAAATTCCTTTGCTCCTTGAAGTGCACAGCTGAGACCAATAGTTCACACTGAGCAGTCTGCAGAACTGCACGCCATCACACAAGCATCAGCTGACAACAGAGCTGTATGTTAAATGCTGCATTTGAACCCGTGCCTTGTATGTGTACCTGTGTACCGGTGCACAAAATGGACCAATCACTGAGCTGACTTCCGTTTCGTCCAATCACAGGAATGGATTTCAATACATTGACAAAAACTTGAATAACTTAAAAAGTTTAAATGTTACAAAGACCAAAAGTGGTAGAACATATCTCCTGAATGGGCTGAAGAGTTTGATACTTGAATGGTTGAAGTGAGACAAACGGTGTAGGAGGAGTAGCATTTTAAAGATTTTGCAAGAAAAGACACTGGAGACCAGGACCAAGACGAACCAGACACTGCAAACTGGTGCAGAGCTCCGAACCCCCGTTGAAGCTGTTTTCAGCTCATTATACAAAAACTGACCAATCGTGGAGCTGAATTTTTTCAACATCCAATCTGGATTGGGTTTGAAGGACTTTCATCCAATCACAAGGCTGAATTTATTTTTAAAAAATGCTGAATATCTCAAAAACTACACAGATTTAAATTAAAAATAAATCGTAGCACACATGTTGTGAAGGAGCTGCACAGTTTAAGATCTGAATGATTGAAGTGACTTGAATGTTAGAGGACTAGTAGCATTGTAAAAATTGGCAGAATAATATGTAATAACTAGAACCCATGAACTCCTGCATTGAAGCACATTGACTTTACTCACTAGCACTCTTAGCTGCACCCTGGAAAAAAATACTGAAATTTTTTCCAATTGCCTTTCTTTTTTACGTCCAGCGCGATGTAATTAGCGGGATTGCAAAAACATGTGTGAGGTTGAACTAAACTCCAGTAAAGATGTGACAGACTTTGTTCAATGTGAAAAACCTTTTTAAATGTGTTTAAGATTTATCAAAGCCTTGAAATGTTGCAAGGAGCATTGTTGAAACAAATCCTTCATATTTAACTGATACATTTGCAAACTAGAACCAGCTATTATTGAAATAATAGCAAACGTGAATGCCCATTTATTGAACTATGATGAATGATTAGAATGAAACTGCATAAGTGTAAGAAATTGAAAAGTAAAGCACAACTGATATTTTTACTGATTGGCCCACATTTGGATTTGAACCCAAGAACTCCTGCATCAAAGCACACTGACTTAACTCAACACCACTAGCACTCTTAGTTGCCTTGACGAAAAACTCATTGAAATTTTTCCAATTAGCATGGGAATGACTTTTTTTCTTCCACTTCCAGCAGGGTGTAATTAGCGGGATTGCAAAAACATGTACGTGGTTTAACTAAACTCCAGTGAAGATGTGAAAGACTTTATTGTTCAATGTGAAAAACTTCTTTTTTTTAGTTGTTTAAGATTTATCAAAGTGTTGAAATGTTGCAGGGAGCATTGTTGCCAAAGCCAAAGATTATTTTAAATAGTTTGTAAATACAACTAAAATTCTGAAGTCATTTGTTAAACTACATTAATCATGTCAGAAAACCATTTAGAACTGCTTGTGTAATCAGTTAAAGACTTTATTGTTCAATGTGAGCAATGTTGTTTCATTTGATGCATTTTATAGTATTTTCTGATTGCATCAACACTAAAACCAAAAGAATTACACAATTATCAAAACGTTACACTCAAGGAGCAAAACACTTGACCAGATTAGCACAACAATAAGCACAATGTCAGCTTCACACTTTTTGCAAAACAGTGCACACAGTAAATTGCAAAACACTAAACACACGTGTATGCATTAGACACAGATGCAAATCATCAAGTCACTTTCTTCCAAATCTCCAAATACTACCCTTCAAATGACCACACCCATTAGCCAATTGGTTGAACACAACACTCAGGTGTGCAAGCACATTAGTGCTTAAGTATAGACACACCAATCAGGTTTTTAAGCACCATAAAAGGCTGCATGTAACCTCACCTATCATCAGTCAAAATGGACCGTGCAAGAACAGGAAGAGTGCGAATAAGGGGTGGAATGCAAAGACAAAGAGGTCGAGGCAGAGGAAGACCTGAAGCAGGAAGACATGCCGTAAGAAGGAGAGGACCAAATCTCTCAAATGAAATATATAGATATACAGATATACAGCGGTATCTGTAATCCGTACATTTCGACAAGAAAATAGGTAAGAACAAATCCATCAACGGCTTGCAGAATTGCATATATACCATAGCTGCACTGCACATACTCGTTCCTGAGCAATTTCTCAGAATGGGGTCCTCCACCGCCATGCCAAGATGGGACCTTATCACAAGAGGTCCTGCCTGCAGACCTCCACTGTGAGGTCGCTTCCGGTGCAGGCTCCACTGTCAGGACGGTCAGAACAGGAAACAATTCAAAATAAAAGCGCAAATCTGTTTATGGTACTTCCGGTTGATACATTTCAAAATATAATCGCAAATGCGCTTTCGTCTAATCACTTGCCTCTCAAATGATTAAGTACATGAGAGCTGAAATTCCTTGTCTATTGTAAATATCGTTTGTTTTAATTTATTTATATTGTAGACGTCAGTTTCTTACTTCCACTTAGGAAGTTATGTTTTTGCCGGTGTGGGTTTGTTTGACTGCAACATAACTCAAAATGTTAACGGCAGATTTCCATGAAATTTCAGGATATCTCCTTTCTGGGACCAGGAACAGTTGATTAAATCTGGTGGTGATCCGAATCATTTTTTTTTGGGGGGGGGGGTTGTGTTGACTTGACCTACAGTCTAGCCTCTATGGGCTCGACCGAGGTCTGCGCTCATTTCCCCCCCCCCCTGTTTTCCTTCTATGCTGCACACAACCAGTTTGTATTAATTCTAAAAAATAAAATAAAGCTTTAGATTTCTGCAACTGAAACATTCGTCCTACTTTTTAAATGTTTTTTGTTAATGATTGCCATTTAGTAATATCTATTGCACTGGTTAGCTTTAGAACTTGAAAAACAAACTGTGGTTGACATGAATCTGAGCTCAGTTATCTTTATAACCTACTATAAAGCTGAGGATCTTGAAAAGAGGTCAATAATCAATGAAAACAATTTAGAGCAAAGAAAGACATTAGCTTGTGGAGAAATTGTCTTTTATACTTTATATATTTATTTATATAAGAAGTATCTATTTATATATTTAAATATTTGTAATCATGGTATACTAATTTTTTTACTCATATTCATATGCCAACATATTATATTCTTTGAAAGCTTTGAAATATCAGCTTTCTAACATCCTGTCAGATAAAACAATACATAAGAGTTTGCCTCACACTTTTGGACTCACCAAACATCTGGATTCTGCACATCCACACACCAGGATTTTATTCATACACCTCTGCTTTTAACATGGTCCACATGCACCTTGATTCATTGCCAATTAGACTTGCAAGTCCAGCCAACACTGATTTCACGGATTGGGAACTTTCTAAGGGCCGGCCTCAGAAAGGTCTCATGCTTTCAGATGTTAAGCATCAGTTTGTTTTCTGCTCTTTTCTCTGCCTGCCGATCATCTATTCTTTTCTATTCTACTGTTATTTAGCAGATGGTTTTCTCCAAAGTGACGTACATCAGAGTAAGAACACAAGCAGGAAATCAAAGCGCACAGATAAGTGACAGACTGCTGCAAGTCTGGTTGGACACAGATGTTGTCCTGTAGCGCTGGTGGCAGCAAGTTTTTTTTCTTTTTAAATTGCCATTTGTATAATCTAATATTTAATTGTATACTTTTACAGTATTTAGTCATTTACTGCCTTTTCATAATATTTTTTTCTTTATTGCACTGGTCTTTGCTACATTTTTTTAAAATGAGTTTTTCAGTTATATTTTTCTTCTTTACCACTGTAACATTTTTTCTTTGGTTCCATGTAGAAGCTAATTATGTTCTTGTGCTGCTGTAACACCTATGTACCACTACATACAACCCTATTTTTTTTTATATCTACAATACAATCTAAGTTAATAATTAATCCATCAACGAGAAAAACATAACGTCAAGTTACAACATGCTCAAATGTTCTGTCGTCCTTTATTCTTGAACACAAACTCACTCCCGTGTGAGACATTCACAACAGGCCAAACAATTTCTTTTGTCCATAGTTTCCTCACAGAACTTCCACATGTCCTCAGTGCTGTAAAATTTAAACTTGAACGGCTCCAGGATTGATTCCTTTTCATGATCATCCACTTCGTCCTCTAGAGACATTCTTCCGTCCTGCAGACCAGCCTGGTGCTCCTCCCCCATGACCAGAACATCAGGCAGCTCCACTTCAGCAGAGAAAAGTTGTTTGTTGTTCTCAACCCACTCAGCTGCATTTATACAATCCCGGAGAATGCGATCGACCACCGAGTCCTGTGGAAAAGACATCTGGTCCATATCTGCTCCACTATTGTTATCTAAGAAAAAAAATTGATTGTGTGAAAAACTGTGAAAAAGCCTCCCCCTTCCACTGGTGTGTCCATGTTGTCTAGTCTGCGTGACACCTCAGCCTGCTGACAAAAAAAGATCCGTTGTAATATTCAAAACACAAGGTCCAAAAAATAAAAAAAAGAAAAGATCCCTTCAGTGTCCTCCTCTAGTCAGTCCACATGGACGTATTCCAGAGCTCAACAAACATTTTTGACAGCGGAGGCGTCCTGACAGTGGAGGCGACCTGACAGCGGAGGCGTCCTGACAGCGGAGGCGTCCTGACAGCGGAGGCGACCTGACAGCGGAGGCGTCCTGACAGCGGAGGCGTCCTGACAGTGGAGGCGACCTGACAGCGGAGGCGACCTGACAGCGGAGGCGACCTGACAGCGGAGGCGACCTGACAGCGGAGGCGACCTGACAGCGGAGGCGTCCTGACAGCGGAGGCGTCCTGACAGCGGAGGCGTCCTGACAGCGGAGGCGACCTGACAGCGGAGGCGTCCTGACAGCGGAGGCGTCCTGACAGCGGAGGCGACCTGACAGCGGAGGCGACCTGACAGCGGAGGCGTCCTGACAGCGGAGGCGTCCTGACAGCGGAGGCGTCCTGACAGCGGAGGCGACCTGACAGCGGAGGCGTCCTGACAGCGGAGGCGACCTGACAGCGGAGGCGACCTGACAGCGGAGGCGTCCTGACAGCGGAGGTCTACAGGCAGGACCTCTTGGAAATTTCAAGGAAATCTGCCGTTAACATTTTGAGTTATGTTGCAGTCAAACAAACCCACACCGGCAAAAACGTAACTTCCTAAGTGGAAGTAAGAAACTGACGTTTACAATATAAATAAATTAAAACAAACGATATTGTTGTATTGTATTGTTGTAGCATGAACAACTTTTGTTGGAATTTTGACTGATTCATATAAATTACAATTTCTGTCAATTATACTGCATTGGTCTTCTGGTGAATTTGGCAAATAATTATTTTTGCGCTTTCTTTGTGTGCTTCACTCTCAATACTCAAATCATTGAGAAGTAGGGTTGTTAAAAGTGTTCTAGGGTTAGCACAGTAAGTGTGCAACTGGTTCATACAGAATTTAGTCATATGACACAGGTGTGTTTTCATGTGGCGACAAAACATCATTTTGATAAAGTAGTGTATAATTGTTACAAGAGTGTTTCATTTTGCAAAGGATCTGAGGTGTTCTGCTAACTGGGTGTGTGGTTGTGCTAATTGTGTGTAGAGTTTTGCAAAATCGGGCCCTCTTGGAGGAGTATCGTTTCAAAGATTTTGCAAGAAAAGACAATGGAGACCGGGACCAAGACGAACCAGGGTGGTGGGATTAAAATATCCGTGGTATGTGTTGTACTGGTGTCTTAAAGGAAAGATTAAGTAATCAGTTAATCAAACGTAAAGATTGAAATGCTTTATTAGAAATGAATACATTAATACATTCCTTGTTGTGCTATTTTATCATTCTGTTATGGGTGTCACGGCATCGAGGCCAACATAAAATAGTTCCTGAGCCTACTTTAGCATATTCTGTTTTGTAAAAACAGAAATAAACATTTTTTATAAAATGTTTACTGTGTGGGACCAAGAGGCCCCTGGTCTTGTTCTGTTTCTCAGTGTTGAAACCCCATGGTTTCTGTTCCCTGGGGCCTCATTTATCACTGTACATAACTGTACGTAGCAACGATGACTCCAGGCGGCGTACGTATGGAAACCAGGAAATGCTGCGTAAAAAACCTTCCAGGTTTCTACAGCAGCACGTCCCACGCCTGTTTCCTTCATCAATCAGGATCAACAGTAAAGAGGGGGGTCAGTCCCTTCCCTTTGGAAGGTGCCGGACTGGAGTCCAGAGTCTCCATGTTCCATGTCCACCAGCAGGGACAGATAAGCCACATTGGGGAGCATTTTATATCCAACCATCACTTCATGTTCTGTATCTGCAGGTGGAGGAAACACCTGAGCAGCATGATGATGGGCTGTTGTCATGGCGACCACCTCCTTTTACCTGCAGGTCTTCATGTAGAGCTTTATTAGTACGGCAGCTTCTGTACGACTTATTAACTGTGTGATGTGGCTTTTCTAACATGTAGAACTGCTTGGTTTCAGAACATTTTCCTGCTGGACGTTTTACGTGCTGGAGGAACTTTTTCTCTTCTTCTGCAGATGCTGTTAATGTCCAACATTCTGGGGGAAAGTTTACATTTCATTTGGTGTCTCCGTTTCCCGTTTCTCCAGATGTTGTCGTACGCCGGGGTCAGAGTTGGCGTGGAGGTCGGGACGTTTTACCGCCAAGTCGTGTTTTGATAAATCCCAGAAGTTCAGTTATTTTTTTCATCAAGCATGAATCGACTCTGCACCTCTGGCCACCCTGACATAGTGCTTCTCTTAGATCCTGGAAGAGATGATTAGAGGAGGTAGAAAATGGAACCAAATATTTCTTTCATCTTTATAAAAGGAATTATAAAGTCATATATTAGTAAAACTAAAGGTTTACAGACAAATGTTAAAAAGAGAGAAGAAAATCTTAATGTGTGATTAAAAATCAGATTAAAGGAAATGCAAACCTGCAGTTTTACTGCCTGGCATCACTGCCTCCAACCCCGACACCACGTTAGTAAAATAATCCCAAAGCCACATATGGACTATCTCAGGGTTGATACCAGGAGGCCGATGCTAAACAGTGACACCATCATATCTTTAAAAGACAAATGTGAAGTACTGCGATGGACCGGCGAGCTGTCCACGATGTACCCTGCCTTCCGCCCAAAAACAGCTTGGATAAGCTCCAGCTTCCCTGTCACCCTGAATTGGATTAAGTGGTTTAGAAAATGAATGAATGAATGAAATGTGAAGTAGGTAAAACCATTAAATGATGAGTTCTCAACGGTTCCAGCGAGAATGGACTTAAAGAAATCCATAATAATTCGATTACAGAGAGAGATCTGCATGGTGATCAATCAGAATGAAAAGCAGCGCTGCAGTTGAAACTTTAACCCAATAAATAGGCAAAAGGATGACCATATGGCTGATGAGAGGAGCATGCAGTGGGAGGGTTCTTCTCTCTAAAGCCGAGGGGATCTCAGGTCCGTCTGTCATTGTCTGTTCATAAAAAACTGGATCAGACTTTATTTCACTTTATCTAGAGAAAGAAACATCATTACAGAAAGGAATGTCTGTAACCCCAGAAGGCCTGGAGCTGTGGAAGACTGAAGAAGTGCAGGAGACTCCACCTGGAACACTCTCTGTCCATGAAGCTCCTATGAAACAAAAAAACTTGCAGTTAGCTTTCCTCTCCCAGAGGCGGGTTCAGAAGCATCGCCTCTCCCCGACCAACCTCTTCATGTGGAACAGCTTTCTCTCCTAATTATGAAGGAACGGGGTAGACAACGGAACCAGTAAACACGTCCAGCGTCAGGACAAACATCTGGACAGAAACACGTCCACCGTGAGGACAAACATATAGACAGAAACACGTCCACAATGAGGACAGACATCTGGATAGAAAGAAGTCCAGCGTGAGGACAAACCTCTGGATGGAAACACGTCCAGCTTGAGAACAAACATCTGGACAGAAACACGTCCACCGTGAGGACAAAAATCTGGACAGAAACACGTCCACCGTGAGGACAAACCTCTGGACGGAAAGACGTCCACTGTGAGGACAAACATCTGGACAGAAACACGTCCACATTGAGGACAAACATCTGGACAGAAACACGTCCAGCGCCAGGACAAACATCTGGACAGAAACACGTCCAGCTTGAGAACAAACATCTGGAAAGAAAGACGTCCACTGTGAGGACAAACATCTGGACAGAAACACGTCCAGCTTGAGAACAAACATCTGGACAGAAAGACGTCCACTGTGAGGACAAACATCTGGACAGAAACACGTCCACCATGAGGAAGAAAATCTGGACAGAAACACGTCCACCGTGAGGACAAACATCTGGACAGAAACACGTCCACTGTGAGGACAAACATCTGGACAGAAACACGTCCACTGTGAGGACAAACATCTGGACAGACACATGTCCACAATGAAGACAGACATCTGGATAGAAAGAAATCCAGGGTGAGGACAAACATCTGGATGGAAACACGTCCACATTGAGGACAAACATCTGGACAGAAACACGTCCATCGTGAGGACAAACATCTGGACAGAAACACGTCCACTGTGAGGACAAACATCTGGACAGAAACACGTCCACTGTGAGGACAAACATCTGGACAGACACATGTCCACAATGAAGACAGACATCTGGATAGAAAGAAGTCCAGGGTGAGGACAAACATCTGGACGGAAAGACGTCCACTGTGAGGACAAACATCTGGACAGAAACACGTCCAGCGCCAGGACAAACCTCTGGACAGAAACACGTCCAGCGCCAGGACAAACCTCTGGACGGAAAGACGTCCACTGTGAGGACAAACATCTGGACAGAAACACGTCCAGCTTGAGAACAAACATCTGGACAGAAACACGTCCACCGTGAGGACAAAAATCTGGACAGAAACACGTCCACCGTGAGGACAAACCTCTGGACGGAAAGACGTCCACTGTGAGGACAAACATCTGGACAGAAACACGTCCACATTGAGGACAAACATCTGGACAGAAACACGTCCTGCGCCAGGAAAAACATCTGGACAGAAACACGTCCACTGTGAGGACAAACATCTGGACAGAAACACGTCCAGCTTGAGAACAAACATCTGGACAGAAAGACGTCCACTGTGAGGACAAACATCTGGACAGAAACACGTCCAGCTTGAAAACAAACATCTGGACAGAAAGACGTCCACTGTGAGGACAAACATCTGGACAGAAACACGTCCACCATGGACAAACATCTGGACAGAAACACGTCCACCATGAGGAAGAAAATCTGGACAGAAACACGTCCACCGTGAGGACAAACCTCTGGAAAGAAAGACCTCCACTGTGAGGACAAACATCTGGACAGAAACACGTCCACATTGAGGACAAACATCTGGACAGAAACACGTCCATCGTGAGGACAAACATCTGGACAGAAACACGTCCACTGTGAGGACAAACATCTGGACAGAAACACGTCCACTGTGAGGACAAACATCTGGACAGACACATGTCCAGAATGAAGACAGACATCTGGATAGAAAGAAGTCCAGCGTGAGGACAAACCTCTGGATGGAAACACGTCCATTGTGAGGACAAACATCTGGACAGAAAAACGTCCAGCTTGAGGACAAAAATCTGGACAGAAACACGTCCACCGTGAGGACAAACATCTGGACATAAACACGTCCACCGTGAGGACAAAAATCTGGACATAAACACGTCCACCGTGAGGACAAACATCTGGACATAAACACGTCCACTGTGAGGACAAACATCTGGACAGAAACACATCCACCATGAGGACATCTGGACAGAAACACGTCCACCTTTAGGACAAACACCTGGACAGAAACACGTCCAGCATCAGAACAAACACCTGCACAGAAACACGTCCGTTGTGAGAACAAACATCTGGACAGAAACACGTCCAGCTTGAGAACAAACATCTGGACAGAAAGATGTCCACTGTGAGGACAAACATCTGGAAAGAAACACGTCCACCGTGAGGACAAAAATCTGGACAGAAACTCGTCCACCGTGAGGAAGAAAATCTGGACAGAAACACGTCCACTGTGAGGACAAACATCTGGACAGAAACACGTCCAGCGTGAGACCAAACATCTGGACAGAAACACGTCCACCGTGAGGACAAACATCTGGACAGAAACACGTCCACCGTGAGAACAAACATCTGGACAGAAACACGTCCAGCGTGAGAACAAACATCTGGACAGAAACACGTCCAGCGTGAGACCAAACATCTGGACAGAAACACGTCCACCGTGAGGACAAACATCTGGACAGAAACACGTCCACCATGAGGAAGAAAATCTGGACAGAAACACGTCCACCGTGAGGACAAACCTCTGGAAAGAAAGACGTCCACTGTGAGGACAAACATCTGGACAGAAACACGTCCACATTGAGGACAAACATCTGGACAGAAACACGTCCACCGTGAGGACAAACATCTGGACAGAAACACGTCCAGCGTGAGGACAAACCTCTGGATGGAAACACGTCCAGCTTGAGAACAAACATCTGGACAGAAACACGTCCACCGTGAGGACAAAAATCTGGACAGAAACACGTCCACCGTGAGGACAAACCTCTGGACGGAAAGACGTCCACTGTGAGGACAAACATCTGGACAGAAACACGTCCACATTGAGGACAAACATCTGGACAGAAACACGTCCACTGTGAGGACAAACATCTGGACAGAAACACGTCCACTGTGAGGACAAACATCTGGACAGACACATGTCCAGAATGAAGACAGACATCTGGATAGAAAGAAGTCCAGCGTGAGGACAAACCTCTGGATGGAAACACGTCCATTGTGAGGACAAACATCTGGACAGAAAAACGTCCAGCTTGAGGACAAAAATCTGGACAGAAACACGTCCACCGTGAGGACAAACATCTGGACATAAACACGTCCACCGTGAGGACAAAAATCTGGACATAAACACGTCCACCGTGAGGACAAAAATCTGGACAGAAACACGTCCACCGTGAGGACAAACATCTGGACATAAACACGTCCACTGTGAGGACAAACATCTGGACAGAAACACATCCACCATGAGGACATCTGGACAGAAACACGTCCAGCATCAGAACAAACACCTGGACAGAAACACGTCCGTTGTGAGAACAAACATCTGGACAGAAACACGTCCAGCGTGAGAACAAACATCTGGACAGAAACACGTCCAGCTTGAGAACAAACATCTGGACAGAAAGATGTCCACCGTGAGGACAAACATCTGGACAGAAACACGTCCACCGTGAGGACAAAAATCTGGACAGAAACTCGTCCACCGTGAGGAAGAAAATCTGGACAGAAACATGTCCACCGTGAGGACAAACATCTGGACATAAACACGTCCACTGTGAGGACAAACATCTGGACAGAAACACGTTCACCTTTAGGACAAACACCTGGACAGAAACACGTTCACCTTTAGGACAAACACCTGGACAGAAACACGTCCAGCATCAGAACAAACACCTGGACAGAAACACGTCCATTGTGAGAACAAACATCTGGACAGAAACACGTCCAGCGTGAGAACAAACATCTGGACAGAAACACGTCCAGCGTGAGACCAAACATCTGGACAGAAACACGTCCACCGTGAGGACAAACATCTGGACAGAAACACGTCCAGTGTCAGGACAAACATCTGGACAGAAACACGTCCAGCGTGAGAACAAACATCTGGACAGAAACACGTCCACCGTGAGGACAAACATCTGGAAAGAAACACGTCCACCGTGAGGACAAAAATCTGGACAGAAACTCGTCCACCTTGGACAAACATCTGGACAGAAACACGTCCACCATGAGGAAGAAAATCTGGACAGAAACATGTCCACCGTGAGGACAAACATCTGGACATAAACACGTCCACTGTGAGGACAAACATCTGGACAGAAACACGTCCAGCGTGAGAACAAACATCTGGACAGAAACACGTCCACCGTGAGGACAAACATCTGGACAGAAACACGTCCACCGTGAGGACAAAAATCTGGACAGAAACTCGTCCACCATGGACAAACATCTGGACAGAAACACGTCCACCATGAGGAAGAAAATCTGGACAGAAACATGTCCACCGTGAGGACAAACATCTGGACATAAACACGTCCACTGTGAGGACAAACATCTGGACAGAAACACATCCACCATGAGGACATCTGGACAGAAACACGTCCACCGTGAGGACAAAAATCTGGACAGAAACTCGTCCACCATGGACAAACATCTGGACAGAAACACGTCCACCATGAGGAAGAAAATCTGGACAGAAACACGTCCAGCATCAGAACAAACATCTGGACAGAAACACGTCTAGCGTGAGAACAAACATCTGGACAGAAACACGTCCAGCGTGAGACCAAACATCTGGACAGAAACACGTCCACCGTGAGGACAAACACCTGGACAGAAACACGTCCAGCGTCAGGACAAACACCTGGACAGAAACACGTCCAGCGTCAGGAAAAACACCTAGACAGAAACACGTCCAGCGTCAGGAAAAACACCTGGACAGAAACACGTCCAGCGTCAGGACAAACACCTGGACAGAAACACGTCCAGCGTCAGGACAAACACCTGGACAGAAACACGTCCAGCGTGAGAACAAACATCTGGACAGAAACACGTCCAGCGTGAGACCAAACATCTGGACAGAAACACGTCCACATTGAGGACAAACATCTGGACAGAAACACGTCCACATTGAGGACAAACATCTGGACAGAAACACGTCCAGCGCCAGGACAAACATCTGGACAGAAACACGTCCACTGTGAGGACAAACATCTGGACAGAAACACGTCCAGCTTGAGAACAAACATCTGGACAGAAAGACGTCCACTGTGAGGACAAACATCTGGACAGAAACACGTCCAGCTTGAGAACAAACATCTGGACAGAAAGACGTCCACTGTGAGGACAAACATCTGGACAGAAACACGTCCACCATGGACAAACATCTGGACAGAAACATGTCCACCATGAGGAAGAAAATCTGGACAGAAACACGTCCACCGTGAGGACAAACCTCTGGAAAGAAAGACCTCCACTGTGAGGACAAACATCTGGACAGAAACACGTCCACATTGAGGACAAACATCTGGACAGAAACACGTCCATCGTGAGGACAAACATCTGGACAGAAACACGTCCACTGTGAGGACAAACATCTGGACAGAAACACGTCCACTGTGAGGACAAACATCTGGACAGACACATGTCCAGAATGAAGACAGACATCTGGATAGAAAGAAGTCCAGCGTGAGGACAAACCTCTGGATGGAAACACGTCCATTGTGAGGACAAACATCTGGACAGAAAAACGTCCAGCTTGAGGACAAAAATCTGGACAGAAACACGTCCACCGTGAGGACAAACATCTGGACATAAACACGTCCACCGTGAGGACAAAAATCTGGACATAAACACGTCCACCGTGAGGACAAAAATCTGGACAGAAACACGTCCACCGTGAGGACAAACATCTGGACATAAACACGTCCACTGTGAGGACAAACATCTGGACAGAAACACATCCACCATGAGGACATCTGGACAGAAACACGTCCAGCATCAGAACAAACACCTGGACAGAAACACGTCCGTTGTGAGAACAAACATCTGGACAGAAACACGTCCAGCGTGAGAACAAACATCTGGACAGAAACACGTCCAGCTTGAGAACAAACATCTGGACAGATAGATGTCCACTGTGAGGACAAACATCTGGACAGAAACACGTCCACCGTGAGGACAAAAATCTGGACAGAAACTCGTCCACCGTGAGGAAGAAAATCTGGACAGAAACATGTCCACCGTGAGGACAAACATCTGGACATAAACACGTCCACTGTGAGGACAAACATCTGGACAGAAAAACGTTCACCTTTAGGACAAACACCTGGACAGAAACACGTTCACCTTTAGGACAAACACCTGGACAGAAACACGTCCAGCATCAGAACAAACACCTGGACAGAAACACGTCCATTGTGAGAACAAACATCTGGACAGAAACACGTCCAGCGTGAGAACAAACATCTGGACAGAAACACGTCCAGCGTGAGACCAAACATCTGGACAGAAACACGTCCACCGTGAGGACAAACATCTGGACAGAAACACGTCCAGTGTCAGGACAAACATCTGGACAGAAACACGTCCAGCGTGAGAACAAACATCTGGACAGAAACACGTCCACCGTGAGGACAAACATCTGGAAAGAAACACGTCCACCGTGAGGACAAAAATCTGGACAGAAACTCGTCCACCTTGGACAAACATCTGGACAGAAACACGTCCACCATGAGGAAGAAAATCTGGACAGAAACATGTCCACCGTGAGGACAAACATCTGGACATAAACACGTCCACTGTGAGGACAAACATCTGGACAGAAACACGTCCAGCGTGAGAACAAACATCTGGACAGAAACACGTCCATCGTGAGGACAAACATCTGGACAGAAACACGTCCACCGTGAGGACAAAAATCTGGACAGAAACTCGTCCACCATGGACAAACATCTGGACAGAAACACGTCCACCATGAGGAAGAAAATCTGGACAGAAACATGTCCACCGTGAGGACAAACATCTGGACATAAACACGTCCACTGTGAGGACAAACATCTGGACAGAAACACATCCACCATGAGGACATCTGGACAGAAACACGTCCACCGTGAGGACAAAAATCTGGACAGAAACTCGTCCACCATGGACAAACATCTGGACAGAAACACATCCACCATGAGGAAGAAAATCTGGACAGAAACACGTCCAGCATCAGAACAAACATCTGGACAGAAACACGTCCAGCGTGAGAACAAACATCTGGACAGAAACACGTCCAGCGTGAGACCAAACATCTGGACAGAAACACGTCCACCGTGAGGACAAACACCTGGACAGAAACACGTCCAGCGTCAGGACAAACACCTGGACAGAAACACGTCCAGCGTCAGGAAAAACACCTAGACAGAAACACGTCCAGCGTCAGGAAAAACACCTGGACAGAAACACGTCCAGCGTCAGGACAAACATCTGGACAGAAACACGTCCAATGTGAGGATAAACCTCTGGACAGAAACACGTCCACTGTGAGGACATACATCTGGATAGAAAGAAGTCCAACTTTAGGACAAACACCTGGACAGAAACACGTCCACTGTGAGGACAATCCTCTGGACAGAAAGAAGTCCAACTTTAGGACAAACACCTGGACAGAAACACGTCCACTGTGAGGACAAACCTCTGGACAGAAACACGTCCACTGTGAGGACAAACATCTGGACAGAAACACGTCCACCGTGAGGACAAACATCTGGAAAGAAACACGTCCACCGTGAGGACAAAAATCTAGACAGAAACTCGTCCACCATGGACAAACATCTGGACAGAAACACGTCCACCATGAGGAAGAAAATCTGGACAGAAACATGTCCACCGTGAGGACAAACATCTGGACATAAACACGTCCACTGTGAGGACAAACATCTGGACAGAAACACGTCCAGCGTGAGAACAAACATCTGGACAGAAACACGTCCACCGTGAGGACAAACATCTGGACAGAAACACGTCCACCGTGAGGACAAAAATCTGGACAAACTCGTCCACCATGGACAAACATCTGGACAGAAACACGTCCACCATGAGGAAGAAAATCTGGACAGAAACATGTCCACCGTGAGGACAAACATCTGGACATAAACACGTCCACTGTGAGGACAAACATCTGGACAGAAACACATCCACCATGAGGACATCTGGACAGAAACACGTCCAGCATCAGAACAAACACCTGGACAGAAACACGTCCATTGTGAGAACAAACATCTGGACAGAAACACGTCCAGCGTGAGAACAAACATCTGGACAGAAACACGTCCATTGTGAGACCAAACATCTGGACAGAAACACGTCCACCGTGAGGACAAACACCTGGACAGAAACACGTCCAGCGTCAGGACAAACACCTGGACAGAAACACGTCCAGCGTCAGGAAAAACACCTGGACAGAAACACGTCCAGCGTCAGGAAAAACACCTGGACAGAAACACGTCCAGCGTCAGGACAAACACCTGGACAGAAACACGTCCAGCGTCAGGACAAACACCTGGACAGAAACACGTCCAGCGTCAGGACAAACATCTGGACAGAAACACGTCCAATGTGAGGATAAACCTCTGGACAGAAACACGTCCACTGTGAGGACATACATCTGGATAGAAAGAAGTCCAACTTTAGGACAAACACCTGGACAGAAACACGTCCACTGTGAGGACAAACCTCTGGACAGAAAGAAGTCCAACTTTAGGACAAACACCTGGACAGAAACACGTCCACTGTGAGGACAAACCTCTGGACAGAAACACGTCCACTGTGAGGACAAACATCTGGACAGAAACACGTCCATCGTGAGGACAAACATCTGGACAGAAACACGTCCACTGTGAGGACAAAACATCTGGACAGAAACACGTCCACAATGAGGACAAACATCTGGACAGACACATGTCCAGAATGAAGACAGATATCTGGATAGAAAGAAGTCCAGCGTGAGGACAAACCTCTGGATGGAAACACGTCCATTGTGAGGACAAACATCTGGAAGGAAAAACGTCCAGCTTGAGGACAAAAATCTGGACAGAAACACGTCCACCGTGAGGACAAACATCTGGACATAAACACGTCCACCGTGAGGACAAACATCTGGACAGAAACACGTCCACCGTGAGGACAAACATCTGGACATAAACACGTCCACTGTGAGGACAAACATCTGGACAGAAACACGTCCACTGTGAGGACAAACATATGGACAGAAACACGTCCAGCGTGAGAACAAACACCTGGACAGAAACACGTCCAGGGTCAGGAAAAACACCTGGACAGAAACACGTCCAGGGTCAGGAAAAACACCTGGACAGAAACACGTCCAGCGTGAGAACAAACATCTGGACAGAAATACGTCCACCGTGAGGACAAACATCTGGACAGAAACACGTCCACTGTGAGGACAAACATCTGGACAGGAACACATCCACCATGAGGACATCTGGACAGAAACACGTCCAGTGTGAGAACAAACACCTGGACAGAAACACGTCCAGCGTCAGGACAAACACCTGGACAGAAACACGTCCAGCGTCAGGACAAACACCTGGACAGAAACACGTCCACTGTGAGGACAAACATCTGGACAGAAACACGTCCACAATTAGGACAAACATCTGGACAGAAACACGTCAAGTGTCAAAATAAACATCTGGACAAAAACACGTCCACCGTGAGGACAAACATCTGGACAGAAACACGTCCACCGTAAGGACAAACATCTGGACAGAAACACGTCCACCGTAAGGACAAACATCTGGACAGAAACAGGTCCAGTGTGAGAACAAACACCTGGACAGAAACACGTCCAGCGTCAGGACAAACACCTGGACAGAAACACGTCCAGCGTCAGGACAAACACCTGGACAGAAACACGTCCACCGTGAGGACAAACATCTGGACAGAAACACGTCCACCGTGAGGACAAACATCTGGACAGAAACACGTCCACTGTGAGGACAAACATCTGGACAGGAACACATCCACCATGAGGACATCTGGACAGAAACACGTCTAGTGTCAGGACAAACATTTGGACAGAATCACGTCCACAATGAGGACATACATCTGGACAGAAACACGTCCAGTGTCAGGACAAACATCTTGACAGAAACACGTCCAGCGTGAGAACAAACACCTGGACAGAAACACGTCCACTGTGAGGACAGACACCTGGACAGAAACACGTCCAGCGTCAGGACAAACACCTGGACAGAAACACGTCCAGCGTCAGGACAAACACCTGGACAGAAACACGTCCAGCTTCAGGACAAACACCTGGACAGAAACACGTCCACTGTGAGGACAAACATCTGGACAGAAAAACGTCCACAATGAGGACATACATCTGGATAGAAAGAAGTCCACCTTTAGGACAAACACCTGGACAGAAACACGTCCAGCATCAGAACAAACATCTGGACAGAAACACGTCCAGCGTCAGGACAAACACCTGGACAGAAACACGTCCAGCGTCAGGACAAACACCTGGAAAGAAACACGTCCAGCGTCAGGACAAACACCTGGACAGAAACACGTCCAGCGTCAGGACAAACATCTGGACAGAAACACATCAAACGTCAGGACAAACATCTGGACAGAAACACGTCCAGCGTCAAAATAAACATCTGGACAGAAACACGTCCACCGTGAGGACAAACATCTGGACAGAAACACGTCCACCGCGAGGACAAACATCTGGACAGAAACACGTCCACTGTGAGGACAAACATCTGGACAGGAACACATCCACCATGAGGTCATCTGGACAGAAACACGTCCAGTGTGAGAACAAACACCTGGACAGAAACACGTCCAGCGTCAGGACAAACACCTGGACAGAAACACGTCCAGCGTCAGGACAAACACCTGGACAGAAACACGTCCACCGTGAGGACAAACATCTGGACAGAAACACGTCCACCGTGAGGACAAACATCTGGACAGAAACACGTCCACTGTGAGGACAAACATCTGGACAGGAACACATCCACCATGAGGACATCTGGACAGAAACACGTCTAGTGTCAGGATAAACATTTGGACAGAAACACATCCACAATGAGGACATACATCTGGACAGAAACACGTCCAGTGTCAGGACAAACATCTTGACAGAAACACGTCCAGCGTGAGAACAAACACCTGGACAGAAACACGTCCACTGTGAGGACAGACACCTGGACAGAAACACGTCCAGCGTCAGGACAAACACCTGGACAGAAACACGTCCAGCTTCAGGACAAACACCTGGACAGAAACACGTCCACTGTGAGGACATACATCTGGATAGAAAGAAGTCCACCTTTAGGACAAACACCTGGACAGAAACACGTCCAGCATCTGAACAAACATCTGGACAGAAACACGTCCAGCGTGAGAACAAACATCTGGACAGGAACACGTCCACCGTGAGGACAAACATCTAGATAAAGACACGTCCACCGTGAGGACAAACACCTGGACAGAAACACGTCCACCGTGAGGACAAACACCTGGACAGAAACACGTCCAGCGTGAGGACAAACTTCTGGACAGAAACACGTCCACTGTGAAGACAAACATCTGGACAGAAACACGTCCACCACGAGGACATCTGGACAGAAACACGTCCAGTGTCAGGTCAAACATCTGGACAGAAACACGTCCACTTTGAGGACAAACCTCTGGACAGAAACACGTCCACAATGAGGACAAACATCTGGACAGAAACATGTCCACTGTGAGGACAAACATCTGGATAGAAACACATCAGCAATGAGGACAAACCTCTGGAAAGAAACAAGTCCACAATGAGGACAAACATCAGGACAGAAACACGTCCAGCGTGACAACAAACACCTGGACAGAAACACGTCCAAATTGGACAAACATCTGGACAGAAACACGTCCACTGTGAGGACAAACATCTGGACAGAAACACGTCCAACGTCAGGACAAACATCTTGACAGAAACACATCAAACGTCAGGACAAATATCTGGACAGAAACACGACAACCATGAGAACAACCATCTGGACAGAAACACGTCAGGCGTCAGGACAAACATCTGGACACAAAAACGTCCAGCGTCAGGACAAACATCTGGACAGAAACACGTCCAGCGTGAGAACAAACATCTGGACAGAAACACGTCCACCGTGAGGACAAACATCTGGATAGAAACACGTCCACCGTGAGGACAAACACCTGGACAGAAACACGTCCACTGTGAGAACAAACATCTGGACAGAAACACGTCCATTGTGAGAACAAACATCTGGACAGAAACACGTCCACCGTGAGGACAAACATCTGGATAGAAACACGTCCACCGTGAGGACAAACATCTGGACAGAAACACGTCCACTGTGAGGACAAACACCTGGACAGAAACACGTCCAGCGTCAAGATAAACATCTGGAAAGAAACACGTCCACCGTGAGGACAAACATCTGGACAGAAAGACGTCCACTGTGAGGACAAACATCTGGACAGAAACACATCCATCACGAGGACATCTGGACAGAAACACGTCCAGCGTGAGAACAAACACCTGGACAGAAACACGTCCAGCGTCAGGTAAAACACCTGGACAGAAACACGTCCAGCGTGAGAAAAAACATCTGGACAGAAACATGTCCAGCGTCAAGATAAACATCTGGACAGAAACACGTCCACCGTGAGGACAAACATCTGGAGAGAAACACGTCCAGCGTCAGGACAAACACCTGGACAGAAACACGTCCACCGTGAGGACAAACATCTGGACAGAAACACGTCCAATGTGAGGACAAACTTCTGTACAGGAACACATCCACCATGAGGACATCTGGACAGAAACACGTCCAGTGTGAGAACAAACACCTGGACAGAAACACGTCCAGCGTCAGGACAAACACCTGGACAGAAACACGTCCAGCGTCAGGACAAACACCTGGACAGAAACACGTCCAGTGTCAGGACAAACATCTGGACAGAAACACGTCCACAATTAGGACAAACAACTGGACAGAAACACGTCCACTGTGAGGACAAACACCTGGACAGAAACACGTCCACTGTGAGAACAAACATCTGGACAGAAACACGTCCATTGTGAGAAAAAACATCTGGACAGAAACACGTCCACCGTGAGGACAAACATCTGGATAGAAACACGTCCACCGTGAGGACAAACATCTGGACAGAAACACGTCCAGCGTCAGGTAAAACACCTGGACAGAAACACGTCCAGCGTGAGAACAAACATCTGGACAGAAACACGTCCACCGTGAGGACAAACATCTGGACAGAAACACATCCATCACGAGGACATCTGGACAGAAACACGTCCAGCGTCAGGACAAACATCTGGACAGAAACACGTCCAGCGTGAGAACAAACACCTGGACAGAAACACGTCCAGCGTCAGGTAAAACACCTGGACAGAAACACGTCCAGCGTGAGAACAAACATCTGGACAGAAACACGTCCACCGTGAGGACAAACATCTGGAAAGAAACACGTCCAGCGTCAGGACAATCATCTGGACAGAAACACGTCCACCGTGAGGACAAACATCTGGACAGAAACACGTCCACTGTGAGGACAAACATGTGGACAGAAACACGTCCAGCGTCAGGACAAACACCTGGACAGAAACACGTCCAGCGTCAGGACAAACATCTGGACAGAAACACGTCCTCAATTAGGACAAACATCTGGACAGAAACACGTCCACTGTGAGGACAAACATCTGGATAGAAACACGTCCACTGTGAGGACAAACACCTGGACAGAAACACGTCCACTGTGAGAACAAACATCTGGACAGAAACACGTCCATTGTGAGAAAAAACATCTGGACAGAAACACGTCCACCGTGAGGACAAACATCTGGATAGAAACACGTCCACCGTGAGGACAAACATCTGGACAGAAAAACGTCCACTGTGAGGACAAACACCTGGACAGAAACACGTCCAGCGTCAAGATAAACATCTGGACAGAAACACGTCCACCGTGAGGACAAACATCTGGACAGAAACACGTCCACTGTGAGGACAAACATCTGGACAGAAACACATCCATCACGAGGACATCTGGACAGAAACACGTCCAGCGTCAGGACAAACATCTGGACAGAAACACGTCCTCTGTGAGGATAAACATGTGGACAGAAACACGTCCAGTGTGAGAACAAACACCTGGACAGAAACACGTCCAGCGTCAGGACAATCACCTGGACAGAAACACGTCCAGCGTCAGGACAGACACCTGGACAGAAACACGTCCAGCGTCAGGACAAACATCTGGACAGAAACACGTCCACAATTAGGACAAACATCTGGACCGAAACACGTCCACTGTGAGGACAAACTTCTGGACAGGAACACATCCACCATGAGGACATCTGGACAGAAACACGTCCAGTGTGAGAACAAACACCTGGAAAGAAACACGTCCAGCGTCAGGACAAACACCTGGAAAGAAACACGTACAGCGTCAGGACAAACACCTGGACAGAAACACGTCCAGCGTCAGGACAAACTTCTGGACAGAAACACGTCCACCACGAGGACATCTGGACAGAAACACGTCCAGTGTCAGGACAAACATCTGGACAGAATCACGTCCACTGTGAGGACAAACCTCTGGACAGAAACACGTTCACAATGAGGACAAACATCTGGACAGAAAAACGTCCACTGTGAGGACAAACATCTGGACAGAAACACATCAGCAATGAGGACAAACCTCTGGAAAGAAACAAGTCCACAATGAGGACAAAAATCAGGACAGAAACACGTCCAGCGTGACAACAAACACCTGGACAGAAACACGTCCAACATGGACAAACATCTGGACAGAAACACGTCCAACGTCAGGACAAAAATCTTGACAGAAACACATCAAACGTCAGGACAAACATCTGGACAGAAACACGTAAACCATGAGGACAACCATCTGGACAGAAACACGTCAGGCGTCAGGACAAACATCTGGACACAAACACGTCCAGCGTCAGGACAAACATCTGGACAGAAACACGTCCAGCGTCAGGACAAACACCTGGACAGAAAACACGTCCATCGTGGGAACAAACATCTGGACAGAAACACGTCCAGCGTGAGAACAAACATCTGGACAGAAACACGTCCAGCGTGAGAACAAACATCTGGACAGAAACACGTCCACCATGAGGACAAACATCTGGATAGAAACACGTCCACCGTGAGGACAAACACCTGGACAGAAACACGTCCACTGTGAGAACAAACATCTGGACAGAAACACGTCCATTGTGAGAACAAACATCTGGACAGAAACACGTCCACCGTGAGGACAAACATCTGGATAGAAACACGTCCACCGTGAGGACAAACATCTGGACAGAAACACGTCCACTGTGAGGACAAACATCTGGACAGAAACACATCTATCACGAGGACATCTGGAAAGAAACACGTCCAGCGTCAGGACAAACATCTGGACAGAAACACGTCCAGCGTGAGAACAAACACCTGGACAGAAACACGTCCAGCGTCAGGATAAACACCTGGAAAGAAACACGTCTAGCGTGGGAAAGACCATCTGGACAGAAACATGTCCAGCGTCAAGATAAACATCTGGACAGAAACACGTCCACCGTGAGGACAAACATCTGGACAGAAACACGTCCAGCGTCAGGACAAACATCTGGAAAGAAACACGTCCACCGTGAGGACAAACATCTGGACAGAAACACGTCCACTGTGAGGACAAACATCTGGACAGGAACACATCCACCATGAGGACATCTGGACAGAAATACGTCCACCGTGAGGACAAACATCTGGACAGAAACACGTCCACTGTGAGGACAAACATCTGGACAGGAACACATCCACCATGAGGACATCTGGACAGAAACACGTCCAGTGTGAGAACAAACACCTGGACAGAAACACGTCCAGCGTCAGGACAAACACCTGGACAGAAACACGTACAGCGTCAGGACAAACACCTGGACAGAAACACGTCCAGCGTCAGGACAAACATCTGGACAGAAACACGTCCACAATTAGGACAAACATCTGGAAGGAAACACGTCCACTGTGAGGACAAACTTCTGGACAGGAACACGTCCACTGTGAGGACAAACATCTGGACAGAAACACGTCCAGCGTCAAGATAAACATCTGGACAAAAACACGTCCACCGTGAGGACAAACATCTTGACAGAAACACGTCCAGCGTCAGGACAAACACCTGGACAGAAACACGTCCAGCGTCAGGACAAACACCTGGACAGAAACACGTCCAGCGTCAGGACAAACACCTGGACAGAAACACGTCCAGCGTCAGGACAAACACCTGGACAGAAACACGTCCAGCGTCAGGACAAACACCTGGACAGAAACACGTCCAGCGTGAGGACAAACATCTGGACAGAAACACGTCCAGCGTGAGAACAAACACCTGGACAGAAACACGTCCACTGTGAGGACAAACACCTGGACAGAAACACGTCCAGCGTCAGGACAAACACCTGGACAGAAACACGTCCAGCGTCAGGATAAACACCTGGACAGAAACACGTCCAGCGTCAGGACAAACACCTGGACAGAAACACGTCCAGCGTCAGGAAAAACACCTGGACAGAAACACGTCCACTGTGAGGACAAACATCTGGACAGAAAAACGTCCACAATGAGGACATACATCTGGATAGAAAGAAGTCCACCTTTAGGACAAACACCTGGACAGAAACACGTCCAGCGTGAGGACAAACATCTGGATAGAAACACGTCCACCGTGAGGACAAACATCTGGACAGAAACACGTCCACTGTGAGGACAAACATCTGGACAGAAAAACATCCATCACGAGGACAAACACCTGGACAGAAAATCGTCCACCGTGAGGACAAACTTCTGGACAGAAACACGTTCACTGTGAAGACAAACATCCGGACAGAAACACGTCCACTGTGAGGACAAACATCTGGACAGAAACACGTCCACTGTGAGGACAAACATCTGGAAAGGAACACATCCACCATGAGGACATCTGGACAGAAACACGTCCAGTGTGAGAACAAACACCTGGACAGAAACACGTCCAGCGTCAGGACAAACACCTGGACAGAAACACGTCCAGCGTCAGGACAAACATCTGGACAGAAACACGTCCAGCGTCAGGACAAACACCTGGACAGAAACACGTCCAGCGTCAGGACAAACACCTGGACAGAACCACGTCCAGCGTGAGGACAAACATCTGGACAGAAACACGTCCACTGTGAGGACAAACACCTGGACAGAAACACGTCCAGCGTCAGGACAAACACCTGGACAGAAACACGTCCAGCGTCAGGACAAACACCTGGACAGAAACACATCCACTGTGAGGACAAACATCTGGACAGAAAAACGTCCACAATGAGGACATACATCTGGATAGAAAGAAGTCCACCTTTAGGACAAACACCTGGACAGAAACACGTCCAGCATCAGAACAAACATCTGGACAGAAACACGTCCATTGTGAGAACAAATATCTGGACAGAAACACGTCCAGCGTGAGAACAAACATCTGGACAGGAACACGTCCACCGTGAGGACAAACATCTAGATAGAAACACGTCCACCGTGAGGAAAAACACCTGGACAGAAACACGTCCACCGTGAGGACAAACACCTGGACAGAAACACGTCCACCGTGAGGACAAACATCTGGACAGGAACACATCCACCATGAGGACATCTGGACAGAAACACGTCCACCACGAGGACATCTGGACAGAAACACGTCCAGTGTCAGGACAAACATCTGGACAGAAACACGTCCAGCGTGAGAACAAACACCTGGACAGAAACACGTCCAGCGTCAGGACAAACACCTGGACAGAAACACGTCCAGCGTCAGGACAAACCTCTGGACAGAAACATGTCCACTGTGAGGACAAACCTCTGGACAGAAAAATGTCCACTATGAGGACGAACCTCTGGAAAGAAACATGTCCACTATGAGGACAAACCTGTGGACAGAAACACGTCCAGCGTCAGGACAAACCTCTTAAAAGAAACATGTCCACTGTGAGGACAAATATCTGGACAAACACGTCCACCATGAGGAAAAACATCTTGACTGAAACACGTCCACTGTGAGGACAAACATCTGGACAGAAACACGTCCACCATGAGGACATACATCTGGACAGAAACACGTCCACAATGAGGACAAACCTATGGACAGAAACACATCCACCATGAGGACAAACATCTTGACCGAAACACGTCCACTGTGAGGACAAACCTCTGGACAGAAACACGTCCACAATGAGGACAAACCTATGGACAGAAACACATCCACAATGAGGAAAAACCTCTGGACAGAAACACGTCCAGTGTCAGGACAAACATCTGGACAGAAACAGGTCCACCATGAGGACATCCATCTGGACAGAAAAGCGTCCCGTGTCAGGACAAACATCTGGACGGAAACAAGTCCAGCGTCATATCAAACACCTGGACAGAAACGCGTCCAGCGCGAGAACAAACATCTGGACAGCAACACGTCCAGCGTCAAGATAAACATCTGGACAGAAACACGCCCACCGTGAGGACAAACATCCGGACAGAAACACGTCCACTGTGAGGACAAACATCTGGACAGAAACACGTCCACTGTGAGGACAAACATCTGGACAGGAACACATCCACCATGAGGACATCTGGACAGAAACACGTCCAGTGTGAGAACAAACACCTGGACAGAAACACTTCCAGCGTCAGGACAAACACCTGGACAGAAACACGTCCAGCGTCAGGACAAACATCTGGACAGAAACACGTCAACAATTAGGACAAACATCTGGAAAGAAACACGTCCAGTGTCAAGATAAACATCTGGACAAAAACACGTCCACCGTGAGGACAAACATCTGGACAGAAACACGTCCACTGTGAGGGCAAACATCTGGACAGAAACACGTCCACTGTGAGGACAAACATCTGGACAGGAACACATCCACCATGAGGACATCTGGACAGAAACACGTCCACTATGAGAACAAACATCTGGACAGAAACACATCCAGCGTGAGGACAAACCTCTGGACAGAAACACGTCCACTGTGAGGACAAACCTCTGGACAGAAACACGTCCACAATGAGGACAAACATCAGGACAGAAACACGTCCAGCGTGACAACAAACACCTGGACAGAAACACGTCCAACATGGACAAACATCTGGACAGGAACACATCCACCATGAGGACATCTGGACAGAAACATGTCTAGTGTCAGGACAAACATTTGGACAGAAACACGTCCACAATGAGGACATACATCTGGACAGAAACACGTCCAGTGTCAGGAAAACAACATCTTGACAGAAACACGTCCAGC
The DNA here is from genome assembly GCF_933228915.1 of Telmatherina bonti. Lineage (NCBI taxonomy): Eukaryota > Metazoa > Chordata > Actinopteri > Atheriniformes > Telmatherinidae > Telmatherina > Telmatherina bonti. The sequence goes on from NC_136623.1 coordinate 42,692,188, forward strand.
GTGAGAACAAACACCTGGACAGAAACACGTCCACTGTGAGGACAAACACCTGGACAGAAACACGTCCAGCGTCAGGACAAACACCTGGAAAGAAACACGTCCAGCGTCAGGACAAACACCTGGACAGAAACACGTCCACTGTGAGGACAAACATCTGGACAGTAAAATGTCCACAATGAGGACATACATCTGGATAGAAAGAAGTCCACCTATAGGACAAACACCTGGACAGAAACACGTCCAGCATCTGAACAAACATCTGGACAGAAACACGTCCATTGTGAGAACAAATATCTGGACAGAAACACGTCCAGCGTGAGAACAAACATCTGGACAGGAACACGTCCACCGTGAGGACAAACATCTAGATAGAAACACGTCCACCGTGAGGACAAACACCTGGACAGAAACACGTCCACCGTGAGGACAAACACCTGGACAGAAACACGTCCAGCATGAGGACAAACTTCTGGACAGAAACACGTCCACTGTGAAGACAAACATCTGGACAGAAACACGTCCACCACGAGGACATCTGGACAGAAACACGTCCAGTGTCAGGACAAACATCTGGACAGAAACACGTCCACTGTGAGGACAAACATCTGGACAGGAACACATCCACCATGAGGACATCTGGACAGAAACACGTCCAGTGTGAGAACAAACACCTGGACAGAAACACGTACAGCGTCAGGACAAACACCTGGACAGAAACACGTCCAGCGTCAGGACAAACATCTGGACAGAAACACGTCCACCGTGAGGACAAACATCTGGACAGAAACACGTCCACTGTGAGGACAAGCTTCTGGACAGGAACACATCCACCATGAGGACATCTGGACAGAAACACGTCTAGTGTGAGAACAAACACCTGGACAGAAACACGTCCAGCGTCAGGACAAACACCTGGACAGAAACACGTCCAGCGTCAGGACAAACACCTGGACAGAACCACGTCCAGCGTCAGGACAAACATCTGGAATGAAACACGTCCACAATTAGGACAAACATCTGGACAGAAACACGTCCAGCGTCAAGATAAACATCTGGACAAAAACACGTCCACCGTGAGGACAAACATCTTGACAGAAACACGTCCAGCGTCAGGACAAACACCTGGACAGAAACACGTCCAGCGTCAGGACAAACACCTGGACAGAAACACGTCCAGCGTCAGGACAAACACCTGGACAGAAACACGTCCAGCGTCAGGACAAACACCTGGAAAGAAACACGTCCAGCGTGAGGACAAACATCTGGACAGAAACACGTCCAGCGTGAGAACAAACACCTGGACAGAAACACGTCCACTGTGAGGACAAACACCTGGACAGAAACACGTCCAGCGTCAGGACAAACACCTGGACAGAAACACGTCCAGCGTCAGGACAAACACCTGGACAGAAACACTTCCACTGTGAGGACAAACATCTGGACAGAAAAACGTCCACAATGAGGACATACATCTGGATAGAAAGAAGTCCACCTTTAGGACAAACACCTGGACAGAAACACGTCCAGCATCAGAACAAACATCTGGACAGAAACACGTCCATTGTGAGAACAAATATCTGGACAGAAACACGTCCAGCGTGAGAACAAACATCTGGACAGGAACACGTCCACCGTGAGGACAAACATCTAGATAGAAACACGTCCACCGTGAGGACAAACACCTGGACAGAACCACGTCCACCGTGAGGACAAACACCTGGACAGAAACACGTCCACCGTGAGGACAAACTTCTGGACAGAAACACGTCCACTGTGAAGACAAACATCTGGACAGAAACACGTCCACCACGAGGACATCTGGACAGAAACACGTCCAGCGTGAGAACAAACACCTGAACAGAAACACGTCCAGCGTCAGGACAAACACCTGGACAGAAACACGTCCAGCGTCAGGACAAACCTCTGGACAGAAACAAGTCCACTGTGAGGACAACCCTCTGGACAGTAACATGTCCACTATGAGGACGAACCTCTGGACAGAAACATGTCCACTATGAGGACAAACCTCTGGACAGAAACACGTCCAGCGTCAGGACAAACCTCTTAACAGAAACACGTCCACTGTGAGGACAAATATCTGGACAAACACGTCCACCATGAGGAAAAACATCTTGACAGAAACACGTCCACTGTGAGGACAAACATCTGGACAGAAACACGTCCACCATGAGGACATACATCTAGAAAGAAACACGTCCACAATGAGGACAAACCTATGGACAGAAACACATTCACCATGAGGACAAACATCTTGACCGAAACACGTCCACTGTGAGGACAAACCTCTGGACAGAAACACGTCCACAATGAGGACAAACCTATGGACAGAAACACATCCACAATGAGGACAAACCTCTGGAAAGAAACACGTCCAGTGTCAGGACAAACATCTGGACAGAAACAGGTCCACCATGAGGACATACATCTGGACAGAAACGCGTCCCGTGTCAGGACAAACATCTGGACGGAAACACGTCCAGCGTCATAACAAACACCTGGACAGAAACACGTCCAGCGCGAGAACAAACATCTGGACAGAAACACGTCCAGCGTCAAGATAAACATCTGGACAGAAACACGTCCACCGTGAGGACAAACATCCGGACAGAAACACGTCCACTGTGAGGACAAACATCTGGACAGAAACACGTCCACTGTGAGGACAAACATCTGGACAGGAACACATCCACCATGAGGATATCTGGACAGAAACACGTCCAGTGTGAGAACAAACACCTGGACAGAAACACGTCCAGCGTCAGGACAAACACCTGGACAGAAACACGTCCAGAATCAGGACAAACACCTGGACAGAAACACGTCCAGCATCAGAACAAACATCTGGACAGAAACACGTCCATTGTGAGAGCAAATATCTGGACAGAAACACGTCCAGCGTGAGAACAAACATCTGGACAGGAACACGTCCACCGTGAGGACAAACATCTAGATAGAAACACGTCCACCGTGAGGACAAACACCTGGACAGAAACACGTCCACCGTGAGGACAAACACCTGGACAGAAACACGTCCAGCGTGAGGACAAACTTCTGGACAGAAACACGTCCACTGTGAAGACAAACATCTGGAAAGAAACACGTCCACCACGAGGACATCTGGACAGAAACACGTCCAGTGTCAGGACAAACATCTGGACAGAAACACGTCCACTGTGAGGACAAACATCTGGACAGGAACACATCCACCATGAGGACATCTGGACAGAAACACGTCCAGTGTGAGAACAAACACCTGGACAGAAACACGTACAGCGTCAGGACAAACACCTGGACAGAAACACGTCCAGTGTCAGGACAAACATCTGGACAGAAACACGTCCACCGTGAGGACAAACATCTGGACAGAAACACGTCCACTGTGAGGACAAACTTCTGGACAGGAACACATCCACCATGAGGACATCTGGACAGAAACACGTCCAGTGTGAGAACAAACACCTGGACAGAAACACGTCCAGCGTCAGGACAAACACCTGGACAGAAACACGTCCAGCGTCAGGACAAACACCTGGACAGAACCACGTCCAGCGTCAGGACAAACATCTGGAATGAAACACGTCCACAATTAGGACAAACATCTGGACAGAAACACGTCCAGCGTCAAGATAAACATCTGGACAAAAACGCATCCACCGTGAGGACAAACATCTTGACAGAAACACGTCCAGCGTCAGGACAAACACCTGGACAGAAACACGTCCAGCGTCAGGACAAACACCTGGACAGAAACACGTCCAGCGTCAGGACAAACACCTGGACAGAAACACGTCCAGCGTCAGGACAAACACCTGGACAGAAACACGTCCACCACGAGGACATCTGGACAGAAACACGTCCAGTGTCAGGACAAACATCTGGACAGAAACACGTCCAGCGTGAGAACAAACACCTGAACAGAAACACGTCCAGCGTCAGGACAAACACCTGGACACAAACACGTCCAGCGTCAGGACAAACCTCTGGACAGAAACACGTCCACTGTGAGGACAACCCTCTGGACAGTAACATGTCCACTATGAGGACGAACCTCTGGACAGAAACATGTCCACTATGAGGACAAACCTCTGGACAGAAACACGTCCAGCGTCAGGACAAACCTCTTAACAGAAACACGTCCACTGTGAGGACAAATATCTGGACAAACACGTCCACCATGAGGAAAAACATCTGGACAGAAACACGTCCACCACGAGGACATCTGGACAGAAACACGTCCAGCGTGAGAACAAACACCTGAACAGAAACACGTCCAGCGTCAGGACAAACACCTGGACAGAAACACGTCCAGCGTCAGGACAAACCTCTGGACAGAAACAAGTCCACTGTGAGGACAACCCTCTGGACAGTAACATGTCCACTATGAGGACGAACCTCTGGACAGAAACATGTCCACTATGAGGACAAACCTCTGGACAGAAACACGTCCAGCGTCAGGACAAACCTCTTAACAGAAACACGTCCACTGTGAGGACAAATATCTGGACAAACACGTCCACCATGAGGAAAAACATCTTGACAGAAACACGTCCACTGTGAGGACAAACATCTGGACAGAAACACGTCCACCATGAGGACATACATCTAGAAAGAAACACGTCCACAATGAGGACAAACCTATGGACAGAAACACATTCACCATGAGGACAAACATCTTGACCGAAACACGTCCACTGTGAGGACAAACCTCTGGACAGAAACACGTCCACAATGAGGACAAACCTATGGACAGAAACACATCCACAATGAGGACAAACCTCTGGAAAGAAACACGTCCAGTGTCAGGACAAACATCTGGACAGAAACAGGTCCACCATGAGGACATACATCTGGACAGAAACGCGTCCCGTGTCAGGACAAACATCTGGACGGAAACACGTCCAGCGTCATAACAAACACCTGGACAGAAACACGTCCAGCGCGAGAACAAACATCTGGACAGAAACACGTCCAGCGTCAAGATAAACATCTGGACAGAAACACGTCCACCGTGAGGACAAACATCCGGACAGAAACACGTCCACTGTGAGGACAAACATCTGGACAGAAACACGTCCACTGTGAGGACAAACATCTGGACAGGAACACATCCACCATGAGGATATCTGGACAGAAACACGTCCAGTGTGAGAACAAACACCTGGACAGAAACACGTCCAGCGTCAGGACAAACACCTGGACAGAAACACGTCCAGAATCAGGACAAACACCTGGACAGAAACACGTCCAGCATCAGAACAAACATCTGGACAGAAACACGTCCATTGTGAGAGCAAATATCTGGACAGAAACACGTCCAGCGTGAGAACAAACATCTGGACAGGAACACGTCCACCGTGAGGACAAACATCTAGATAGAAACACGTCCACCGTGAGGACAAACACCAGGACAGAAACACGTCCACCGTGAGGACAAACACCTGGACAGAAACACGTCCAGCGTGAGGACAAACTTCTGGACAGAAACACGTCCACTGTGAAGACAAACATCTGGACAGAAACACGTCCACCACGAGGACATCTGGACAGAAACACGTCCAGTGTCAGGACAAACATCTGGACAGAAACACGTCCACTGTGAGGACAAACATCTGGACAGGAACACATCCACCATGAGGACATCTGGACAGAAACACGTACAGCGTCAGGACAAACACCTGGACAGAAACACGTCCAGTGTCAGGACAAACATCTGGACAGAAACACGTCCACCGTGAGGACAAACATCTGGACAGAAACACGTCCACTGTGAGGATAAACTTCTGGACAGGAACACATCCACCATGAGGACATCTGGACAGAAACACGTCCAGTGTGAGAACAAACACCTGGACAGAAACACGTCCAGCGTCAGGACAAACACCTGGACAGAAACACGTCCAGCGTCAGGACAAACACCTGGACAGAACCACGTCCAGCGTCAGGACAAACATCTGGAATGAAACACGTCCACAATTAGGACAAACATCTGGACAGAAACACGTCCAGCGTCAAGATAAACATCTGGACAAAAACGCATCCACCGTGAGGACAAACATCTTGACAGAAACACGTCCAGCGTCAGGACAAACACCTGGACAGAAACACGTCCAGCGTCAGGACAAACACCTGGACAGAAACACGTCCAGCGTCAGGACAAAACCCTGGACAGAAACACGTCCAGCGTCAGGACAAACACCTGGACAGAAACACGTCCAGCGTCAGGACAAACACCTGGACAGAAACACGTCCACCACGAGGACATCTGGACAGAAACACGTCCAGTGTCAGGACAAACATCTGGACAGAAACACGTCCAGCGTGAGAACAAACACCTGAACAGAAACACGTCCAGCGTCAGGACAAACACCTGGACACAAACACGTCCAGCGTCAGGACAAACCTCTGGACAGAAACACGTCCACTGTGAGGACAACCCTCTGGACAGTAACATGTCCACTATGAGGACGAACCTCTGGACAGAAACATGTCCACTATGAGGACAAACCTCTGGACAGAAACACGTCCAGCGTCAGGACAAACCTCTTAACAGAAACACGTCCACTGTGAGGACAAATATCTGGACAAACACGTCCACCATGAGGAAAAACATCTTGACAGAAACACGTCCACTGTGAGGACAAACATCTGGACAGAAACACGTCCACCATGAGGACATACATCTAGACAGAAACACGTCCACAATGAGGACAAACCTATGGACAGAAACACATTCACCATGAGGACAAACATCTTGACCGAAACACGTCCACTGTGAGGACAAACCTCTGGACAGAAACACGTCCACAATGAGGACAAACCTATGGACAGAAACACATCCACAATGAGGACAAACCTCTGGACAGAAACACGTCCAGTGTCAGGACAAACATCTGGACAGAAACAGGTCCACCATGAGGACATACATCTGGACAGAAACGCGTCCCGTGTCAGGACAAACATCTGGACGGAAACACGTCCAGCGTCATAACAAACACCTGGACAGAAACACGTCCAGCGCGAGAACAAACATCTGGACAGAAACACGTCCAGCGTCAAGATAAACATCTGGACAGAAACACGTCCACCGTGAGGACAAACATCCGGACAGAAACACGTCCACTGTGAGGACAATCATCTGGACAGAAACACGTCCACTGTGAGGACAAACATCTGGACAGGAACACATCCACCATGAGGACATCTGGACAGAAACACGTCCAGTGTGAGAACAAACACCTGGACAGAAACACGTCCAGCGTCAGGACAAACACCTGGACAGAAACACGTCCAGCGTCAGGACAAACACCTGGACAGAAACACGTCCAGCGTCAGGACAAACACCTGGACAGAAACACGTCCACTGTGAGGACAAACATCTGGACAGAAAAACGTCCACAATGAGGACATACATCTGGATAGAAAGAAGTCCACCTTTAGGACAAACACCTGGACAGAAACACGTCCAGCATCAGAACAAACATCTGGACAGAAACACGTCCACTGTGAAGACAAACATCTGGACAGAAACACGTCCACCATGAGGACATCTGGACAGAAACACGTCCACTATGAGAACAAACATCTGGACAGAAACACATCCAGCGTGAGGACAAACCTCTGGACAGAAACACGTCCACTGTGAGGACAAACCTCTGGACAGAAACACGTCCACAATGAGGACAAACATCAGGACAGAAACACGTCCAGCGTGACAACAAACACCTGGACAGAAACACGTCCAACATGGACAAACATCTGGACAGGAACACATCCACCATGAGGACATCTGGACAGAAACATGTCTAGTGTCAGGACAAACATTTGGACAGAAACACGTCCACAATGAGGACATACATCTGGACAGAAACACGTCCAGTGTCAGGAAAACAACATCTTGACAGAAACACGTCCAGCGTGAGAACAAACACCTGGACAGAAACACGTCCACTGTGAGGACAAACACCTGGACAGAAACACGTCCAGCGTCAGGACAAACACCTGGACAGAAACACGTCCAGCGTCAGGACAAACACCTGGACAGAAACACGTCCACTGTGAGGACAAACATCTGGACAGTAAAATGTCCACAATGAGGACATACATCTGGATAGAAAGAAGTCCACCTATAGGACAAACACCTGGACAGAAACACGTCCAGCATCAGAACAAACATCTGGACAGAAACACGTCCATTGTGAGAACAAATATCTGGACAGAAACACGTCCAGCGTGAGAACAAACATCTGGACAGGAACACGTCCACCGTGAGGACAAACATCTAGATAGAAACACGTCCACCGTGAGGACAAACACCTGGACAGAAACACGTCCACCGTGAGGACAAACACCTGGACAGAAACACGTCCAGCATGAGGACAAACTTCTGGACAGAAACACGTCCACTGTGAAGACAAACATCTGGACAGAAACACGTCCACCACGAGGACATCTGGACAGAAACACGTCCAGTGTCAGGACAAACATCTGGACAGAAACACGTCCACTGTGAGGACAAACATCTGGACAGGAACACATCCACCATGAGGACATCTGGACAGAAACACGTCCAGTGTGAGAACAAACACCTGGACAGAAACACGTACAGCGTCAGGACAAACACCTGGACAGAAACACGTCCAGCGTCAGGACAAACATCTGGACAGAAACACGTCCACCGTGAGGACAAACATCTGGACAGAAACACGTCCACTGTGAGGACAAACTTCTGGACAGGAACACATCCACCATGAGGACATCTGGACAGAAACACGTCTAGTGTGAGAACAAACACCTGGACAGAAACACGTCCAGCGTCAGGACAAACACCTGGACAGAAACACGTCCAGCGTCAGGACAAACACCTGGACAGAACCACGTCCAGCGTCAGGACAAACATCTGGAATGAAACACGTCCACAATTAGGACAAACATCTGGACAGAAACACGTCCAGCGTCAAGATAAACATCTGGACAAAAACACGTCCACCGTGAGGACAAACATCTTGACAGAAACACGTCCAGCGTCAGGACAAACACCTGGACAGAAACACGTCCAGCGTCAGGACAAACACCTGGACAGAAACACGTCCAGCGTCAGGACAAACACCTGGACAGAAACACGTCCAGCGTCAGGACAAACACCTGGACAGAAACACGTCCAGCGTCAGGACAAACACCTGGACAGAAACACGTCCAGCGTGAGGACAAACATCTGGACAGAAACACGTCCAGCGTGAGAACAAACACCTGGACAGAAACACGTCCACTGTGAGGACAAACACCTGGACAGAAACACGTCCAGCGTCAGGACAAACACCTGGACAGAAACACGTCCAGCGTCAGGACAAACACCTGGACAGAAACACTTCCACTGTGAGGACAAACATCTGGACAGAAAAACGTCCACAATGAGGACATACATCTGGATAGAAAGAAGTCCACCTTTAGGACAAACACCTGGACAGAAACACGTCCAGCATCAGAACAAACATCTGGACAGAAACACGTCCATTGTGAGAACAAATATCTGGACAGAAACACGTCCAGCGTGAGAACAAACATCTGGACAGGAACACGTCCACCGTGAGGACAAACATCTAGATAGAAACACGTCCACCGTGAGGACAAACACCTGGACAGAACCACGTCCACCGTGAGGACAAACACCTGGACAGAAACACGTCCACCGTGAGGACAAACTTCTGGACAGAAACACGTCCACTGTGAAGACAAGCATCTGGACAGAAACACGTCCACCACGAGGACATCTGGACAGAAACACGTCCAGCGTGAGAACAAACACCTGGACAGAAACACGTCCAGCGTCAGGACAAACCTCTGGACAGAAACAAGTCCACTGTGAGGACAACCCTCTGGACAGTAACATGTCCACTATGAGGACGAACCTCTGGACAGAAACATGTCCACTATGAGGACAAACCTCTGGACAGAAACACGTCCAGCGTCAGGACAAACCTCTTAACAGAAACACGTCCACTGTGAGGACAAATATCTGGACAAACACGTCCACCATGAGGAAAAACATCTTGACAGAAACACGTCCACTGTGAGGACAAACATCTGGACAGAAACACGTCCACCATGAGGACATACATCTAGAAAGAAACACGTCCACAATGAGGACAAACCTATGGACAGAAACACATTCACCATGAGGACAAACATCTTGACCGAAACACGTCCACTGTGAGGACAAACCTCTGGACAGAAACACGTCCACAATGAGGACAAACCTATGGACAGAAACACATCCACAATGAGGACAAACCTCTGGAAAGAAACACGTCCAGTGTCAGGACAAACATCTGGACAGAAACAGGTCCACCATGAGGACATACATCTGGACAGAAACGCGTCCCGTGTCAGGACAAACATCTGGACGGAAACACGTCCAGCGTCATAACAAACACCTGGACAGAAACACGTCCAGCGCGAGAACAAACATCTGGACAGAAACACGACCAGCGTCAAGATAAACATCTGGACAGAAACACGTCCACCGTGAGGACAAACATCCGGACAGAAACACGTCCACTGTGAGGACAAACATCTGGACAGAAACACGTCCACTGTGAGGACAAACATCTGGACAGGAACACATCCACCATGAGGATATCTGGACAGAAACACGTCCAGTGTGAGAACAAACACCTGGACAGAAACACGTCCAGCGTCAGGACAAACACCTGGACAGAAACACGTCCAGAATCAGGACAAACACCTGGACAGAAACACGTCCAGCATCAGAACAAACATCTGGACAGAAACACGTCCATTGTGAGAGCAAATATCTGGACAGAAACACGTCCAGCGTGAGAACAAACATCTGGACAGGAACACGTCCACCGTGAGGACAAACATCTAGATAGAAACACGTCCAGCGTGAGGACAAACACCTGGACAGAAACACGTCCACCGTGAGGACAAACACCTGGACAGAAACACGTCCAGCGTGAGGACAAACTTCTGGACAGAAACACGTCCACTGTGAAGACAAACATCTGGACAGAAACACGTCCACCACGAGGACATCTGGACAGAAACACGTCCAGTGTCAGGACAAACATCTGGACAGAAACACGTCCACTGTGAGGACAAACATCTGGACAGGAACACATCCACCATGAGGACATCTGGACAGAAACACGTCCAGTGTGAGAACAAACACCTGGAAAGAAACACGTACAGCGTCAGGACAAACACCTGGACAGAAACACGTCCAGTGTCAGGACAAACATCTGGACAGAAACACGTCCACCGTGAGGACAAACATCTGGACAGAAAAGCGTCCACTGTGAGGACAAACTTCTGGACAGGAACACATCCACCATGAGGACATCTGGACAGAAACACGTCCAGTGTGAGAACAAACACCTGGACAGAAACACGTCCAGCGTCAGGACAAACACCTGGACAGAAACACGTCCAGCGTCAGGACAAACACCTGGACAGAACCACGTCCAGCGTCAGGACAAACATCTGGAATGAAACACGTCCACAATTAGGACAAACATCTGGACAGAAACACGTCCAGCGTCAAGATAAACATCTGGACAAAAACGCATCCACCGTGAGGACAAACATCTTGACAGAAACACGTCCAGCGTCAGGACAAACACCTGGACAGAAACACGTCCAGCGTCAGGACAAACACCTGGACAGAAACACGTCCAGCGTCAGGACAAACACCTGGACAGAAACACGTCCAGCGTCAGGACAAACACCTGGACAGAAACACGTCCAGCGTCAGGACAAACACCTGGACAGAAACACGTCCACCACGAGGACATCTGGACAGAAACACGTCCAGTGTCAGGACAAACATCTGGACAGAAACACGTCCAGCGTGAGAACAAACACCTGAACAGAAACACGTCCAGCGTCAGGACAAACACCTGGACACAAACACGTCCAGCGTCAGGACAAACCTCTGGACAGAAACACGTCCACTGTGAGGACAACCCTCTGGACAGTAACATGTCCACTATGAGGACGAACCTCTGGACAGAAACATGTCCACTATGAGGACAAACCTCTGGACAGAAACACGTCCAGCGTCAGGACAAACCTCTTAACAGAAACACGTCCACTGTGAGGACAAATATCTGGACAAACACGTCCACCATGAGGAAAAACATCTTGACAGAAACACGTCCACTGTGAGGACAAACATCTGGACAGAAACACGTCCACCATGAGGACATACATCTAGACAGAAACACGTCCACAATGAGGACAAACCTATGGACAGAAACACATTCACCATGAGGACAAACATCTTGACCGAAACACGTCCACTCTGAGGACAAACCTCTGGACAGAAACACGTCCACAATGAGGACAAACCTATGGACAGAAACACATCCACAATGAGGACAAACCTCTGGACAGAAACACGTCCAGTGTCAGGACAAACATCTGGACAGAAACAGGTCCACCATGAGGACATACATCTGGACAGAAACGCGTCCCGTGTCAGGACAAACATCTGGACGGAAACACGTCCAGCGTCATAACAAACACCTGGACAGAAACACGTCCAGCGCGAGAACAAACATCTGGACAGAAACACGTCCAGCGTCAAGATAAACATCTGGACAGAAACACGTCCACCGTGAGGACAAACATCCGGACAGAAACACGTCCACTGTGAGGACAAACATCTGGACAGAAACACGTCCACTGTGAGGACAAACATCTGGACAGGAACACATCCATCATGAGGACATCTGGACAGAAAAACGTCCAGTGTGAGAACAAACACCTGGACAGAAACACGTCCAGCGTCAGGACAAACACCTGGACAGAAACACGTCCAGCGTCAGGACAAACACCTGGACAGAAACACGTCCAGCATCAGAACAAACATCTGGACAGAAACACGTCCATTGTGAGAGCAAATATCTGGACAGAAACACGTCCAGCGTGAGAACAAACATCTGGACAGGAACACGTCCACCGTGAGGACAAACATCTAGATAGAAACACGTCCACCGTGAGGACAAACACCTGGACAGAAACACGTCCACCGTGAGGACAAACACCTGGACAGAAACACGTCCAGCGTGAGGACAAACTTCTGGACAGAAACACGTCCACTGTGAAGACAAACATCTGGACAGAAACACGTCCACCACGAGGACATCTGGACAGAAACACGTCCAGTGTCAGGACAAACATCTGGACAGAAACACGTCCACTGTGAGGACAAACATCTGGACAGGAACACATCCACCATGAGGACATCTGGACAGAAACACGTCCAGTGTGAGAACAAACCCCTGGACAGAAACACGTCCAGCGCGAGAACAAACATCTGGACAGAAACACGTCCAGCGTCAAGATAAACATCTGGACAGAAACACGTCCACCGTGAGGACAAACATCTGGACAGAAACACGTCCACTGTGAGGACAAACATCTGGACAGAAACACGTCCACTGTGAGGACAAACATCTGGACAGGAACACATCCACCATGAGGATATCTGGACAGAAACACGTCCAGTGTGAGAACAAACACCTGGACAGAAACACGTCCAGCGTCAGGACAAACACCTGGACAGAAACACGTCCAGAATCAGGACAAACACCTGGACAGAAACACGTCCAGCATCAGAACAAACATCTGGACAGAAACACGTCCATTGTGAGAGCAAATATCTGGACAGAAACACGTCCAGCGTGAGAACAAACATCTGGACAGGAACACGTCCACCGTGAGGACAAACATCTAGATAGAAACACGTCCACCGTGAGGACAAACACCTGGACAGAAACACGTCCACCGTGAGGACAAACACCTGGACAGAAACACGTCCAGCGTGAGGACAAACTTCTGGACAGAAACACGTCCACTGTGAAGACAAACATCTGGACAGAAACACGTCCACCACGAGGACATCTGGACAGAAACACGTCCACTGTGAGGACAAACTTCTGGACAGGAACACATCCACCATGAGGACATCTGGACAGAAACACGTCCAGTGTGAGAACAAACACCTGGACAGAAACACGTCCAGCGTCAGGACAAACACCTGGACAGAAACACGTCCAGCGTCAGGACAAACACCTGGACAGAACCACGTCCAGCGTCAGGACAAACATCTGGAATGAAACACGTCCACAATTAGGACAAACATCTGGACAGAAACACGTCCAGCGTCAAGATAAACATCTGGACAAAAACGCATCCACCGTGAGGACAAACATCTTGACAGAAACACGTCCAGCGTCAGGACAAACACCTGGACAGAAACACGTCCAGCGTCAGGACAAACACCTGGACAGAAACACGTCCAGCGTCAGGACAAACACCTGGACAGAAACACGTCCAGCGTCAGGACAAACACCTGGACAGAAACACGTCCAGCGTCAGGACAAACACCTGGACAGAAACACGTCCACCACGAGGACATCTGGACAGAAACACGTCCAGTGTCAGGACAAACATCTGGACAGAAACACGTCCAGCGTGAGAACAAACACCTGAACAGAAACACGTCCAGCGTCAGGACAAACACCTGGACACAAACACGTCCAGCGTCAGGACAAACCTCTGGACAGAAACACGTCCACTGTGAGGACAACCCTCTGGACAGTAACATGTCCACTATGAGGACGAACCTCTGGACAGAAACATGTCCACTATGAGGACAAACCTCTGGACAGAAACACGTCCAGCGTCAGGACAAACCTCTTAACAGAAACACGTCCACTGTGAGGACAAATATCTGGACAAACACGTCCACCATGAGGAAAAACCTCTTGACAGAAACACGTCCACTGTGAGGACAAACATCTGGACAGAAACACGTCCACCATGAGGACATACATCTAGACAGAAACACGTCCACAATGAGGACAAACCTATGGACAGAAACACATTCACCATGAGGACAAACATCTTGACCGAAACACGTCCACTGTGAGGACAAACCTCTGGACAGAAACACGTCCACAATGAGGACAAACCTATGGACAGAAACACATCCACAATGAGGACAAACCTCTGGACAGAAACACGTCCAGTGTCAGGACAAACATCTGGACAGAAACAGGTCCACCATGAGGACATACATCTGGACAGAAACGCGTCCCGTGTCAGGACAAACATCTGGACGGAAACACGTCCAGCGTCATAACAAACACCTGGACAGAAACACGTCCAGCGCGAGAACAAACATCTGGACAGAAACACGTCCAGCGTCAAGATAAACATCTGGACAGAAACACGTCCACCGTGAGGACAAACATCCGGACAGAAACACGTCCACTGTGAGGACAAACATCTGGACAGAAACACGTCCACTGTGAGGACAAACATCTGGACAGGAACACATCCACCATGAGGACATCTGGACAGAAACACGTCCACTGTGAGAACAAACACCTGGACAGAAACACGTCCAGCGTCAGGACAAACACCTGGACAGAAACACGTCCAGCGTCAGGACAAACACCTGGACAGAAACACGTCCAGCATCAGAACAAACATCTGGACAGAAACACGTCCATTGTGAGAGCAAATATCTGGACAGAAACACGTCCAGCGTGAGAACAAACATCTGGACAGGAACACATCCACCGTGAGGACAAACATCTAGATAGAAACACGTCCACCGTGAGGACAAACACCTGGACAGAAACACGTCCACCGTGAGGACAAACACCTGGACAGAAACACGTCCAGCGTGAGGACAAACTTCTGGACAGAAACACGTCCACTGTGAAGACAAACATCTGGACAGAAACACGTCCACCACGAGGACATCTGGACAGAAACACGTCCAGTGTCAGGACAAACATCTGGACAGAAACACGTCCACTGTGAGAACAAACACCTGGACAGAAACACGTCCAGCGTCAGGACAAACACCTGGACAGAAACACGTCCAGCGTCAGGACAAACACCTGGACAGAAACACGTCCAGCATCAGAACAAACATCTGGACAGAAACACGTCCATTGTGAGAGCAAATATCTGGACAGAAACACGTCCAGCGTGAGAACAAACATCTGGACAGGAACACATCCACCGTGAGGACAAACATCTAGATAGAAACACGTCCACCGTGAGGACAAACACCTGGACAGAAACACGTCCACCGTGAGGACAAACACCTGGACAGAAACACGTCCAGCGTGAGGACAAACTTCTGGACAGAAACACGTCCACTGTGAAGACAAACATCTGGACAGAAACACGTCCACCACGAGGACATCTGGACAGAAACACGTCCAGTGTCAGGACAAACATCTGGACAGAAACACGTCCACTGTGAGGACAAACATCTGGACAGGAACACATCCACCATGAGGACATCTGGACAGAAACACGTCCAGTGTGAGAACAAACCCCTGGACAGAAACACGTACAGCGTCAGGACAAACACCTGGACAGAAACACGTCCAGTGTCAGGACAAACATCTGGACAGAAACACGTCCACCGTGAGGACAAACATCTGGACAGAAACACGTCCACTGTGAGGACAAACTTCTGGACAGGAACACATCCACCGTGAGGACATCTGGACAGAAACACGACTAGTGTGAGAACAAACACCTGGACAGAAACACGTCCAGCGTCAGGACAAACACCTGGACAGAAACACGTCCAGCGTCAGGACAAACACCTGGACAGAACCACGTCCAGCGTCAGGACAAACATCTGGAATGAAACACGTCCACAATTAGGACAAACATCTGGACAGAAACACGTCCAGCGTCAAGATAAACCTCTGGACAAAAACACGTCCACCGTGAGGACAAACATCTTGACAGAAACACGTCCAGCGTCAGGACAAACACCTGGACAGAAACACGTCCAGCGTCAGGACAAACACCTGGACAGAAACACGTCCAGCGTCAGGACAAACACCTGGACAGAAACACGTCCAGCGTCAGGACAAACACCTGGACAGAAACACGTCCAGCGTCAGGACAAACACCTGGACAGAAACACGTCCACCACGAGGACATCTGGACAGAAACACGTCCAGTGTCAGGACAAACATCTGGACAGAAACACGTCCACTGTGAGGACAAACATCTGGACAGGAACACATCCACCATGAGGACATCTGGACAGAAACACGTCCAGTGTGAGAACAAACACCTGGACAGAAACACGTACAGCGTCAGGACAAACACCTGGACAGAAACACGTCCAGCGTCAGGACAAACATCTGGACAGAAACACGTCCACCGTGAGGACAAACATCTGGACAGAAACACGTCCACTGTGAGGACAAACTTCTGGACAGGAACACATCCACCATGAGGACATCTGGACAGAAACACGTCTAGTGTGAGAACAAACACCTGGACAGAAACACGTCCAGCGTCAGGACAAACACCTGGACAGAAACACGTCCAGCGTCAGGACAAAAACCTGGACAGAACCACGTCCAGCGTCAGGACAAACATCTGGAATGAAACACGTCCACAATTAGGACAAACATCTGGACAGAAACACGTCCAGCGTCAAGATAAACATCTGGACAAAAACACGTCCACCGTGAGGACAAACATCTTGACAGAAACACGTCCAGCGTCAGGACAAACACCTGGACAGAAACACGTCCAGCGTCAGGACAAACACCTGGACAGAAACACGTCCACAATGAGGACAAACCTATGGAAAGAAACACATCCACAATGAGGACAAACCTCTGGACAGAAACACGTCCAGTGTCAGGACAAACATCTGGACAGAAACAGGTCCACCATGAGGACATACATCTGGACAGAAACGCGTCCCGTGTCAGGACAAACATCTGGACGGAAACACGTCCAGCGTCATAACAAACACCTGGACAGAAACACGTCCAGCGCGAGAACAAACATCTGGACAGAAACACGTCCAGCGTCAAGATAAACATCTGGACAGAAACACGTCCACCGTGAGGACAAACATCCGGACAGAAACACGTCCACTGTGAGGACAAACATCTGGACAGAAACACGTCCACTGTGAGGAGAAACATCTGGACAGGAACACATCCACCATGAGGATATCTGGACAGAAACACGTCCAGTGTGAGAACAAACACCTGGACAGAAACACGTCCAGCGTCATGACAAACACCTGGACAGAAACACGTCCAGCGTCAGGACAAACACCTGGACAGAAACACGTCCAGCATCAGAACAAACATCTGGACAGAAACACGTCCGTTGTGAGAACAAATATCTGGACAGAAACACGTCCAGCGTGAGAACAAACATCTGGAAAGGAACACGTCCACCGTGAGGACAAACATCTAGATAGAAACACGTCCACCGTGAGGACAAACACCTGGACAGAAACACGTCCACCGTGAGGACAAACACCTGGACAGAAACACGTCCAGCGTGAGGACAAACTTCTGGACAGAAACACGTCCACTGTGAAGACAAACATCTGGACAGAAACACGTCCACCACGAGGACATCTGGACAGAAACACGTCCAGTGTCAGGACAAACATCTGGACAGAAACACGTCCACTGTGAGGACAAACATCTGGACAGGAACACATCCACCATGAGGACATCTGGACAGAAACACGTCCAGTGTGAGAACAAACACCTGGACAGAAACACGTACAGCGTCAGGACAAACACCTGGACAGAAACACGTCCAGCGTCAGGACAAACATCTGGACAGAAACACGTCCACCGTGAGGACAAACATCTGGACAGAAACACGTCCACTGTGAGGACAAACTTCTGGACAGGAACACATCCACCATGAGGACATCTGGACAGAACCACGTCCAGCGTCAGGACAAACACCTGGACAGAAACACGTCCAGCGTCAGGACAAACACCTGGACAGAACCACGTCCAGCGTCAGGACAAACATCTGGAATGAAACACGTCCACAATTAGGACAAACATCTGGACAGAAACACGTCCAGCGTCAAGATAAACATCTGGACAAAAACACGTCCACCGTGAGGACAAAAATCTTGACAGAAACACGTCCAGCGTCAGGACAAACACCTGGACAGAAACACGTCCAGCGTCAGGACAAACACCTGGACAGAAACACGTCCAGCGTCAGGACAAACACCTGGACAGAAACACGTCCAGCGTCAGGACAAACACCTGGACAGAAACACGTCCAGCGTCAGGACAAAAACCTGGACAGAAACACGTCCAGCGTCAGGACAAACATCTGGACAGAAACACGTCCAGCGTGAGAACAAACACCTGGACAGAAACACGTCAACTGTGAGGACAAACACCTGGACAGAAACACGTCCAGCGTCAGGACAAACACCTGGACAGAAACACGTCCAGCGTCAGGACAAACACCTGGACAGAAACACGTCCACTGTGAGGACAAACATCTGGACAGAAAAACGTCCACAATGAGGACATACATCTGGACAGAAACACGTCCACCGTGAGGACAAACATCCGGACAGAAACACGTCCACTGTGAGGACAAACATCTGGACAGAAACACGTCCACTGTGAGGACAAACATCTGGACAGGAACACATCCACCATGAGGATATCTGGACAGAAACACGTCCAGTGTGAGAACAAACACCTGGACAGAAACACGTCCAGCGTCATGACAAACACCTGGACAGAAACACGTCCAGCGTCAGGACAAACACCTGGACAGAAACACGTCCAGCATCAGAACAAACATCTGGACAGAAACACGTCCGTTGTGAGAACAAATATCTGGACAGAAACACGTCCAGCGTGAGAACAAACATCTGGACAGGAACACGTCCACCGTGAGGACAAACATCTAGATAGAAACACGTCCACCGTGAGGACAATCACCTGGACAGAAACACGTCCACCGTGAGGACAAACACCTGGACAGAAACACGTCCAGCGTGAGGACAAACTTCTGGACAGAAACACGTCCACTGTGAAGACAAACATCTGGACAGAAACACGTCCACCACGAGGACATCTGGACAGAAACACGTCCAGTGTCAGGACAAACATCTGGACAGAAACACGTCCACTGTGAGGACAAACATCTGGACAGGAACACATCCACCATGAGGACATCTGGACAGAAACACGTCCAGTGTGAGAACAAACACCTGGACAGAAACACGTACAGCGTCAGGACAAACACCTGGACAGAAACACGTCCAGCGTCAGGACAAACATCTGGACAGAAACACGTCCACCGTGAGGACAAACATCTGGACAGAAACACGTCCACTGTGAGGACAAACTTCTGGACAGGAACACATCCACCATGAGGACATCTGGACAGAACCACGTCCAGCGTCAGGACAAACACCTGGACAGAAACACGTCCAGCGTCAGGACAAACACCTGGACAGAAACACGTCCAGCGTCAGGACAAACACCTGGACAGAAACACGTCCAGCGTCAGGACAAACACCTGGACAGAAACACGTCCAGCGTCAGGACAAAAACCTGGACAGAAACACGTCCAGCGTCAGGACAAACATCTGGACAGAAACACGTCCAGCGTGAGAACAAACACCTGGACAGAAACACGTCAACTGTGAGGACAAACACCTGGACAGAAACACGTCCAGCGTCAGGACAAACACCTGGACAGAAACACGTCCACTGTGAGGACAAACATCTGGACAGAAAAACGTCCACAATGAGGACAAACATCTGGACAGAAACACGTCCAGCGTGAGAACAAACATCTGGACAGAAACACGTCAACTGTGAGGACAAACACCTGGACAGAAACACGTCCAGCGTCAGGACAAACACCTGGACAGAAACACGTCCACTGTGAGGACAAACACCTGGACAGAAACACGTCCAGCATCAGAACAAACATCTGGACAGAAACACGTCCATTGTGAGAACAAATATCTGGACAGAAACACGTCCAGCGTGAGAACAAACATCTGGAATGGAACACGTCCACCGTGAGGACAAACACCTGGACAGAAACACGTCCACCGTGAGGAAAAACACCTGGACAGAAACACGTCCACCGTGAGGACAAACTTCTGGACAGAAACACGTCCACTGTGAAGACAAACATCTGGACAGAAACACGTCCACCACGAGGACATCTGGACAGAAACACGTCCAGTGTCAGGACAAACATCTGGACAGAAACACGTCCAGCGTGAGAACAAACACCTGAACAGAAACACGTCCAGCGTCAGGACAAACACCTGGACAGAAACACGTCCAGCGTCAGGACAAACCTCTGGACAGAAACACGTCCACTGTGAGGACAAACCTCTGGACAGAAACATGTCCACTATGAGGACGAACCTCTGGACAGAAACATGTCCACTATGAGGACAAACCTCTGGACAGAAACACGTCCAGCGTCAGGACAAACCTCTTAACAGAAACACGTCCACTGTGAGGACAAATATCTGGACAAACACGTCCACCATGAGGACAAACATCTGGACAGAAACACGTCCACTGTGAGGACAAACATCTGGACAGAAACACGTCCACCATGAGGACATACATCTAGACAGAAACACGTCCACAATGAGGACAAACCTATGGACAGAAACACATTCACCATGAGGACAAACATCTTGACCGAAACACGTCCACTGTGAGGACAAACCTCTGGACAGAAACACGTCCACAATGAGGACAAACCTATGGACAGAAACACATCCACAATGAGGACAAACCTCTGGACAGAAACACGTCCAGTGTCAGGACAAACATCTGGACAGACACAGGTCCACCATGAGGACATACATCTGGACAGAAACGCGTCCCGTGTCAGGACAAACATCTGGACGGAAACACGTCCAGCGTCATAACAAACACCTGGACAGAAACACGTCCACTGTGAGGACAAACATCCGGACAGAAACACGTCCACTGTGAGGACAAACATCTGGAAAGAAACACGTCCACTGTGAGGACAAACATCTGGACAGGAACACATCCACCATGAGGACATCTGGACAGAAACACGTCCAGTGTGAGAACAAACACCTGGACAGAAACACGTCCAGCGTCAGGACAAACACCTGGACAGAAACACGTCCAGCGTCAGGACAAACACCTGGACAGAAACACGTCCAGCGTCAGGACAAACATCTGGACAGAAACACGTCCACAATTAGGACAAACATCTGGAAAGAAACACGTCCAGCGTCAAGGTAAACATCTGGACAAAAACACGTCCACCGTGAGGACAAACATCTGGACAGAAACACGTCCACCGTGAGGACAAACATCTGGAAAGAAACACGTCCACTGTGAGGACAAACATCTGGACAGGAACACATCCACCATGAGGACATCTGGACAGAAACACGTCCACTATGAGAACAAACATCTGGACAGAAACACATCCAGCGTGAGGACAAACCTCTGGACAGAAACACGTCCACTGTGAGGACAAACCTCTGGACAGAAACACGTCCACAATGAGGACAAACATCAGGACAGAAACACGTCCAGCGTGACAACAAACACCTGGACAGAAACACGTCAAACATGGAAAAACATCTGGACAGAAACACATCCACCATGAGGACATCTGGACAGAAACAGGTCTAGTGTCAGGACAAACATTTGGACAGAAACACGTCCACAATGAGGACATACATCTGGACAGAAACACGTCCAGTGTCAGGACAAACATCTTGACAGAAACACGTCCAGCGTGAGAACAAAAACCTGGACAGAAACATGTCCACTGTGAGGACAAACACCTGGACAGAAACACGTCCAGCGTCAGGACAAACACCTGGACAGAAACACGTCCAGCGTCAGGACAAACACCTGGACAGAAACACGTCCACTGTGAGGACAAACATCTGGACAGAAAAACGTCCACAATGAGGACATACATCTGGATAGAAAGAAGTCCACCTTTAGGACAAACACCTGGACAGAAACACATCCAGCATCAGAACAAACATCTGGACAGAAACACGTCCATTGTGAGAACAAATATCTGGACAGAAACACGTCCAGCGTGAGAACAAACATCTGGAAAGGAACACGTCCACCATGAGGACAAACATCTAGATAGAAACACGTCCACCGTGAGGACAAACACCTGGACAGAAACACGTCCACCGTGAGGACAAACACCTGGACAGAAACCCGTCCAGCGTGAGGACAAACTTCTGGACAGAAACACGTCCACTGTGAAGACAAACATCTGGACAGAAACACGTCCACCACGAGGACATCTGGACAGAAACACGTCCAGTGTGACAACAAACACCTGGACAGAAACACGTCCAGCGTCAGGACAAACACCTGGACAGAAACACGTCCACCGTGAGGACAAACATCCGGACAGAAACACGTCCACTGTGAGGACAAACATCTGGACAGAAACACGTCCACTGTGAGGACAAACATCTGGACAGGAACACATCCACCATGAGGACATCTGGACAGAAACACGTCCAGTGTGAGAACAAACACCTGGACAGAAACATGTCCAGCGTCAGGACAAACACCTGGACAGAAACACGTCCAGCGTCAGGACAAACACCTGGAACGAAACACGTCCAGCGTCAGGACAAACATCTGGACAGAAACACGTCCACAATTAGGACAAACATCTGGAAAGAAACACGTCCAGCGTCAAGATAAACATCTGGACAAAAACACGTCCACCGTGAGGACAAACATCTGGACAGAAACACGTCCACCGTGAGGACAAACATCTGGAAAGAAACACGTCCACTGTGAGGACAAACATCTGGACAGGAACACATCCACCATGAGGACATCTGGACAGAAACACGTCCACTATGAGAACAAACATCTGGACAGAAACACATCCAGCGTGAGGACAAACATCTGGACAGGAACACATCCACCATGAGGACATCTGGACAGAAACACGTCCAGTGTGAGAACAAACACCTGGACAGAAACATGTCCAGCGTCAGGACAAACACCTGGACAGAAACACGTCCAGCGTCAGGACAAACACCTGGAACGAAACACGTCCAGCGTCAGGACAAACATCTGGACAGAAACACGTCCACCATGAGGACAAACATCTGGAAAGAAACACGTCCAGCGTCAAGATAAACATCTGGACAAAAACACGTCCACCGTGAGGACAAACATCTGGACAGAAACACGTCCACCGTGAGGACAAACATCTGGACAGAAACACGTCCACTGTGAGGACAAACATCTGGACAGGAACACATCCACCATGAGGACATCTGGACAGAAACACGTCCACTATGAGAACAAACATCTGGACAGAAACACATCCAGCGTGAGGACAAACCTCTGGACAGAAACACGTCCACTGTGAGGACAAACCTCTGGACAGAAACACGTCCACAATGAGGACAAACATCAGGACAGAAACACGTCCAGCGTGATAACAAACACCTGGACAGAAACACGTCCAACATGGAAAAACATCTGGACAGAAACACATCCACCATGAGGACATCTGGACAGAAACAGTTCTAGTGTCAGGACAAACATTTGGACAGAAACACGTCCACAATGAGGACATACATCTGGACAGAAACACGTCCAGTGTCAGGACAAACATCTTGACAGAAACACGTCCAGCGTGAGAACAAAAACCTGGACAGAAACACGTCCACTGTGAGGACAAACACCTGGACAGAAACACGTCCAGCGTCAGGACAAACACCTGGACAGAAACACGTCCAGCGTCAGGACAAACACCTGGACAGAAACACGTCCACTGTGAGGACAAACATCTGGACAGAAAAACGTCCACAATGAGGACATACATCTGGATAGAAAGAAGTCCACCTTTAGGACAAACACCTGGACAGAAACACGTCCAGCATCAGAACAAACATCTGGACAGAAACACGTCCATTGTGAGAACAAACACCTGGACAGAAACACGTCCACCGTGAGGACAAATGCCTGGACAGAAACCCGTCCAGCGTGAGGACAAACTTCTGGACAGAAACACGTCCACTGTGAAGACAAACATCTGGACAGAAACACGTCCACCACGAGGACATCTGGACAGAAACACGTACAGCGTCAGGACAAACACCTGGACAGAAACACGTCCAGCGTCAGGACAAACATCTGGACAGAAACACGTCCACAATTAGGACAAACATCTGGACAGAAACACGTCCACTGTGAGGACAAACTTCTGGACAGGAACACATCCACCATGAGGACATCTGGACAGAAACACGTCCAGTGTGAGAACAAACACCTGGACAGAAACACGTCCAGCGTCAGGACAAACACCTGGACAGAAACACGTCCAGGGTCAGGACAAACACCTGGACAGAAACACGTCCAGCGTCAGGACAAACACCTGGACAGAAACACGTCCAGCGTCAGGACAAACACCTGGACAGAAACACGTCCAGCGTCAGGACAAACACCTGGACAGAAACACGTCCAGCGTCAGGACAAACACCTGGACAGAAACACGTCCAGCGTGAGGACAAACATCTGGACAGAAACACGTCCAGCGTGAGAACAAACACCTGGACAGAAACACGTCCACTGTGAGGACAAACACCTGGACAGAAACACGTCCAGCGTCAGGACAAACACCTGGACAGAAACACGTCCAGCGTCAGGACAAACACCTGGACAGAAACACGTCCAGCGTCAGGACAAACACCTGGACAGAAACACGTCCAGTGTCAGGACAAACATCTGGACAGAAACACGTCCAGCGTGAGAACAAACACCTGGACAGAAACACGTCCAGCGTCAGGACAAACACCTGGACAGAAACACGTCCAGAGTCAGGAAAAACCTCTAGACAGAAACATGTCCACTGTGAGGACAAACCTCTGGACAGAAACATGTCCACTATGAGGACGAACCTCTGGACAGAAACATGTCCACTATGAGGACAAACCTCTGGACAGAAACACGTCCAGAGTCAGGACAAACCTCTTAACAGAAACACGTCCACTGTGAGGACAAATTTCTGGACAAACACGTCCACCATGAGGAAAAACATCTTGACAGAAACACGTCCACAGTGAGGACAAACATCTGGACAGAAACACGTCCACCATGAGGACATACATCTAGACAGAAACACGTCCACAATGAGGACAAACCTATGGACAGAAACACATTCACCATGAGGACAAACATCTTGACCGAAACACGTCCACTGTGAGGACAAACCTCTGGACAGAAACACGTCCACAATGAGGACAAACCTATGGACAGAAACACATCCACAATGAGGACAAACCTCTGGACAGAAACACGTCCAGTGTCAGGACAAACATCTGGACAGAAACAGGTCCACCATGAGGACATACATCTGGACAGAAACGCGTCCCGTGTCAGGACAAACATCAGGACAGAAACACGTCCAGCGTGACAACAAACACCTGGACAGAAACACGTCCAACATGGAAAAACATCTGGACAGAAACACATCCACCATGAGGACATCTGGACAGAAACAGGTCTAGTGTCAGGACAAACATTTGGACAGAAACACGTCCACAATGAGGACATACATCTGGACAGAAACACGTCCAGTGTCAGGACAAACATCTTGACAGAAACACGTCCAGCGTGAGAACAAAAACCTGGACAGAAACACGTCCACTGTGAGGACAAACACCTGGACAGAAACACGTCCACTGTGAGGACAAACTTCTGGACAGGAACACATCCACCATGAGGACATCTGGACAGAAACACGTCCAGTGTGAGAACAAACACCTGGACAGAAACACGTCCAGCGTCAGGACAAACACCTGGACAGAAACACGTCCAGGGTCAGGACAAACACCTGGACAGAAACACGTCCAGCGTCAGGACAAACACCTGGACAGAAACACGTCCAGCGTCAGGACAAACACCTGGACAGAAACACGTCCAGCGTCAGGACAAACACCTGGACAGAAACACGTCCAGCGTCAGGACAAACACCTGGACAGAAACACGTCCAGCGTGAGGACAAACATCTGGACAGAAACACGTCCAGCGTGAGAACAAACACCTGGACAGAAACACGTCCACTGTGAGGACAAACACCTGGACAGAAACACGTCCAGCGTCAGGACAAACACCTGGACAGAAACACGTCCAGCGTCAGGACAAACACCTGGACAGAAACACGTCCAGCGTCAGGACAAACACCTGGACAGAAACACGTCCAGCGTCAGGACAAACATCTGGACAGAAACACGTCCAGCGTGAGAACAAACACCTGGACAGAAACACGTCCAGCGTCAGGACAAACACCTGGACAGAAACACGTCCAGAGTCAGGAAAAACCTCTAGACAGAAACATGTCCACTGTGAGGACAAACCTCTGGACAGAAACATGTCCACTATGAGGACGAACCTCTGGACAGAAACATGTCCACTATGAGGACAAACCTCTGGACAGAAACACGTCCAGAGTCAGGACAAACCTCTTAACAGAAACACGTCCACTGTGAGGACAAATTTCTGGACAAACACGTCCACCATGAGGAAAAACATCTTGACAGAAACACGTCCACTGTGAGGACAAACATCTGGACAGAAACACGTCCACCATGAGGACATACATCTAGACAGAAACACGTCCACAATGAGGACAAACCTATGGACAGAAACACATTCACCATGAGGACAAACATCTTGACCGAAACACGTCCACTGTGAGGACAAACCTCTGGACAGAAACACGTCCACAATGAGGACAAACCTATGGACAGAAACACATCCACAATGAGGACAAACCTCTGGACAGAAACACGTCCAGTGTCAGGACAAACATCTGGACAGAAACAGGTCCACCATGAGGACATACATCTGGACAGAAACGCGTCCCGTGTCAGGACAAACATCAGGACAGAAACACGTCCAGCGTGACAACAAACACCTGGACAGAAACACGTCCAACATGGAAAAACATCTGGACAGAAACACATCCACCATGAGGACATCTGGACAGAAACAGGTCTAGTGTCAGGACAAACATTTGGACAGAAACACGTCCACAATGAGGACATACATCTGGACAGAAACACGTCCAGTGTCAGGACAAACATCTTGACAGAAACACGTCCAGCGTGAGAACAAAAACCTGGACAGAAACACGTCCACTGTGAGGACAAACACCTGGACAGAAACACGTCCAGCGTCAGGACAAACACCTGGACAGAAACACGTCCAGCGTCAGGACAAACACCTGGACAGAAACACGTCCACTGTGAGGACAAACATCTGGACAGAAAAACGTCCACAATGACATACATCTGGATAGAAAGAAGTCCACCTTTAGGACAAACACCTGGACAGAAACACGTCCAGCATCAGAACAAACATCTGGACAGAAACACGTCCATTGTGAGAACAAATATCTGGACAGAAACACGTCCAGCGTGAGAACAAACATCTGGACAGGAACACGTCCACCGTGAGGACAAACATCTAGATAGAAACACGTCCACCGTGAGGACAAACACCTGGACAGAAACACGTCCACCGTGAGGACAAACACCTGGACAGAAACCCGTCCAGCGTGAGGACAAACTTCTGGACAGAAACACGTCCACTGTGAAGACAAACATCTGGACAGAAACACGTCCACCACGAGGACATCTGGACAGAAACACGTCCAGTGTGAGAACAAACACCTGGACAGAAACACGTACAGCGTCAGGACAAACATCTGGACAGAAACACGTCCACAATTAGGACAAACATCTGGACAGAAACACGTCCACTGTGAGGACAAACTTCTGGACAGGAACACATCCACCATGAGGACATCTGGACAGAAACACGTCCAGTGTGAGAACAAACACCTGGAAAGAAACACGTCCAGCGTCAGGACAAACACCTGGACAGAAACACGTCCAGGGTCAGGACAAACACCTGGACAGAAACACGTCCAGCGTCAGGACAAACACCTGGACAGAAACACGTCCAGCGTCAGGACAAACACCTGGACAGAAACACGTCCAGCGTCAGGACAAACACCTGGACAGAAACACGTCCAGCGTCAGGACAAACACCTGGACAGAAACACGTCCAGCGTGAGGACAAACACCTGGACAGAAACACGTCCAGCGTGAGAACAAACACCTGGACAGAAACACGTCCACTGTGAGGACAAACACCTGGACAGAAACACGTCCAGCGTCAGGACAAACACCTGGACAGAAACACGTCCAGCGTCAGGACAAACACCTGGACAGAAACACGTCCAGCGTCAGGACAAACACCTGGACAGAAACACGTCCAGTGTCAGGACAAACATCTGGACAGAAACACGTCCAGCGTGAGAACAAACACCTGGACAGAAACACGTCCAGCGTCAGGACAAACACCTGGACAGAAACACGTCCAGCGTCAGGAAAAACCTCTAGACAGAAACATGTCCACTGTGAGGACAAACCTCTGGACAGAAACATGTCCACTATGAGGACGAACCTCTGGACAGAAACATGTCCACTATGAGGACAAACCTCTGGACAGAAACACGTCCAGAGTCAGGACAAACCTCTTAACAGAAACACGTCCACTGTGAGGACAAATTTCTGGACAAACACGTCCACCATGAGGAAAAACATCTTGACAGAAACACGTCCACTGTGAGGACAAACATCTGGACAGAAACACGTCCACCATGAGGACATACATCTAGACAGAAACACGTCCACAATGAGGACAAACCTATGGACAGAAACACGTCCACAATGAGGACAAACCTATGGACAGAAACACATCCACAATGAGGACAAACCTCTGGACAGAAACACGTCCAGTGTCAGGACAAACATCTGGACAGAAACAGGTCCACCATGAGGACATACATCTGGACAGAAACGCGTCCCGTGTCAGGACAAACATCTGGACGGAAACACGTCCAGCGTCATAACAAACACCTGGAAGGAAACACGTCCAGCGCGAGAACAAACATCTGGACAGAAACACGTCCAGCGTCAAGATAAACATCTGGACAGAAACACGTCCACCGTGAGGACAAACATCCGGACAGAAACACGTCCACTGTGAGGACAAACATCTGGACAGAAACACGTCCACTGTGAGGACAAACATCTGGACAGGAACACATCCACCATGAGGACATCTGGACAGACACACGTCCACCAGTGTGAGAACAAACACCTGGACAGAAACACGTCCAGCGTCAGGACAAACACCTGGACAGAAACACGTCCAGCGTCAGGACAAACACCTGGACAGAAACACGTCCAGCGTCAGGACAAACATCTGGACAGAAACACGTCCACAATTAGGACAAACATCTGGAAAGAAACACGTCCAGCGTCAAGATAAACATCTGGACAAAAACACGTCCACCGTGAGGACAAACATCTGGACAGAAACACGTCCACTGTGAGGACAAACATCTGGACAGGAACACATCCACCATGAGGACATCTGGACAGAAACACGTCCACTATGAGAACAAACATCTGGACAGAAACACATCCAGCGTCAGGACAAACATCTGGACAGAAACACGTCCACAATTAGGACAAACATCTGGACAGAAACACGTCCAGCGTCAAGATAAACATCTGGACAGAAACACGTCCAGCGTCAGGACAAACACCTGGACAGAAACACGTCCAGCGTCAGGACAAACACCTGGACAAAAACACGTCCAGCGTGAGGACAAACATCAGGACAGAAACACGTCCAACATGGAAAAACATCTGGACAGAAACACATCCACCATGAGGACATCTGGACAGAAACAGGTCTAGTGTCAGGACAAACATTTGGACAGAAACACGTCCACAATGAGGACATACATCTGGACAGAAACACGTCCAGTGTCAGGACAAACATCTTGACAGAAACACGTCCAGCGTGAGAACAAAAACCTGGACAGAAACACGTCCACTGTGAGGACAAACACCTGGACAGAAACACGTCCAGCGTCAGGACAAACACCTGGACAGAAACACGTCCAGCGTCAGGACAAACACCTGGACAGAAACACGTCCACTGTGAGGACAAACATCTGGACAGAAAAACGTCCACAATGAGGACATACATCTGGATAGAAAGAAGTCCACCTTTAGGACAAACACCTGGACAGAAACACGTCCAGCATCAGAACAAACATCTGGACAGAAACACGTCCATTGTGAGAACAAATATCTGGACAGAAACACGTCCAGCGTGAGAACAAACATCTGGACAGGAACACATCCACCGTGAGGACAAACATCTAGATAGAAACACGTCCACCGTGAGGACAAACACCTGGACAGAAACACGTCCACCGTGAGGACAAACACCTGGACAGAAACCCGTCCAGCGTGAGGACAAACTTCTGGAAAGAAACACGTCCACTGTGAAGACAAACATCTGGACAGAAACACGTCCACCACGAGGACATCTGGACAGAAACACGTCCAGTGTGAGAACAAAAACCTGGACAGAAACACGTACAGCGTCAGGACAAACACCTGGATAGAAACACGTCCAGCGTCAGGACAAACATCTTGACAGAAACACGTCCACAATTAGGACAAACATCTGGACAGAAACACGTCCACTGTGAGGACAAACATTTGGACAGGAACACATCCACCATGAGGACATCTGGACAGAAACACGTCCAGTGTGAGAACAAACACCTGGACAGAAACACGTCCAGCGTCAGGACAAACACCTGGACAGAAACACGTCCAGGGTCAGGACAAACACCTGGACAGAAACACGTCCAGCGTCAGGACAAACACCTGGACAGAAACACGTCCAGCGTCAAGATAAACATCTGGACAGAAACACGTCCACTGTGAGGACAAACTTCTGGACAGGAACACATCCACCATGAGGACATCTGGACAGAAACACGTCCACTGTGAGGACAAACCTCTGGACAGAAACATGTCCACTATGAGGACGAACCTCTGGACAGAAACATGTCCACTATGAGGACAAACCTCTGGACAGAAACACGTCCAGAGTCAGGACAAACCTCTTAACAGAAACACGTCCACTGTGAGGACAAATTTCTGGACAAACACGTCCACCATGAGGAAAAACATCTTGACAGAAACACGTCCACTGTGAGGACAAACATCTGGACAGAAACACGTCCACAATTAGGACAAACATCTGGACAGAAACACGTCCAGCGTCAAGATAAACATCTGGACAGAAACACGTCCAGCGTCAGGACAAACACCTGGACAGAAACACGTCCAGCGTCAGGACAAACACCTGGAAAGAAACACGTCCAGCGTGAGGACAAACATCTGGACAGAAACACGTCCAGCGTGAGAACAAACACCTGGACAGAAACACGTCCACTGTGAGGACAAAAACCTGGACAGAAACACGTCCAGCGTCAGGACAAACACCTGGACAGAAACACGTCCACTGTGAGGACAAACATCTGGACAGAAAAACGTCCACAATGAGGACATACATCTGGATAGAAAGAAGTCCACCTTTAGGACAAACACCTGGACAGAAACACGTCCAGCATCAGAACAAACATCTGGACAGAAACACGTCCATTGTGAGAACAAATATCTGGACAGAAACACGTCCAGCGTGAGAACAAACATCTGGACAGGAACACGTTCACCGCGAGGACAAACATCTAGATAGAAACACGTCCACCGTGAGGACAAACACCTGGACAGAAACACGTCCACCGTGAGGACAAACACCTGGACAGAAACACGTCCACCGTGAGGACAAACTTCTGGACAGAAACACGTCCACCGTGAAGACAAACATCTGGACAGAAACGCGTCCACCACGAGGACATCTGGACAGAAACACGTCCAGTGTCAGGACAAACATCTGGACAGAAACACGTCCAGCGTCAGGACAAACATCTGGACAGAAACACGTCCACAATTAGGACAAACATCTGGAAAGAAACACGTCCAGCGTCAAGATAAACATCTGGACAAAAACACGTCCACCGTGAGGACAAACATCTGGACAGAAACACGTCCAACGTGAGGACAAACATCTGGACAGAAACACGTCCACTGTGAGGACAAACATCTGGACAGAAACACGTCCACTGTGAGGACAAACATCTGGACAGGAACACATCCACCATGAGGACATCTGGACAGAAACACGTCCACTATGAGAACAAACATCTGGACAGAAACACATCCAGCGTGAGGACAAACACCTGGACAGAAAC
This sequence comes from Telmatherina bonti, assembly GCF_933228915.1. Classification (NCBI taxonomy): domain Eukaryota; kingdom Metazoa; phylum Chordata; class Actinopteri; order Atheriniformes; family Telmatherinidae; genus Telmatherina; species Telmatherina bonti. The sequence continues at coordinate 42,725,305 of NC_136623.1, forward strand.
ACGTCCAGCGTCAGGACAAACATCTGGACAGAAACACGTCCACAATTAGGACAAACATCTGGACAGAAACACGTCCAGCGTCAAGATAAACATCTGGACAGAAACACGTCCAGCGTCAGGACAAACACCTGGACAGAAACACGTCCAGCGTCAGGACAAACACCTGGACAGAAACACGTCCAGCGTGAGGACAAACATCAGGACAGAAACACGTCCAGCGTGACAACAAACACCTGGACAGAAACACGTCCAACATGGAAAAACATCTGGACAGAAACACATCCACCATGAGGACATCTGGACAGAAACAGGTCTAGTGTCAGGACAAACATTTGGACAGAAACACGTCCACAATGAGGACATACATCTGGACAGAAACACGTCCAGTGTCAGGACAAACATCTTGACAGAAACACGTCCAGCGTGAGAACAAAAACCTGGACAGAAACACGTCCACTGTGAGGACAAACACCTGGACAGAAACACGTCCACCGTCAGGACAAACACCTGGAAAGAAACACGTCCAGCGTCAGGACAAACACCTGGACAGAAACACGTCCACTGTGAGGACAAACATCTGGACAGAAAAACGTCCACAATGAGGACATACATCTGGATAGAAAGAAGTCCACCTTTAGGACAAACACCTGGACAGAAACACGTCCAGCATCAGAACAAACATCTGGACAGAAACACGTCCATTGTGAGAACAAATATCTGGACAGAAACACGTCCAGCGTGAGAACAAATATCTGGACAGGAACACGTCCACCGTGAGGACAAACATCTAGATAGAAACACGTCCACCGTGAGGACAAACACCTGGACAGAAACACGTCCACCGTGAGGACAAACACCTGGACAGAAACCCGTCCAGCGTGAGGACAAACTTCTGGACAGAAACACGTCCACTGTGAAGACAAACATCTGGACAGAAACACGTCCACCACGAGGACATCTGGACAGAAACACGTCCAGTGTGACAACAAAAACCTGGAATGAAACACGTACAGCGTCAGGACAAACACCTGGATAGAAACACGTCCAGCGTCAGGACAAACATCTCGACAGAAACACGTCCACAATTAGGACAAACATCTGGACAGAAACACGTCCACTGTGAGGACAAACATCTGGACAGGAACACATCCACCATGAGGACATCTGGACAGAAACACGTCCAGTGTGAGAACAAACACCTGGACAGAAACACGTCCAGCGTCAAGATAAACATCTGGACAGAAACACGTCCAGCGTCAGGACAAACACCTGGACAGGAACACATCCACCATGAGGACATCTGGACAGAAACACGTCCACTGTGAGGACAAACCTCTGGACAGAAACATGTCCACTATGAGGACGAACCTCTGGACAGAAACATGTCCACTGTGAGGACAAACATCTGGACAGAAACACGTCCACAATTAGGACAAACATCTGGACAGAAACACGTCCAGAGTCAGGACAAACCTCTTAACAGAAACACGTCCACTGTGAGGACAAATTTCTGGACAAACACGTCCACCATGAGGAAAAACATCTTGACAGAAACACGTCCACTGTGAGGACAAACATCTGGACAGAAACACGTCCACAATTAGGACAAACATCTGGACAGAAACACGTCCAGCGTCAAGATAAACATCTGGACAGAAACACGTCCAGCGTCAGGACAAACACCTGGACAGAAACACGTCCAGCGTCAGGACAAACACCTGGAAAGAAACACGTCCAGCGTGAGGACAAACATCTGGACAGAAACACGTCCAGCGTGAGAACAAACACCTGGACAGAAACACGTCCACTGTGAGGACAAACACCTGGACAGAAACACGTCCAGCGTCAGGACAAACACCTGGACAGAAACACGTCCACTGTGAGGACAAACATCTGGACAGAAAAACGTCCACAATGAGGACATACATCTGGATAGAAAGAAGTCCACCTTTAGGACAAACACCTGGACAGAAACACGTCCAGCATCAGAACAAACATCTGGACAGAAACACGTCCATTGTGAGAACAAATATCTGGACAGAAACACGTCCAGCGTGAGAACAAACATCTGGACAGGAACACGTCCACCGCGAGGAGAAACATCTAGATAGAAACACGTCCACCGTGAGGACAAACACCTGGACAGAAACACGTCCACCGTGAGGACAAACACCTGGACAGAAACACGTCCACCGTGAGGACAAACACCTGGACAGAAACACGTCCAGCGTCAGGACAAACCTCTGGACAGAAACACGTCCACTGTGAGGACAAACCTCTGGACAGAAACATGTCCACTATGAGGACGAACCTCTGGACAGAAACATGTCCACTATGAGGACAAACCTCTGGACAGAAACACGTCCAGCGTCAGGACAAACCTCTTAACAGAAACACGTCCACTGTGAGGACAAATTTCTGGACAAACACGTCCACCATGAGGAAAAACATCTTGACAGAAACACGTCCACTGTGAGGACAAATATCTGGACAGAACACGTCCACCATGAGGACATACATCTAGACAGAAACACGTCCACAATGAGGACAAACCTATGGACAGAAACACATTCACCATGAGGACAAACATCTTGACCGAAACACGTCCACTGTGAGGACAAACCTCTGGACAGAAACACGTCCACAATGAGGACAAACCTATGGACAGAAACACATCCACAATGAGGACAAACCTCTGGACAGAAACACGTCCAGTGTCAGGACAAACATCTGGACAGAAACAGGTCCACCATGAGGACATACATCTGGACAGAAACGCGTCCCGTGTCAGGACAAACATCTGGACGTAAACACGTCCAGAGTCATAACAAACACCTGGACAGAAACACGTCCAGCGCGAGAACAAACATCTGGACAGAAACACGTCCAGCGTCAAGATAAACATCTGGACAGAAACACGTCCACCGTGAGGACAAACATCCGGACAGAAACACGTCCACTGTGAGGACAAACATCTGGACAGAAACACGTCCACTGTGAGGACAAACATCTGGACAGGAACACATCAGCCATGAGGACATCTGGACAGAAACACGTCCAGTGTGAGAACAAACACCTGGACAGAAACACGTCCAGCGTCAGGACAAACACCTGGACAGAAACACGTCCAGCGTCAGGACAAACACCTGGACAGAAACACGTCCAGCGTCAGGACAAACATCTGGACAGAAACACGTCCACAATTAGGACAAACATCTGGAAAGAAACACGTCCAGCGTCAAGATAAACATCTGGACAGAAACACGTCCACCGTGAGGACAAACATCTGGACAGAAACACGTCCACCGTGAGGACAAACATCTGGACAGAAACACGTCCAATGTGAGGACAAACACCTGGACAGGAACACATCCACCATGAGGACATCTGGACAGAAACACGTCCACTATGAGAACAAACATCTGGACAGAAACACATCCAGCGTGAGGACAAAACTCTGGACAGAAACACGTCCACTGTGAGGACAAACCTCTGGACAGAAACACGTCCACAATGAGGACAAACATCAGGACAGAAACACGTCCAGCGTGACAACAAACACCTGGACAGAAACACGTCCAACATGGACAAACATCTGGACAGGAACACATCCACAATGAGGACATCTGGACAGAAACACGCCTAGTGTCAGGACAAACATTTGGACAGAAACACGTCCACAATGAGGACATACATCTGGACAGAAACACGTCCAGTGTCAGGACAAACATCTTGACAGAAACACGTCCAGCGTCAGGACAAACCTCTTAACAGAAACACGTCCACTGTGGGGACAAATATCTGGACAAACACGTCCACCATGAGGAAAAACATCTTGACAGAAACACGTCCACTATGAGGACAAACATCTGGACAGAAACACGTCCACCATGAGGACATACATCTGGACAGAAACACATCCACAATGAGGACAAACCTATGGACAGAAACACATCCACCATGAGGACAAACATCTTGACCGAAACACGTCCACTGTGAGGACAAACCTCTGGACAGAAACACGTCCACAATGAGGACAAACATCCGGAGAGAAACACGTCCACTGTGAGGACAAACATCTGGACAGAAACACGTCCAGCATCAGAACAAACATCTGGACAGAAACACGTCCATTGTGAGAACAAATATCTGGACAGAAACACGTCCAGCGTGAGAACAAACATCTGGACAGGAACACGTCCACCGCGAGGACAAACATCTAGATAGAAACACGTCCACCGTGAGGACAAACCTCTGGACAGAACCACGTCCACCGTGAGGACAAACACCTGGACAGAAACACGTCCACCGTGAGGACAAACTTCTGGACAGAAACACGTCCACTGTGAAGACAAACATCTGGACAGAAACACGTCCACCACGAGGACATCTGGACAGAAACATGTCCAGCGTGAGAAGAAACACCTGGACAGAAACACGTCCAGCGTCAGGACAAACACCTGGACAGAAACACGTCCAGCGTCAGGAAAAACCTCTGGAAAGAAACACGTCCACTGTGAGGACAAACCTCTGGACAGAAACATGTCCACTATGAGGACGAACCTCTGGACAGAAACATGTCCACTATGAGGACAAACCTCTGGACAGAAACACGTCCAGCGTCAGGACAAACCTCTTAACAGAAACACGTCCACTGTGAGGACAAATTTCTGGACAAACACGTCCACCATGAGGAAAAACATCTTGACAGAAACACGTCCACTGTGAGGACAAACATCTGGACAGAAACACGTCCACCATGAGGACATACATCTAGACAGAAACACGTCCACAATGAGGACAAACCTATGGACAGAAACACATTCACCATGAGGACAAACATCTTGAACGAAACACGTCCACTGTGAGGACAAACCTCTGGACAGAAACACGTCCACAATGAGGACAAACCTATGGACAGAAACACATCCACAATGAGGACAAACCTCTGGAAAGAAACACGTCCAGTGTCAGGACAAACATCTGGACAGAAACAGGTCCACCATGAGGACATACATCTGGACAGAAACGCGTCCCGTGTCAGGACAAACATCTGGACGGAAACACGTCCAGCGTCATAACAAACACCTGGACAGAAACACGTCCAGCGTCAAGATAAACATCTGGACAGAAACACGTCCACCGTGAGGACAAACATCCGGACAGAAACACGTCCACTGTGAGGACAAACATCTGGACAGAAACACGTCCACTGTGAGGACAAACATCTGGACAGGAACACATCCACCATGAGGACATCTGGACAGACACACGTCCACCAGTGTGAGAACAAACACCTGGACAGAAACACGTCCAGCGTCAGGACAAACACCTGGACAGAAACACGTCCAGCGTCAGGACAAACACCTGGACAGAAACACGTCCAGCGTCAGGACAAACATCTGGACAGAAACACGTCCACAATTAGGACAAACATCTGGAAAGAAACACGTCCAGCGTCAAGATAAACATCTGGACAAAAACACGTCCACCGTGAGGACAAACATCTGGACAGAAACACGTCCACCGTGAGGACAAACATCTGGACAGAAACACGTCCACTGTGAGGACAAACATCTGGACAGGAACACATCCACCATGAGGACATCTGGACAGAAACACGTCCACTATGAGAACAAACATCTGGACAGAAACACATCCAGCGTGAGGACAAACACCTGGACAGAAACACGTCCAGCGTCAGGACAAACATCTGGACAGAAACACGTCCACAATTAGGATAAACATCTGGACAGAAACACGTCCAGCGTCAAGATAAACATCTGGACAAAAACACGTCCACCGTGAGGACAAAAATCTTGACAGAAACACGTCCAGCGTCAGGACAAACACCTGGACAGAAACACGTCCAGCGTCAGGACAAACACCTGGACAGAAACACGTCCAGCGTCAGGACAAACACCTGGACAGAAACACGTCCAGCGTCAGGACAAACACCTGGACAGAAACACGTCCAGCGTGAGGACAAACATCTGGACAGAAACACGTCCAGCGTGAGGACAAACACCTGGACAGAAACACGTCCAGCGTCAGGACAAACACCTGGACAGAAACACGTCCAGCGTCAGGACAAACACCTGGACAGAAACACGTCCACTGTGACGACAAACATCTGGACAGAAAAACGTCCACAATGAGGACATACATCTGGATAGAAAGAAGTACACCTTTAGGACAAACACCTGGACAGAAAAACGTCCAGCATCAGAACAAACATCTGGACAGAAACACGTCCATTGTGAGAACAAATATCTGGACAGAAACACGTCCAGCGTGAGAACAAACATCTGGACAGGAACACGTCCACCGCGAAGACAAACATCTAGATAGAAACACGTCCACCGTGAGGACAAACACCTGGACAGAAACACGTCCACCGTGAGGACAAACACCTGGACAGAAACACGTCCACCGTGAGGACAAACACCTGGACAGAAACACGTCCACCGTGAGGACAAACTTCTGGACAGAAACACGTCCACTGTGAAGACAAACATCTGGACAGAAACACGTCCACCACGAGGACATCTGGACAGAAACACGTCCAGTGTCAGGACAAACATCTGGACAGAAACACGTCCAGCGTGAGAACAAACACCTGGACAGAAACACGTCCAGAGTCAGGACAAACACCTGGACAGAAACACGTCCAGCGTCAGGACAAACCTCTGGACAGAAACACGTCCACTGTGACGACAAACATCTGGACAGAAAAACGTCCACAATGAGGACATACATCTGGATAGAAAGAAGTACACCTTTAGGACAAACACCTGGACAGAAAAACGTCCAGCATCAGAACAAACATCTGGACAGAAACACGTCCATTGTGAGAACAAATATCTGGACAGAAACACGTCCAGCGTGAGAACAAACATCTGGACAGGAACACGTCCACCGCGAGGACAAACATCTAGATAGAAACACGTCCACCGTGAGGACAAACACCTGGACAGAAACACGTCCACCGTGAGGACAAACACCTGGACAGAAACACGTCCACCGTGAGGACAAACACCTGGACAGAAACACGTCCACCGTGAGGACAAACTTCTGGACAGAAACACGTCCACTGTGAAGACAAACATCTGGACAGAAACACGTCCACCACGAGGACATCTGGACAGAAACACGTCCAGTGTCAGGACAAACATCTGGACAGAAACACGTCCAGCGTGAGAACAAACACCTGGACAGAAACACGTCCAGAGTCAGGACAAACACCTGGACAGAAACACGTCCAGCGTCAGGACAAACACCTGGACAGAAACACGTCCAGCGTCAGGACAAACACCTGGACAGAAACACGTCCACTGTGAGGACAAACATCTGGACAGAAAAACGTCCACAATGAGGACATACATCTGGATAGAAAGAAGTCCACCTTTAGGACAAACACCTGGACAGAAACACGTCCAGCATCAGAACAAACATCTGGACAGGAACACGTCCACCGCGAGGACAAACATCTAGATAGAAACACGTCCACCGTGAGGACAAACCTCTGGACAGAACCACGTCCACCGTGAGGAAAAACACCTGGACAGAAACACGTCCACCGTGAGGACAAACTTCTGGACAGAAACACGTCCACTGTGAAGACAAACATCTGGACAGAAACACGTCCACCACGAGGACATCTGGACAGAAACACGTCCAGCGTGAGAACAAACACCTGGACAGAAACACGTCCAGCGTCAGGACAAACACCTGGACAGAAACGCGTCCAGCGTCAGGAAAAACCTCTAGACAGAAACACGTCCACTGTGAGGACAAACCTCTGGACAGAAACATGTCCACTATGAGGACGAACCTCTGGACAGAAACATGTCCACTATGAGGACAAACCTCTGGACAGAAACACGTCCAGCGTCAGGACAAACCTCTTAACAGAAACACGTCCACTGTGAGGACAAATTTCTGGACAAACACGTCCACCATGAGGAAAAACATCTTGACAGAAACACGTCCACTGTGAGGACAAACATCTGGACAGAAACACGTCCACCATGAGGACATACATCTAGACAGAAACACGTCCACAATGAGGACAAACCTATGGACAGAAACACATTCAATATGAGGACAAACATCTTGACCGAAACACGTCCACTGTGAGGACAAACCTCTGGACAGAAACACGTCCACAATGAGGACAAACCTATGGACAGAAACACATCCACAATGAGGACAAACCTCTGGACAGAAACATGTCCACTATGAGGACAAACCTCTGGACAGAAACACGTCCAGCGTCAGGACAAACCTCTTAACAGAAACACGTCCACTGTGAGGACAAATATCTGGACAGAAACACGTCCACCATGAGGACATACATCTAGACAGAAACACGTCCACAATGAGGACAAACCTATGGACAGAAACACATTCACCATGAGGACAAACATCTTGACCGAAACACGTCCACTGTGAGGACAAACATCTGGACAGAAACACGTCCACCATGAGGACATACATCTAGACAGAAACACGTCCACAATGAGGACAAACCTATGGACAGAAACACATTCACCATGAGGACAAACATCTTGACCGAAACACGTCCACTGTGAGGACAAACCTCTGGACAGAAACACGTCCACAATGAGGACAAACCTATGGACAGAAACACATCCACAATGAGGACAAACCTCTGGACAGAAACACGTCCAGTGTCAGGACAAACATCTGGACAGAAACAGGTCCACCATGAGGACATACATCTGGACAGAAACGCGTCCCGTGTCAGGACAAACATCTGGACGGAAACACGTCCAGCGTCATAACAAACACCTGGACAGAAACACGTCCAGCGCGAGAACAAACATCTGGACAGAAACACGTCCAGCGTCAAGATAAACATCTGGACAGAAACACGTCTACCGTGAGGACAAACATCCGGACAGAAACACGTCCACTGTGAGGACAAACATCTGGACAGAAACACGTCCACTGTGAGGACAAACATCTGGACAGGAACACATCCACCATGAGGACATCTGGACAGAAACACGTCCAGTGTGAGAACAAACACCTGGACAGAAACACGTCCAGCGTCAGGACAAACACCTGGACAGAAACACGTCCAGCGTCAGGACAAACACCTGGACAGAAACACGTCCAGCATCAGAACAAACATCTGGACAGAAACACGTCCATTGTGAGAGCAAATATCTGGACAGAAACACGTCCAGCGTGAGAACAAACATCTGGACAGGAACACGTCCACCGTGAGGACAAACATCTAGATAGAAACACGTCCACCGTGAGGACAAACACCTGGACAGAAACACGTCCAGAGTCAGGACAAACACCTGGACAGAAACACGTCCAGCGTCAGGACAAACACCTGGACAGAAACACGTCCACTGTGACGACAAACATCTGGACAGAAAAACGTCCACAATGAGGACATACATCTGGATAGAAAGAAGTACACCTTTAGGACAAACACCTGGACAGAAAAACGTCCAGCATCAGAACAAACATCTGGACAGAAACACGTCCATTGTGAGAACAAATATCTGGACAGAAACACGTCCAGCGTGAGAACAAACATCTGGACAGGAACACGTCCACCGCGAGGACAAACATCTAGATAGAAACACGTCCACCGTGAGGACAAACACCTGGACAGAAACACGTCCACCGTGAGGACAAACACCTGGACAGAAACACGTCCAGCGTGAGGACAAACACCTGGACAGAAACACGTCCACCGTGAGGACAAACTTCTGGACAGAAACACGTCCACTGTGAAGACAAACATCTGGACAGAAACACGTCCACCACGAGGACATCTGGACAGAAACACGTCCAGTGTCAGGACAAACATCTGGACAGAAACACGTCCAGCGTGAGAACAAACACCTGGACAGAAACACGTCCAGAGTCAGGACAAACACCTGGACAGAAACACGTCCAGCGTCAGGACAAACACCTGGACAGAAACACGTCCAGCGTCAGGACAAACACCTGGACAGAAACACGTCCACTGTGAGGACAAACATCTGGACAGAAAAACGTCCACAATGAGGACATACATCTGGATAGAAAGAAGTCCACCTTTAGGACAAACACCTGGACAGAAACACGTCCAGCATCAGAACAAACATCTGGACAGGAACACGTCCACCGCGAGGACAAACATCTAGATAGAAACACGTCCACCGTGAGGACAAACCTCTGGACAGAACCACGTCCACCGTGAGGAAAAACACCTGGACAGAAACACGTCCACCGTGAGGACAAACTTCTGGACAGAAAAACGTCCACTGTGAAGACAAACATCTGGACAGAAACACGTCCACCACGAGGACATCTGGACAGAAACACGTCCAGCGTGAGAACAAACACCTGGACAGAAACACGTCCAGCGTCAGGACAAACACCTGGACAGAAACACGTCCAGCGTCAGGAAAAACCTCTAGACAGAAACACGTCCACTGTGAGGACAAACCTCTGGACAGAAACATGTCCACTATGAGGACGAACCTCTGGACAGAAACATGTCCACTATGAGGACAAACCTCTGGACAGAAACACGTCCAGCGTCAGGACAAACCTCTTAACAGAAACACGTCCACTGTGAGGACAAATTTCTGGACAAACACGTCCACCATGAGGAAAAACATCTTGACAGAAACACGTCCACTGTGAGGACAAACATCTGGACAGAAACACGTCCACCATGAGGACATACATCTAGACAGAAACACGTCCACAATGAGGACAAACCTATGGACAGAAACACATTCAATATGAGGACAAACATCTTGACCGAAACACGTCCACTGTGAGGACAAACCTCTGGACAGAAACACGTCCACAATGAGGACAAACCTATGGACAGAAACACATCCACAATGAGGACAAACCTCTGGACAGAAACATGTCCAGTGTCAGGACAAACATCTGGACAGAAACAGGTCCACCATGAGGACATACATCTGGACAGAAACGCGTCCCGTGTCAGGACAAACATCTGGACGGAAAAACGTCCAGCGTCATAACAAACACCTGGACAGAAACACGTCCAGCGCGAGAACAAACATCTGGACAGAAACACGTCCAGCGTCAAGATAAACATCTGGACAGAAACACGTCCACCGTGAGGACAAACATCCGGACAGAAACACGTCCACTGTGAGGACAAACATCTGGACAGAAACACGTCCACTGTGAGGACAAACATCTGGACAGGAACACATCCACCATGAGGACATCTGGACAGACACACGTCCACCAGTGTGAGAACAAACACCTGGACAGAAACACGTCCAGCGTCAGGACAAACACCTGGACAGAAACACGTCCAGCGTCAGGACAAACACCTGGACAGAAACACGTCCAGTGTCAGGACAAACATCTGGACAGAAACACGTCCACAATTAGGACAAACATCTGGAAAGAAACACGTCCAGCGTCAAGATAAACATCTGGACAAAAACACGTCCACCGTGAGGACAACCATCTGGACAGAAACACGTCCACCGTGAGGACAAACATCTGGACAGAAACACGTCCACTGTGAGGACAAACATCTGGACAGGAACACATCCACCATGAGGACATCTGGACAGAAACACGTCCACTATGAGAACAAACATCTGGACAGAAACACATCCAGCGTGAGGACAAACACCTGGACAGAAACACGTCCAGCGTCAGGACAAACATCTGGACAGAAACACGTCCACAATTAGGACAAACATCTGGACAGAAACACGTCCAGCGTCAAGATAAACATCTGGACAAAAACACGTCCACCGTGAGGACAAAAATCTTGACAGAAACACGTCCAGCGTCAGGACAAACACCTGGACAGAAACACGTCCAGCGTCAGGACAAACACCTGGACAGAAACACGTCCAGCGTGAGGACAAACATCTGGACAGAAACACGTCCAGCGTCAGGACAAACACCTGGACAGAAACACGTCCAGTGTCAGGACAAACATCTGGACAGAAACACGTCCAGCGTGAGAACAAACTCCTGGACAGAAACACGTCCACTGTGAGGACAAACACCTGGACAGAAACACGTCCAGCGTCAGGACAAACACCTGGACAGAAACACGTCCAGCGTCAGGACAAACACCTGGACAGAAACACGTCCACTGTGACGACAAACATCTGGACAGAAAAACGTCCACAATGAGGACATACATCTGGATAGAAAGAAGTCCACCTTTAGGACAAACACCTGGACAGAAAAACGTCCAGCATCAGAACAAACATCTGGACAGAAACACGTCCATTGTGAGAACAAATATCTGGACAGAAACACGTCCAGCGTGAGAACAAACATCTGGACAGGAACACGTCCACCGCGAGGACAAACATCTAGATAGAAACACGTCCACCGTGAGGACAAACACCTGGACAGAAACACGTCCACCGTGAGGACAAACACCTGGACAGAAACACGTCCAGCGTGAGGACAAACTTCTGGACAGAAACACGTCCACTGTGAAGACAAACATCTGGACAGAAACACGTCCACCACGAGGACATCTGGACAGAAACACGTCCAGTGTCAGGACAAACATCTGGACAGAAACACGTCCAGCGTGAGAACAAACACCTGGACAGAAACACGTCCAGAGTCAGGACAAACACCTGGACAGAAACACGTCCAGCGTCAGGACAAACCTCTGGACAGAAACACGTCCACTGTGAGGACAAACATCTGGACAGAAACACGTCCACCATGAGGACATACATCTAGACAGAAACACGTCCACAATGAGGACAAACCTATGGACAGAAACACATTCACCATGAGGACAAACATCTTGACCGAAACACGTCCACTGTGAGGACAAACCTCTGGACAGAAACACGTCCACAATGAGGACAAACCTCTGGAAAGAAACATGTCCAGTGTCAGGACAAACATCTGGACAGAAACAGGTCCACCATGAGGACATACATCTGGACAGAAACGCGTCCCGTGTCAGGACAAACATCTGGACGGAAAAACGTCCAGCGTCATAAACACCTGGACAGAAACACGTCCAGCGCGAGAACAAACATCTGACAGAAACACGTCCAGCGTCAAGATAAACATCTGGACAGAAACACGTCCACCGTGAGGACAAACATCCGGACAGAAACACGTCCACTGTGAGGACAAACATCTGGACAGAAACACGTCCACTGTGAGGACAAACATCTGGACAGGAACACATCCACCATGAGGACATCTGGACAGACACACGTCCACCAGTGTGAGAACAAACACCTGGACAGAAACACGTCCAGCGTCAGGACAAACACCTGGACAGAAACACGTCCAGCGTCAGGACAAACACCTGGACAGAAACACGTCCAGTGTCAGGACAAACATCTGGACAGAAACACGTCCACAATTAGGACAAACATCTGGAAAGAAACACGTCCAGCGTCAAGATAAACATCTGGACAAAAACACGTCCACCGTGAGGACAAACATCTGGACAGAAACACGTCCACCGTGAGGACAAACATCTGGACAGAAACACGTCCACTGTGAGGACAAACATCTGGACAGGAACACATCCACCATGAGGACATCTGGACAGAAACACGTCCACTATGAGAACAAACATCTGGACAGAAACACATCCAGCGTGAGGACAAACACCTGGACAGAAACACGTCCAGCGTCAGGACAAACATCTGGACAGAAACACGTCCACAATTAGGACAAACATCTGGACAGAAACACGTCCAGCGTCAAGATAAACATCTGGACAAAAACACGTCCACCGTGAGGACAAAAATCTTGACAGAAACACGTCCAGCGTCAGGACAAACACCTGGACAGAAACACGTCCAGCGTCAGGACAAACACCTGGACAGAAACACGTCCAGCGTGAGGACAAACTTCTGGACAGAAACACGTCCACTGTGAAGACAAACATCTGGACAGAAACACGTCCACCACGAGGACATCTGGACAGAAACACGTCCAGTGTCAGGACAAACATCTGGACAGAAACACGTCCAGCGTGAGAACAAACACCTGGACAGAAACACGTCCAGAGTCAGGACAAACACCTGGACAGAAACACGTCCAGCGTCAGGACAAACACCTGGACAGAAACACGTCCAGCGTCAGGACAAACACCTGGACAGAAACACGTCCACTGTGAGGACAAACATCTGGACAGAAAAACGTCCACAATGAGGACATACATCTGGATAGAAAGAAGTCCACCTTTAGGACAAACACCTGGACAGAAACACGTCCAGCATCAGAACAAACATCTGGACAGGAACACGTCCACCGCGAGGACAAACATCTAGATAGAAACACGTCCACCGTGAGGACAAACCTCTGGACAGAACCACGTCCACCGTGAGGAAAAACACCTGGACAGAAACACGTCCACCGTGAGGACAAACTTCTGGACAGAAAAACGTCCACTGTGAAGACAAACATCTGGACAGAAACACGTCCACCACGAGGACATCTGGACAGAAACACGTCCAGCGTGAGAACAAACACCTGGACAGAAACACGTCCAGCGTCAGGACAAACACCTGGACAGAAACACGTCCAGCGTCAGGAAAAACCTCTAGACAGAAACACGTCCACTGTGAGGACAAACCTCTGGACAGAAACATGTCCACTATGAGGACGAACCTCTGGACAGAAACATGTCCACTATGAGGACAAACCTCTGGACAGAAACACGTCCAGCGTCAGGACAAACCTCTTAACAGAAACACGTCCACTGTGAGGACAAATTTCTGGACAAACACGTCCACCATGAGGAAAAACATCTTGACAGAAACACGTCCACTGTGAGGACAAACATCTGGACAGAAACACGTCCACCATGAGGACATACATCTAGACAGAAACACGTCCACAATGAGGACAAACCTATGGACAGAAACACATTCAATATGAGGACAAACATCTTGACCGAAACACGTCCACTGTGAGGACAAACCTCTGGACAGAAACACGTCCACAATGAGGACAAACCTATGGACAGAAACACATCCACAATGAGGACAAACCTCTGGACAGAAACATGTCCAGTGTCAGGACAAACATCTGGACAGAAACAGGTCCACCATGAGGACATACATCTGGACAGAAACGCGTCCCGTGTCAGGACAAACATCTGGACGGAAAAACGTCCAGCGTCATAACAAACACCTGGACAGAAACACGTCCAGCGCGAGAACAAACATCTGGACAGAAACACGTCCAGCGTCAAGATAAACATCTGGACAGAAACACGTCCACCGTGAGGACAAACATCCGGACAGAAACACGTCCACTGTGAGGACAAACATCTGGACAGAAACACGTCCACTGTGAGGACAAACATCTGGACAGGAACACATCCACCATGAGGACATCTGGACAGACACACGTCCACCAGTGTGAGAACAAACACCTGGACAGAAACACGTCCAGCGTCAGGACAAACACCTGGACAGAAACACGTCCAGCGTCAGGACAAACACCTGGACAGAAACACGTCCAGTGTCAGGACAAACATCTGGACAGAAACACGTCCACAATTAGGACAAACATCTGGAAAGAAACACGTCCAGCGTCAAGATAAACATCTGGACAAAAACACGTCCACCGTGAGGACAACCATCTGGACAGAAACACGTCCACCGTGAGGACAAACATCTGGACAGAAACACGTCCACTGTGAGGACAAACATCTGGACAGGAACACATCCACCATGAGGACATCTGGACAGAAACACGTCCACTATGAGAACAAACATCTGGACAGAAACACATCCAGCGTGAGGACAAACACCTGGACAGAAACACGTCCAGCGTCAGGACAAACATCTGGACAGAAACACGTCCACAATTAGGACAAACATCTGGACAGAAACACGTCCAGCGTCAAGATAAACATCTGGACAAAAACACGTCCACCGTGAGGACAAAAATCTTGACAGAAACACGTCCAGCGTCAGGACAAACACCTGGACAGAAACACGTCCAGCGTCAGGACAAACACCTGGACAGAAACACGTCCAGCGTGAGGACAAACATCTGGACAGAAACACGTCCAGCGTCAGGACAAACACCTGGACAGAAACACGTCCAGTGTCAGGACAAACATCTGGACAGAAACACGTCCAGCGTGAGAACAAACTCCTGGACAGAAACACGTCCACTGTGAGGACAAACACCTGGACAGAAACACGTCCAGCGTCAGGACAAACACCTGGACAGAAACACGTCCAGCGTCAGGACAAACACCTGGACAGAAACACGTCCACTGTGACGACAAACATCTGGACAGAAAAACGTCCACAATGAGGACATACATCTGGATAGAAAGAAGTCCACCTTTAGGACAAACACCTGGACAGAAAAACGTCCAGCATCAGAACAAACATCTGGACAGAAACACGTCCATTGTGAGAACAAATATCTGGACAGAAACACGTCCAGCGTGAGAACAAACATCTGGACAGGAACACGTCCACCGCGAGGACAAACATCTAGATAGAAACACGTCCACCGTGAGGACAAACACCTGGACAGAAACACGTCCACCGTGAGGACAAACACCTGGACAGAAACACGTCCAGCGTGAGGACAAACTTCTGGACAGAAACACGTCCACTGTGAAGACAAACATCTGGACAGAAACACGTCCACCACGAGGACATCTGGACAGAAACACGTCCAGTGTCAGGACAAACATCTGGACAGAAACACGTCCAGCGTGAGAACAAACACCTGGACAGAAACACGTCCAGAGTCAGGACAAACACCTGGACAGAAACACGTCCAGCGTCAGGACAAACCTCTGGACAGAAACACGTCCACTGTGAGGACAAACATCTGGACAGAAACACGTCCACCATGAGGACATACATCTAGACAGAAACACGTCCACAATGAGGACAAACCTATGGACAGAAACACATTCACCATGAGGACAAACATCTTGACCGAAACACGTCCACTGTGAGGACAAACCTCTGGACAGAAACACGTCCACAATGAGGACAAACCTCTGGAAAGAAACATGTCCAGTGTCAGGACAAACATCTGGACAGAAACAGGTCCACCATGAGGACATACATCTGGACAGAAACGCGTCCCGTGTCAGGACAAACATCTGGACGGAAAAACGTCCAGCGTCATAAACACCTGGACAGAAACACGTCCAGCGCGAGAACAAACATCTGACAGAAACACGTCCAGCGTCAAGATAAACATCTGGACAGAAACACGTCCACCGTGAGGACAAACATCCGGACAGAAACACGTCCACTGTGAGGACAAACATCTGGACAGAAACACGTCCACTGTGAGGACAAACATCTGGACAGGAACACATCCACCATGAGGACATCTGGACAGACACACGTCCACCAGTGTGAGAACAAACACCTGGACAGAAACACGTCCAGCGTCAGGACAAACACCTGGACAGAAACACGTCCAGCGTCAGGACAAACACCTGGACAGAAACACGTCCAGTGTCAGGACAAACATCTGGACAGAAACACGTCCACAATTAGGACAAACATCTGGAAAGAAACACGTCCAGCGTCAAGATAAACATCTGGACAAAAACACGTCCACCGTGAGGACAAACATCTGGACAGAAACACGTCCACCGTGAGGACAAACATCTGGACAGAAACACGTCCACTGTGAGGACAAACATCTGGACAGGAACACATCCACCATGAGGACATCTGGACAGAAACACGTCCACTATGAGAACAAACATCTGGACAGAAACACATCCAGCGTGAGGACAAACACCTGGACAGAAACACGTCCAGCGTCAGGACAAACATCTGGACAGAAACACGTCCACAATTAGGACAAACATCTGGACAGAAACACGTCCAGCGTCAAGATAAACATCTGGACAAAAACACGTCCACCGTGAGGACAAAAATCTTGACAGAAACACGTCCAGCGTCAGGACAAACACCTGGACAGAAACACGTCCAGCGTCAGGACAAACACCTGGACAGAAACACGTCCAGCGTGAGGACAAACATCTGGACAGAAACACGTCCAGCATGAGGACATCTGGACAGAAACACGTCCAGTGTGAGAACAAACACCTGGACAGAAACACGTCCAGCGTCAGGACAAACACCTGGACAGAAACACGTCCAGCGTCAGGACAAACACCTGGACAGACACACGTCCAGCGTCAGGACAAACATCTGGACAGAAACACGTCCAGCGTCAGGACAAACATCTGGACAGAAACACGTCCACTGTGAGGACAAACATCTGGACAGGAACACGTCCACCGTGAGGACAAACATCTAGATAGAAACACGTCCACCGTGAGGACAAACACCTGGACAGAAACACGTCCACCGTGAGGACAAACACCTGGACAGAAACCCGTCCAGCGTGAGGACAAACTTCTGGACAGAAACACGTCCACTGTGAAGACAAACATCTGGAAAGAAACACGTCCACCACGAGGACATCTGGACAGAAACACGTCCAGTGTGAGAACAAACACCTGGACAGAAACACGTACAGCGTCAGGACAAACACCTGGACAGAAACACGTCCAGCGTCAGGACAAACATCTGGACAGAAACACGTCCACAATTAGGACAAACATCTGGACAGAAACACGTCCACTGTGAGGACAAACTTCTGGACAGGAACACATCCACCATGAGGACATCTGGACAGAAACACGTCCAGCGTCAGGACAAACCTCTTAACAGAAACACGTCCACTGTGAGGACAAATTTCTGGACAAACACGTCCACCATGAGGAAAAACATCTTGACAGAAACACGTCCACTGTGAGGACAAACATCTGGACAGAAACACGTCCACCATGAGGACATACATCTAGACAGAAACACGTCCACAATGAGGACAAACCTATGAACAGAAACACATTCACCATGAGGACAAACATCTTGACCGAAACACGTCCACTGTGAGGACAAACCTCTGGACAGAAACACGTCCACAATGAGGACAAACCTATGGACAGAAACACATCCACAATGAGGACAAACCTCTGGACAGAAACACGTCCAGTGTCAGGACAAACATCTGGACAGAAACAGGTCCACCATGAGGACATACATCTGGACAGAAACGCGTCCCGTGTCAGGATAAACATCTGGACGGAAACACGTCCAGCGACATAACAAACACCTGGACAGAAACACGTCCAGCGCGAGAACAAACATCTGGACAGAAACACGTCCAGCGTCAAGATAAACATCTGGACAGAAACACGTCCACCGTGAGGACAAACATCCGGACAGAAACACGTCCACTGTGAGGACAAACATCTGGACAGAAACACGTCCACTGTGAGGACAAACATCTGGACAGGAACAGATCCACCATGAGGACATCTGGACAGAAACACGTCCAGTGTGAGAACAAACACCTGGACAGAAACACGTCCAGCGTCAGGACAAACACCTGGACAGAAACACGTCCAGCGTCAGGACAAACACCTGGACAGAAACACGTCCAGCGTCAGGACAAACATCTGGACAGAAACACGTCCACAATTAGGACAAACATCTGGAAAGAAACACGTCCAGCGTCAAGATAAACATCTGGACAAAAAAACGTCCACAATGAGGACAAACATCTGGACAGAAACACGTCCACCGTGAGGACAAACATCTGGACAGAAACACGTCCACTGTGAGGACAAACATCTGGACAGGAACACATCCACCATGAGGACATCTGGACAGAAACACGTCCACTATGAGAACAAACATCTGGACAGAAACACGTCCACAATGAGGACAAACATCAGGACAGAAACACGTCCAGCTTGACAACAAACACCTGGACAGAAACACGTCCAACATGGACAAACATCTGGACAGGAACACATCCACAATGAGGACATCTGGACAGAAACACGCCTAGTGTCAGGACAAACATTTGGACAGAAACACGTCCACAATGAGGACATACATCTGGACAGAAACACGTCCAGTGTCAGGACAAACATCTTGACAGAAACACGTCCAGCGTGAGAACAAACATCTTGACAGAAACACGTCCACTGTGAAGACAAACATCTGGACAGAAACACGTCCACCACGAGGACATCTGGACAGAAACACGTCCTGTGTCAGGACAAACATCTGGACAGAAACACGTCCAGCGTGAGAACAAACACCTGGACAGAAACACGTCCAGCGTCAGGACAAACCTCTGGACAGAAACACGTCCACTGTGAGGACAAACTTCTGGACAGAAACATGTCCACTATGAGGACGAACCTCTGGACAGAAACATGTCCACTATGAGGACAAACCTCTGGACAGAAACACGTCCAGCGTCAGGACAAACCTCTTAACAGAAACACGTCCACTGTGAGCACAAATATCTGGACATACACGTCCACCATGAGGAAAAACATCTTGACAGAAACACGTCCACTATGAGGACAAACATCTGGACAGAAACAAGTCCACCATGAGGAAATACATCTGGACAGAAACACGTCCACAATGAGGACAAACCTATGGACAGAAACACATCCACCATGAGGACAAACACCTGGACAGAAACACGTCCAGCGTCAGGACAAACATCTGGACAGAAACACGTCCAGCGTCAGGACAAACATCTGGACAGAAACACGTCCACTGTGAGGACAAACATATGGACAGGAACACGTCCACCGTGAGGACAAACATCTAGATAGAAACACGTCCACCGTGAGGACAAACACCTGGACAGAAACACGTCCACTGTGAGGACAAACACCTGGACAGAAACCCGTCCAGCGTGAGGACAAACTTCTGGACAGAAACACGTCCACTGTGAAGACAAACATCTGGACAGAAACACGTCCACCACGAGGACATCTGGACAGAAACACGTCCAGTGTGAGAACAAACACCTGGACAGAAACACGTACAGCGTCAGGACAAACACCTGGACAGAAACACGTCCAGCGTCAGGACAAACATCTGGACAGAAACACGTCCACAATTAGGACAAACATCTGGACAGAAACACGTCCACTGTGAGGACAAACTTCTGGACAGGAACACATCCACCATGAGGACATCTGGACAGAAACACGTCCAGCGTCAGGACAAACCTCTTAACAGAAACACGTCCACTGTGAGGACAAATTTCTGGACAAACACGTCCACCATGAGGAAAAACATCTTGACAGAAACACGTCCACTGTGAGGACAAACATCTGGACAGAAACACGTCCACCATGAGGACATACATCTAGACAGAAACACGTCCACAATGAGGACAAACCTATGGACAGAAACACATTCACCATGAGGACAAACATCTTGACCGAAACACGTCCACTGTGAGGACAAACCTCTGGACAGAAACACGTCCACAATGAGGACAAACCTATGGACAGAAACACATCCACAATGAGGACAAACCTCTGGACAGAAACACGTCCAGTGTCAGGACAAACATCTGGACAGAAACAGGTCCACCATGAGGACATACATCTGGACAGAAACGCGTCCCGTGTCAGGACAAACATCTGGACGGAAACACGTCCAGCGTCATAACAAACACCTGGACAGAAACACGTCCAGCGCGAGAACAAACATCTGGACAGAAACACGTCCAGCGTCAAGATAAACATCTGGACAGAAACACGTCCACCGTGAGGACAAACATCCGGACAGAAACACGTCCACTGTGAGGACAAACATCTGGACAGAAACACGTCCACTGTGAGGACAAACATCTGGACAGGAACACATCCACCATGAGGACATCTGGACAGAAACACATCCAGTGTGAGAACAAACACCTGGACAGAAACACGTCCAGCGTCAGGACAAACACCTGGAAAGAAACACGTCCAGCGTCAGGACAAACACCTGGACAGAAACACGTCCAGCGTCAGGACAAACATCTGGACAGAAACACGTCCACAATTAGGACAAACATCTGGAAAGAAACACGTCCAGCGTCAAGATAAACATCTGGACAAAAACACGTCCACCGTGAGGACAAACATCTGGACAGAAACACGTCCACCGTGAGGACAAACATCTGGACAGAAACACGTCCACTGTGAGGACAAACATCTGGACAGGAACACAGCCACCATGAGGACATCTGGACAGAAACACGTCCACTATGAGAACAAACATCTGGACAGAAACACATCCAGCGTGAGGACAAACCTCTGGACAGAAACACGTCCACTGTGAGGACAAACCTCTGGACAGAAACACGTCCACAATGAGGACAAACATCTGGACAGAAACACGTCCACTGTGAGGACAAACATATGGACAGGAACACGTCCACCGTGAGGACAAACATCTAGATAGAAACACGTCCAGCGTGAGGACAAACACCTGGACAGAAACACGTCCACCGTGAGGACAAACACCTGGACAGAAACCCGTCCAGCGTGAGGACAAACTTCTGGACAGAAACATGTCCACTGTGAAGACAAACATCTGGACAGAAACACGTCCACCACGAGGACATCTGGACAGAAACACGTCCAGTGTGACAACAAACACCTGGACAGAAACACGTACAGCGTCAGGACAAACACCTGGACAGAAACACGTCCAGCGTCAGGACAAACATCTGGACAGAAACACGTCCACAATTAGGACAAACATCTGGACCGAAACACGTCCACTGTGAGGACAAACTTCTGGACAGGAACACATCCACCATGAGGACATCTGGACAGAAACACGTCCAGCGTCAGGACAAACCTCTTAACAGAAACACGTCCACTGTGAGGACAAATTTCTGGACAAACACGTCCACCATGAGGACAAACATCTTGACAGAAACACGTCCACTGTGAGGACAAACATCTGGACAGAAACACGTCCACCATGAGGACATACATCTAGACAGAAACACGTCCACAATGAGGACAAACCTATGGACAGAAACACATTCACCATGAGGACAAACATCTTGACCGAAACACGTCCACTGTGAGGACAAACCTCTGGACAGAAACACGTCCACAATGAGGACAAACCTATGGACAGAAACACATCCACAATGAGGACAAACCTCTGGACAGAAACACGTCCAGTGTCAGGACAAACATCTGGACAGAAACAGGTCCACCATGAGGACATACATCTGGACAGAAACGCGTCCCGTGTTAGGACAAACATCTGGACGGAAACACGTCCAGCGTCATAACAAACACCTGGACAGAAACACGTCCAGCGCGAGAACAAACATCTGGACAGAAACACGTCCAGCGTCAAGATAAACATCTGGACAGAAACACGTCCACTGTGAGGACAAACATCTGGACAGAAACACGTCCACTGTGAGGACAAACATCTGGACAGGAACACATCCACCATGAGGACATCTGGACAGAAACACGTCCAGTGTGAGAACAAACACCTGGACAGAAACACGTCCAGCGTCAGGAAAAACACCTGGACAGAAACACGTCCAGCGTCAGGACAAACACCTGGACAGAAACACGTCCAGCGTCAGGACAAACATCTGGACAGAAACACGTCCACAATTAGGACAAACATCTGGAAAGAAACACGTCCAGCGTCAAGATAAACATCTGGACAAAAACACGTCCACCGTGAGGACAAACATCTGGACAGAAACACGTCCACCGTGAGGACAAACATCTGGACAGAAACACGTCCACTGTGAGGACAAACATCTGGACAGAAACACGTCCACTATGAGAACAAACATCTGGACAGAAACACATCCAGCGTGAGGACAAACCTCTGGACAGAAACACGTCCACTGTGAGGACAAACCTCTGGACAGAAACACGTCCACAATGAGGACAAACATCAGGACAGAAACACGTCCAGCTTGACAACAAACACCTGGACAGAAACACGTCCAACATGGACAAACATCTGGACAGGAACACATCCACAATGAGGACATCTGGACAGAAACACGCCTAGTGTCAGGACAAACATTTGGACAGAAACACGTCCACAATGAGGACATACATCTGGACAGAAACACGTCCAGTGTCAGGACAAACATCTTGACAGAAACACGTCCAGCGTGAGAACAAACACCTGGACAGAAACACGTCCACTGTGAGGACAAACACCTGGACAGAAACACGTCCAGCATCAGAACAAACATCTGGACAGAAACACGTCCAGCGTGAGAACAAACATCTGGACAGAAACACGTCCACTGTGAAGACAAACATCTGGACAGAAACACGTCCACTGTGAAGACAAACATCTGGACAGAAACACGTCCTGTGTCAGGACAAACATCTGGACAGAAACACGTCCAGCGTGAGAACAAACACCTGGACAGAAACACGTCCAGCGTCAGGACAAACACCTGGACAGAAACACGTCCAGCGTCAGGACAAACCTCTGGACAGAAACACGTCCACTATGAGGACAAACCTCTGGACAGAAACACGTCCAGCGTCAGGACAAACCTCTTAACAGAAACACGTCCACTGTGGGGACAAATATCTGGACATACACGTCCACCATGAGGAAAAACATCTTGACAGAAACACGTCCACTGTGAGGACAAACATCTGGACAGAAACACGTCCACCATGAGGACATACATCTGGACAGAAACAAGTCCACAATGAGGACAAACCTATGGACAGAAACACATCCACCATGAGGACAAACATCTGGACAGAAACACGTCCACTGTGAGAACAAACACCTGGACAGAAACACGTCCTGCGTCAGGACAAACACCTGGACAGAAACACGTCCAGCGTCAGGACAAACACCTGGACAGAAACACGTCCAGCGTCAGGACAAACATCTGGACAGAAACACGTCCAGCGTCAGGACAAACATCTGGACAGAAACACGTCCACTGTGAGGACAAACATCTGGACAGGAACACGTCCACCGTGAGGACAAACATCTAGATAGAAACACGTCCACCGTGAGGACAAACACCTGGACAGAAACACGTCCACCGTGAGGACAAACACCTGGACAGAAACCCGTCCAGCGTGAGGACAAACTTCTGGACAGAAACACGTCCACTGTGAAGACAAACATCTGGACAGAAACACGTCCACCACGAGGACATCTGGAAAGAAACACGTCCAGTGTGAGAACAAACACCTGGACAGAAACACGTACAGCGTCAGGACAAACACCTGGACAGAAACACGTCCAGCGTCAGGACAAACATCTGGACAGAAACACGTCCACAATTAGGACAAATATCTGGACAGAAACACGTCCACTGTGAGGACAAACTTCTGGACAGGAACACATCCACCATGAGGACATCTGGACAGAAACACGTCCAGTGTGAGAAAAAACACCTGGACAGAAACACGTCCAGCGTCAGGACAAACACCTGGACAGAAACACGTCCAGCGTCAGGACAAACACCTGGACAGAAACACGTCCAGCGTCAGGACAAACACCTGGACAGAAACACGTCCAGCGTCAGGACAAACACCTGGACAGAAACACGTCCACTGTGAGGACAAACATCTGGACAGAAAAACGTCCACAATGAGGACATACATCTGGATAGAAAGAAGTCCACCTTTAGGACAAACACCTGGAAAGAAACACGTCCAGCATCAGAACCAACATCTGGACAGAAACACGTCCATTGTGAGAACAAATATCTGGACAGAAACACGTCCAGCGTGAGAACAAACATCTGGACAGAAACACGTCCACCGTGAGGACAAACACCTGGACAGAACCATGTCCACCGTGAGGACAAACACCTGGACAGAAACACGTCCACCGTGAGGACAAACTTCTGGACAGAAACACGTCCACCACGAGGACATCTGGACAGAAACACGTCCAGTGTCAGGACAAACATCTGGACAGAAACACGTCCAGCGTGAGAACAAACACCTGGACAGAAACACGTCCAGCGTCAGGACAAACACCTGGACAGAAACATGTCCAGCGTCAGGACAAACCTCTAGACAGAAACACGTCCACTGTGAGGACAAACCTCTGGACAGAAACATGTCCACTATGAGGACGAACCTCTGGACAGAAACATGTCCACTATGAGGACAAACCTCTGGACAGAAACACGTCCAGCGTCAGGACAAACCTCTTAACAGAAACACGTCCACTGTGAGGACAAATTTCTGGACAAACACGTCCACCATGAGGAAAAACATCTTGACAGAAACACGTCCACTGTGAGGACAAACATCTGGACAGAAACACGTCCACCATGAGGACATACATCTAGACAGAAACACGTCCACAATGAGGACAAACCTATGGACAGAAACACATTCACCATGAGGACAAACATCTTGACCGAAACACGTCCACTGTGAGGACAAACCTCTGGAATGAAACACGTCCACAATGAGGACAAACCTATGGACAGAAACACATCCACAATGAGGACAAACCTCTGGACAGAAACACGTCCAGTGTCAGGACAAACATTTGGACAGAAACAGGTCCACCATGAGGACATACATCTGGACAGAAACGCGTCCCGTGTCAGGACAAACATCTGGACGGAAACACTTCCAGCGTCATAACAAACACCTGGACAGAAACACGTCCAGCGCGAGAACAAACATCTGGACAGAAACACGTCCAGCGTCAAGATAAACATCTGGACAGAAACACGTACACCGTGAGGACAAACATCTGGACAGAAACACGTCCACTGTGAGGACACACATCTGGACAGAAACACGTCAACCATGAGAACAAACATCAGGACAGAAACACATCCAACGTCAGGACAAACATCTGGACAGAAACATGTTCAATGTGAGGACAAACATCTGGACAGAAACACGTCCACCACGAGGACATCTGGACAGAAACACGTCCTGTGTCAGGACAAACATCTGGACAGAAACACGTCCAGCGTGAGAACAAACACCTGGAT
The DNA here is from genome assembly GCF_933228915.1 of Telmatherina bonti. Lineage (NCBI taxonomy): Eukaryota > Metazoa > Chordata > Actinopteri > Atheriniformes > Telmatherinidae > Telmatherina > Telmatherina bonti. Next base: position 42,752,173 of record NC_136623.1, read on the forward strand.
AGAAACACGTCCAGCGTCAGGACAAACACCTGGACAGAAACACGTCCAGCGTCAGGACAAACCTCTGGACAGAAACACGTCCACTGTGAGGACAAACTTCTGGACAGAAACATGTCCACTATGAGGACGAACCTCTGGACAGAAACATGTCCACTATGAGGACAAACCTCTGGACAGAAACACGTCCAGCGTGAGAACAAACACCTGGACAGAAACACGTCCAGCGTGAGGACAAACACCTGGACAGAAACACGTCCAGCGTCAGGACAAACACCTGGACAGAAACACGTCCACTGTGAGGACAAACATCTGGACAGAAAAACGTCCACAATGAGGACATACATCTGGATAGAAAGAAGTCCACCTTTAGGACAAACACCTGGAAAGAAACACGTCCAGCATCAGAACAAACATCTGGACAGAAACACGTCCATTGTGAGAACAAATATCTGGACAGAAACACGTCCAGCGTGAGAACAAACATCTGGACAGAAACACGTCCACCGTGAGGACAAACACCTGGACAGAACCATGTCCACCGTGAGGACAAACACCTGGACAGAAACACGTCCACCGTGAGGACAAACTTCTGGACAGAAACACGTCCACCACGAGGACATCTGGACAGAAACACGTCCAGTGTCAGGACAAACATCTGGACAGAAACACGTCCAGCGTGAGAACAAACACCTGGACAGAAACACGTCCAGCGTCAGGACAAACACCTGGACAGAAACATGTCCAGCGTCAGGACAAACCTCTAGACAGAAACACGTCCACTGTGAGGACAAACCTCTGGACAGAAACATGTCCACTATGAGGACGAACCTCTGGACAGAAACATGTCCACTATGAGGACAAACCTCTGGACAGAAACACGTCCAGCGTCAGGACAAACCTCTTAACAGAAACACGTCCACTGTGAGGACAAATTTCTGGACAAACACGTCCACCATGAGGAAAAACATCTTGACAGAAACACGTCCACTGTGAGGACAAACATCTGGACAGAAACACGTCCACCATGAGGACATACATCTAGACAGAAACACGTCCACAATGAGGACAAACCTATGGACAGAAACACATTCACCATGAGGACAAACATCTTGACCGAAACACGTCCACTGTGAGGACAAACCTCTGGAATGAAACACGTCCACAATGAGGACAAACCTATGGACAGAAACACATCCACAATGAGGACAAACCTCTGGACAGAAACACGTCCAGTGTCAGGACAAACATTTGGACAGAAACAGGTCCACCATGAGGACATACATCTGGACAGAAACGCGTCCCGTGTCAGGACAAACATCTGGACGGAAACACTTCCAGCGTCATAACAAACACCTGGACAGAAACACGTCCAGCGCGAGAACAAACATCTGGACAGAAACACGTCCAGCGTCAAGATAAACATCTGGACAGAAACACGTACACCGTGAGGACAAACATCTGGACAGAAACACGTCCACTGTGAGGACACACATCTGGACAGAAACACGTCAACCATGAGAACAAACATCAGGACAGAAACACATCCAACGTCAGGACAAACATCTGGACAGAAACATGTTCAATGTGAGGACAAACATCTGGACAGAAACACGTCCACCACGAGGACATCTGGACAGAAACACGTCCTGTGTCAGGACAAACATCTGGACAGAAACACGTCCAGCGTGAGAACAAACACCTGGATAGAAACACGTCCAGCGTCAGGACAAACACCTGGACAGAAACACGTCCAGCGTCAGGACAAACCTCTGGACAGAAACACGTCCACTGTGAGGACAAACTTCTGGACAGAAACATGTCCACTATGAGGACGAACCTCTGGACAGAAACATGTCCACTATGAGGACAAACCTCTGGACAGAAACACGTCCAGCGTCAGGACAAACCTCTTAACAGAAACACGTCCACTGTGGGGACAAATATCTGGACATACACGTCCACCATGAGGAAAAACATCTTGACAGAAACACGTCCACTATGAGGACAAACATCTGGACAGAAACACGTCCACCATGAGGACATACATCTGGACAGAAACAAGTCCACAATGAGGACAAACCTATGGACAGAAACACATCCACCATGAGGACAAACATCTTGACCGAAACACGTCCACTGTGAGGACAAACCTCTGGACAGAAACACGTCCACAATGAGGACAAACATCTGGAGAGAAACACGTCCACTGTGAGGACAAACATCTGGACAGAAACACGTCCACTGTGAGGACAAACATCTGGACAGAAACACGTCCACTGTGAGAACAAACACCTGGACAGAAACACGTCCTGCGTCAGGACAAACACCTGGACAGAAACACGTCCAGCGTCAGGACAAACACCTGGACAGAAACACGTCCAGCGTCAGGACAAAAATCTGGACAGAAACACGTCCACCGTGAGGACAAACATCTAGATAGAAACACGTCCACCGTGAGGACAATTACCTGGACAGAAACACGTCCACCGTGAGGACAAACACCTGGACAGAAACCCGTCCAGCGTGAGGACAAACTTCTGGACAGAAACACGTCCACTGTGAAGACAAACATCTGGACAGAAACACGTCCACCACGAGGACATCTGGACAGAAACACGTCCAGTGTGAGAACAAACACCTGGACAGAAACACGTACAGCGTCAGGACAAACACCTGGACAGAAACACGTCCAGCGTCAGGACAAACATCTGGACAGAAACACGTCCACAATTAGGACAGACATCTGGACAGAAACACGTCCACTGTGAGGACAAACATCTGGACAGGAACACATCCACCATGAGGACATCTGGACAGAAACACGTCCAGTGTGAGAACAAACACCTGGACACAAACACGTCCAGCGTCAGGACAAACACCTGGACAGAAACACGTCCAGCGTCAGGACAAACACCTGGACAGAAACACGTCCAGCGTCAGGACAAACACCTGGACAGAAACACGTCCAGCGTCAGGACAAACACCTGGACAGAAACACGTCCAGCGTGAGGACAAACATCTGGACAGAAACACGTCCAGCGTGAGAACAAACACCTGGACAGAAACACGTCCACTGTGAGGACAAACACCTGGACAGAAACACGTCCAGCGTCAGGACAAACACCTGGACAGAAACACGTCCACTGTGAGGACAAACATCTGGACAGAAAAACGTCCACAATGAGGACATACATCTGGATAGAAAGAAGTCCACCTTTAGGACAAACACCTGGACAGAAACACGTCCAGCATCAGAACAAACATCTGGACAGAAACACGTCCATTGTGAGAACAAATATCTGGACAGAAACACGTCCAGCGTGAGAACAAACATCTGGACAGAAACACGTCCACCGTGAGGACAAACACCTGGACAGAACCATGTCCACCGTGTGGACAAACACCTGGACAGAAACACGTCCACCGTGAGGACAAACATCTGGACAGAAACACGTCCACCACGAGGACATCTGGACAGAAACACGTCCAGTGTCAGGACAAACATCTGGACAGAAACACGTCCAGCGTGAGAACAAACACCTGGACAGAAACACGTCCAGCGTCAGGACAAACACCTGGACAGAAACATGTCCAGCGTCAGGACAAACCTCTAGACAGAAACACGTCCACTGTGAGGACAAACCTCTGGACAGAAACATGTCCACTATGAGGACGAACCTCTGGACAGAAACATGTCCACTATGAGGACAAACCTCTGGACAGAAACACGTCCAGCGTCAGGACAAACCTCTTAACAGAAACACGTCCACTGTGAGGACAAATTTCTGGACAAACACGTCCACCATGAGGAAAAACATCTTGACAGAAACACGTCCACTGTGAGGACAAACATCTGGACAGAAACACGTCCACCATGAGGACATACATCTAGACAGAAACACGTCCACAATGAGGACAAACCTATGGACAGAAACACATTCACCATGAGGACAAACATCTTGACCGAAACACGTCCACTGTGAGGACAAACCTCTTGAATGAAACACGTCCACAATGAGGACAAACCTATGGACAGAAACACATCCACAATGAGGACAAACCTCTGGACAGAAACACGTCCAGTGTCAGGACAAACATCTGGACAGAAACAGGTCCACCATGAGGACATACATCTGGACAGAAACGCGTCCCGTGTCAGGACAAACATCTGGACGGAAACACTTCCAGCGTCATAACAAACACCTGGACAGAAACACGTCCAGCGCGAGAACAAACATCTGGACAGAAACACGTCCAGCGTCAAGATAAACATCTGGACAGAAACACGTACACCGTGAGGACAAACATCTGGACAGAAACACGTCCACTGTGAGGACACACATCTGGACAGAAACACGTCAACCATGAGAACAAACATCAGGACAGAAACACATCCAACGTCAGGACAAACATCTGGACAGAAACATGTTCAATGTGAGGACAAACATCTGGACCGAAACACGTCCATCTTAAGGACAAAAATCAGGACAGAAACACGTACACTGTAAGGGCAAACATCTGGATAGAAACACGTCCAGCGTCAGGACAAACACATGGACAGAAACACGTCCAGCGTCCGGTCAAACACCTGGACAGAAACACGTCCAGCGTCAGGACAAACGTCTGGACAGAAACACATCAAACGTCAGGACAAACATCTGGACAGAAACACGTCCAGCGTGAGATCAAACATCTAGACAGAAACACGTCCAGCGTGAGTACAAACATCTGGACAGAAACAAGTCCAGCGTCAGGGCAAACATTTGGAAAGAAACACGTCCAGCGTGAGGACAAATTTCTGGAAAGAAACACGTCCAGCGCCAGAACAAACATCTGGACAGAGACACGTCCAACGTCAGGACAAACATCTGGACAGAAACACGACAACCATGAGGAAAAACATCTGGACAGAAACACGTCCACCATGAGGACAAACATCTGGACAGAAACACGTCCACCATGAGGACAAACATCTGGACAGAAACACGTCCACCATGAGGACAACCATCTGGACAGAAACACGGCAACCATGAGGACAAACATCTGGACAGAAACACGTCCACCGTCAGGACAAACATCTTGACAGAAACACATCAAACGTCAGGACAAACATCTGGACAGAAACACGACAACCATGAGGACAAACATCTGGACAGAAACACGTCCACCATGAGGACAAACATCTGGACAGAAACACGTCCACCATGAGGACAAACATCTGGACAGAAACACGTCCACCATGAGGACAACCATCTGGACAGAAACACGGCAACCATGAGGACAAACATCTGGACAGAAACACGTCCACCGTCAGGACAAACATCTTGACAGAAACACATCAAACGTCAGGACAAACATCTGGACAGAAACACGACAACCATGAGGACAAACATCTGGACACAAACACGTCCAGCGTCAGAACAAACATCTGGAAAGAAACACGTCCAGCGTCAGAACAAACATCTGGACAGAAAAGACGTCCATCGTGGGAACAAACATCTGGACAGAAACACGTCCAGCGTGAGAACAAACCTCTGGACAGAAACACGTCCACTGTGAGGACAAACCTCTCGACAGAAACACGTCCAGCGTCAGGAAAAACACATGGACAGAAACACGTCCAGCGTCAGGACAAACACCTGGACAGAAACATGTCCACCATGAGGAAATACATCTGGAAATAAAAATGTCCACCTTTAGGACAAACATCTGGATAGAAAAACGTCCACCTTTAGGACAAACATCTGGACAGAAACACGTCCAGCGTCACGACAAACATCTGGACAGAAACACATCAAACGTCAGGACAAACATCTGGACAGAAACACGACAACCATGAGGACAAACATCTGGACAGAAACACGTCCACCATGAGGACTAATATCTGGACAGAAACACGTCCACCATGAGAACAAACATCTGGACAGAAACACGTCCAACGTCAGGACAAACATCTTGACAGAAACACATCAAACGTCAGGACAAACATCTGGACAGGAACACGACAACCATGAGGACAAACATCTGGACAGAAACACGTCAGGCGTCAGGACAAACATCTGGACAGAAACACGTCCACCATGAGGACAAACATCTGGACAGAAACACGTCCAGTGCCACAACAAGCATCTGGAAAGACACACGTCCACCATGAGGACATACATCTGGACAAAAACATGTCCACTGTGAGGAATAACATATCGACAGAAACACGTCCAGCGTCAGGAAAAACACATGGACAGAAACACGTCCAGCGTCAGGTCAAACACCTGGACAGAAACACGTCCAGCGTCAGGACAAACATCTGGACAGAAACACGTCCATTGTCAGAAGAAACATCTGGACAGAAACACGTCCAGCGTGAGACCAAACATCTGGACAGAAACATGTCAGGTGTGAGCACAAACCTCTGGACAGAAACACGTCAACTGTGAGGTCAAATTTCTGGAAAGAAACACGTCCAGCGCCAGAACAAACATCTGGACAGAAACACGACAACCATGAGGACAAACATCTGGATAGAAACACGTCCACTGTGAGGACAAACCTCTGGACAGAAACACGTCCACTGTGAGGACAAACACCTGGACAGAAACATGTCCACCATGAGGAAATACATCTGGAAATAAAAATGTCCACCTTTAGGACAAACATCTGGACAGAAAAACGTCCACCTTTAGGACAAACATCTGGACAGAAACACGTCCAGCGTCACGACAAACATCTGGACAGAAACACATCAAACGTCAGGACAAACATCTGGACAGAAACACGACAACCATGAGGAGAAACATCTGGACAGAAACACGTCCACCATGAGGACTAATATCTGGACAGAAACACGTCCACCATTAGAACAAACATCTGGACAGAAACACGTCCAACGTCAGGACAAACATCTTGACAGAAACACATCAAACGTCAGGACAAACATCTGGACAGGAACACGACAACCATGAGTACAAACATCTGGACAGAAACACGTCAGGCGTCAGGACAAACATCTGGACAGAAACACGTCCACCATGAGGACAAACATCTGGACAGAAACACGTCCAGTGCCACAACAAGCATCTGGAAAGACACACGTCCACCATGAGGACATACATCTGGACAAAAACATGTCCACTGTGAGGAATAACATATCGACAGAAACATCTTAACTGTGAGGATAAACATCTGGAAAGAAACACGTCAACCTTGAGGACAAACATCTGGACAGAAACACGTCCACCTTGAGTACAAACATCTGGACAGAAACACATCCACTGTCAGGACCAAAAACTTGACAGAAACACGTCCACTGTGAGGACAAACATCTGGACAGAAACACGTCCACCATGAGGACATACATCTGGACAGAAACACGTCCAGTGTCAGGACAAACATCTGGACAGAAACACGTCCACTGTCAGGACCAACATCTTGACAGAAACACGTCCACTGTCAGGACAAACATCTGGACAGAAACACGTCCACTGTGAGGACAAACATCTGGACAGAAACACGTCCACCATGAGGACAAACATCTGGACAGAAACACGTCCAGCGTCAAGACAAACATCAGGACAGAAACACGTCCAGCGTGAGAACAAACATCTGGAAAGAAATACGTCCAGCGTGAGAACACACATCTGGACAGAAACACGTCCACTGTGAGGACAAACATCTGGACAGAAACACGACAACCATGAGAACAAACATCTGGACAGAAACACGTCCAACGTCAGGACAAACATCTTGACAGAAACACATCAAACGTCAGGACAAACATCTGGACAGAAACACGTCCAGCATGAGAACAAACATCTGGACAGAAACACGTCCACTGTCAGAACAAACATCTGGACAGAAACACGTCCAGCGTGAGAACAAACCTCTGGACAGAAACACGTCAACTGTGAGGACAAATTTCTGGAAAGAAACACGTCCAACGTCAGGACAAACATCTGGACAGAAACACGACAACCATGAGGACAAACATCTGGACAGAAACACGTCCACCATGAGGACAAACATCTGGACAGAAACACGTCCAGCGTCACGACAAAAATCTGGACAGAAACAGATCAAACGTCAGGACAAACATCTGGACAGAAACACGTCCACCATAAGGACAAACATCTGGACAGAAACACGGCAACCATAAGGACAAACATCTGGAGAGAAACACGTCCACCATGAGAACAAACATCTGGACAGAAACACGTCCACCATGAGAATAAACATCTGGACAGAAACACGTCCAACGTCAGGACAAACATCTTGACAGAAACACATCAAACGTCAGGACAAACATCTGGACAGGAACACGACAACCATGAGGACAAACATCTGGACAGAAACACGTCAGGCGTCAGGACAAACATCTGGACAGAAACACGTCCACTGTCAGAACAAACATCTGGACAGAAAACACGTCCATCGTGGGAACAAACATCTGGACAGTAACACGTCCAGCGTGAGATCAAACATCTAGACAGAAACACGTCCAGCGTGAGTACAAACATCTGGACAGAAACAAGTCCAGCGTCAGGGCAAACATTTGGAAAGAAACACGTCCAGAGTGAGAACAAACATCTGGACAGAAACACATCCAATGTGAGGACAAATTTCTGGAAAGAAACACGTCCAGCGCCAGAACAAACATCTGGACAGAAACACGTCCAACGTCAGGACAAACATCTGGACAGAAACACATCAAACGTCAGGACAAACATCTGGACAGAAACACGACAACCATGAGGACAAACATCTGGACAGAAACACGTCCACCATGAGGACAAACATCTGGACAGAAACACGTCCACCATGAGGACAAACATCTGGACAGAAACACGTCCACCATGAGGACAAACATCTGGACAGAAACACGGCAACCATGAGGACAAACATCTGGACAGAAACACGTCCACCATGAGAACAAACATCTGGACAGGAACACGACAACCATGAGGACAAACATCTGGAATGAGACACGTCCAGTGCCACAACAAGCATCTGGAAAGACACACGTCCACCATGAGGACATACATCTGGACAAAAACACGTCCACTGTGAGGACAAACATATGGACAGAAACATGTTCACTGTGAGGATAAACATCTGGAAAACAACACGTCAACCTTGAGAACAAACATCTGGACAGAAACACGTCCACTGTCAGGACCAACATCTTGACAGAAACACGTCCACTGTGAGGACAAACATCTGGACAGAAACATGTCCACTGTGAGGACAAACATCTGGACAGAAACACGTCCAGTGTCAGGACAAACATCTGGACAGAAACACGTCCACTGTCAGAACAAACATCTGGACAGAAACACGTCCAGCGTCAAGACAAACATCTGGACAGAAACACATCCAGCGCTAGAACAAACATCTGGAAAGAAACACGTCCAGCGTGAGGACAAACCTCTGGACAGAAACACGTCCACTGTGAGGACAAACACCTGGACCGAAACACGTCCACCATGAGGAAATACATCTGGACATAAAAATGTCCACCTTTAGGACAAACATCTGGACAGAAAAACGTCCACCTTTAGGACAAACATCTGGACAGAAACACGTCCAGCGTCAGAACAAACATCTGGACAGAAAACACGTCCATCGTGGGAACAAACATCTGGACAAAAACATGTCCAGCATGAGAACAAACATGTGGACAGAAACACGTCCAGCGTGAGACCAAACATCTGGACAGAAACACGTCAGGTGTGAGCACAAACCTCTGGACAGAAACACGTCAACTGTGAGGACAAATTTCTGGAAAGAAACACGTTCAGCGCCAGAACAAACATCTGGACAGAAACACGTCCAAAGTCAGGACAAACATCTGGACAGAAACACGACAACTGTGAGGACAAACATCTGGACAGAAACACGTCCACCTTTAGGACAAACATCTGGACAGAAAAACGTCCACCTTTAGGACAAACATCTGGACAGAAACACGTCCAGCGTGAGACCAAACATCTGGACAGAAACACGTCAGGTGTGAGCACAAACCTCTGGACAGAAACACGTCAACTGTGAGGACAAATTTCTGGAAAGAAACACGTTCAGCGCCAGAACAAACATCTGGACAGAAACACGTCCAAAGTCAGGACTAACCTCTGGACAGAAACACGACAACCATGAGGACAAACATCTGGACAGAAACACGTCCACCATGAGGACAAACATCTGGACAGAAACACGTCCAGCGTCACGACAAAAATCTGGACAGAAACACATCAAACGTCAGGACAAACATCTGGACAGAAACACATCAAACGTCAGGACAAACATCTGGACAGAAACACGACAACCATGAGGACAAACATCTGGACAGAAACACGTCCACCATGAGGACAAACATCTGGACAGAAACACGTCCACCATGAGGACAAACATCTGGACAGAAACACGTCCACCATGAGGACAAACATCTGGACAGAAACACGGCAACCATGAGGACAAACATCTGGACAGAAACACGTCCACCATGAGAACAAACATCTGGACAGGAACACGACAACCATGAGGACAAACATCTGGACAGAGACACGTCCAGTGCCACAACAAGCATCTGGAAAGACACACGTCCACCATGAGGACATACATCTGGACAAAAACACGTCCACTGTGAGGACAAACATATGGACAGAAACATGTTCACTGTGAGGATAAACATCTGGAAAACAACACGTCAACCTTGAGAACAAACATCTGGACAGAAACACGTCCACTGTCAGGACCAACATCTTGACAGAAACACGTCCACTGTGAGGACAAACATCTGGACAGAAACAAGTCCACTGTGAGGACAAACATCTGGACAGAAACACGTCCAGTGTCAGGACAAACATCTGGACAGAAACACGTCCACTGTCAGAACAAACATCTGGACAGAAACACGTCCAGCGTCAAGACAAACATCTGGACAGAAACACGTCCAGCGCTAGAACAAACATCTGGAAAGAAACACGTCCAGCGTGAGAACAAGCATCTGGATAGAAACACGTCCACTGTGAGGACAAACCTCTGGACAGAAACACGTCCACTGTGAGGACAAACACCTGGACCGAAACACGTCCACCATGAGGAAATAATTCTGGACATAAAAATGTCCACCTTTAGGACAAACATCTGGACAGAAAAACGTCCACCTTTAGGACAAACATCTGGACAGAAACACGTCCAGCGTCAGAACAAACATCTGGACAGAAAACACGTCCATCGTGGGAACAAACATCTGGACAAAAACATGTCCAGCATGAGAACAAACATGTGGACAGAAACACGTCCAGCGTGAGACCAAACATCTGGACAGAAACACGTCAGGTGTGAGCACAAACCTCTGGACAGAAACACGTCAACTGTGAGGACAAATTTCTGGAAAGAAACACGTTCAGCGCCAGAACAAACATCTGGACAGAAACACGTCCAAAGTCAGGACAAACATCTGGACAGAAACACGACAACTGTGAGGACAAACATCTGGACAGAAACACGTCCACCTTTAGGACAAACATCTGGACAGAAAAACGTCCACCTTTAGGACAAACATCTGGACAGAAACACGTCCAGCGTGAGACCAAACATCTGGACAGAAACACGTCAGGTGTGAGCACAAACCTCTGGACAGAAACACGTCAACTGTGAGGACAAATTTCTGGAAAGAAACACGTTCAGCGCCAGAACAAACATCTGGACAGAAACACGTCCAAAGTCAGGACAAACCTCTGGACAGAAACACGACAACCATGAGGACAAACATCTGGACAGAAACACGTCCACCATGAGGACAAACATCTGGACAGAAACACGTCCAGCGTCACGACAAAAATCTGGACAGAAACACATCAAACGTCAGGACAAACATCTGGACAGAAACACGACAACCATGAGGACAAACATCTGGACAAAAACACGTCCACCATGAGGACTAATATCTGGACAGAAACACATCCACCATGAGGACAAACATCTGGACAGAAACACGTCCAGTGCCACAACAAGCATCTGGAAAGACACACGTCCACCATGAGGACATACATCTGGACAGAAACACGTCCAACGTCAGGACAAACATCTGGACAGAAACACATCAAACGTCAGGACAAACATCTGGACAGAAACACGACAACCATGAGGACAAACATCTGGACAGAAACACGTCCACCATGAGGAAAAACATCTGGACAGAAACACGTCCACCATGAGGACAAACATCTGGACAGAAACACGTCAACCATGAGGACAAACATCTGGACAGAAACACGGCAACCATGAGGACAAACATCTGGACAGAAACACGTCCACCATGAGAACAAACATCTGGACAGGAACACGACAACCATGAGGACAAACATCTGGACAGAGACACGTCCAGTGCCACAACAAGCATCTGGAAAGACACACGTCCACCATGAGGACATACATCTGGACAAAAACACGTCCACTGTGAGGACAAACATATGGACAGAAACATGTTCACTGTGAGGATAAACATCTGGAAAACAACACGTCAACCTTGAGTACAAACATCTGGAAAGAAACACGTCCACTGTCAGGACCAACATCTTGACAGAAACACGTCCACTGTGAGGACAAACATCTGGACAGAAACATGTCCACTGTGAGGACAAACATCTGGACAGAAACACGTCCAGTGTCAGGACAAACATCTGGACAGAAACACGTCCACTGTCAGAACAAAAATCTGGACAGAAACACGTCCAGCGTGAGAACAAACATCTGGATAGAAACACGTCCACTGTGAGGACAAACCTCTGGACAGAAACACGTCCACTGTGAGGACAAACACCTGGAAAGAAACACGTCCACCATGAGGAAATACATCTGGATATAAAAATGTCCACCTTTAGGACAAACATCTGGACAGAAAAACGTCCACCTTTAGGACAAACATCTGGACAGAAACACGTCCAGCGTCAGAACAAACATCTGGACAGAAAACACGTCCATCGTGGGAACAAACATCTGGACAAAAACATGTCCAGCATGAGAACAAACATGTGGACAGAAACACGTCCACTGTCAGAACAAACATCTGGACAGAAACACGTCCAGCGTGAGACCAAACATCTGGACAGAAACACGTCAGGTGTGAGCACAAACCTCTGGACAGAAACACGTCAACTGTGAGGACAAATTTCTGGAAAGAAACACGTTCAGCGCCAGAACAAACATCTGGACAGAAACACGTCCAAAGTCAGGACAAACATCTGGACAGAAACACGACAACTGTGAGGACAAACATCTGGACAGAAACACGTCCATCGTGAGAACAAACATCTGGACAGAAAACACGTCCATCGTGGGAACAAACCTCTGGACAAAAACATGTCCAGCATGAGAACAAACATGTGGACAGAAACACGTCCACTGTCAGAACAAACATCTGGACAGAAACACGTCCAGCGTGAGACCAAACATCTGGACAGAAAACGTCAGGTGTGAGCACAAACCTCTGGACAGAAACACGTCAACTGTGAGGACAAATTTCTGGAAAGAAACACGTTCAGCGCCAGAACAAACATCTGGACAGAAACACGTCCAAAGTCCGGACAAACATCTGGACAGAAACACGACAACTGTGAGGACAAACATCTGGACAGAAACACGTCCACCATGAGGACAAACATCTGGACAGAAACACGTCCAGCGTCACGACAAAAATCTGGACAGAAACACATCAAACGTCAGGACAAACATCTGGACAGAAACACGACAACCATGAGGACAAACATCTGGACAGAAACACGTCCACCATGAGGACTAATATCTGGACAGAAACACGTCCACCATGAGAACAAACATCTGGACAGGAACACGACAACCATGAGGACAAACATCTGGACAGAGACACGTCCAGTGCCACAACAAGCATCTGGAAAGACACACGTCCACCATGAGGACATACATCTGGACAAAAACACGTCCACTGTGAGGACAAACATATGGACAGAAACATGTTCACTGTGAGGATAAACACCTGGAAAGAAACACGTCCACCATGAGGAAATACATCTGGATATAAAAATGTCCACCTTTAGGACAAACATCTGGACAGAAAAACGTCCACCTTTAGGACAAACATCTGGACAGAAACACGTCCAGCGTCAGAACAAACATCTGGACAGAAAACACGTCCATCGTGGGAACAAACATCTGGACAAAAACATGTCCAGCATGAGAACAAACATGTGGACAGAAACACGTCCACTGTCAGAACAAACATCTGGACAGAAACACGTCCAGCGTGAGACCAAACATCTGGACAGAAACACGTCAGGTGTGAGCACAAACCTCTGGACAGAAACACGTCAACTGTGAGGACAAATTTCTGGAAAGAAACACGTTCAGCGCCAGAACAAACATCTGGACAGAAACACGTCCAAAGTCAGGACAAACATCTGGACAGAAACACGACAACTGTGAGGACAAACATCTGGACAGAAACACGTCCATCGTGAGAACAAACATCTGGACAGAAAACACGTCCATCGTGGGAACAAACCTCTGGACAAAAACATGTCCAGCATGAGAACAAACATGTGGACAGAAACACGTCCACTGTCAGAACAAACATCTGGACAGAAACACGTCCAGCGTGAGACCAAACATCTGGACAGAAACACGTCAGGTGTGAGCACAAACCTCTGGACAGAAACACGTCAACTGTGAGGACAAATTTCTGGAAAGAAACACGTTCAGCGCCAGAACAAACATCTGGACAGAAACACGTCCAAAGTCAGGACAAACATCTGGACAGAAACACGACAACTGTGAGGACAAACATCTGGACAGAAACACGTCCACCATGAGGACAAACATCTGGACAGAAACACGTCCAGCGTCACGACAAAAATCTGGACAGAAACACATCAAACGTCAGGACAAACATCTGGACAGAAACACGACAACCATGAGGACAAACATCTGGACAGAAACACGTCCACCATGAGGACTAATATCTGGACAGAAACACGTCCACCATGAGAACAAACATCTGGACAGGAACACGACAACCATGAGGACAAACATCTGGACAGAGACACGTCCAGTGCCACAACAAGCATCTGGAAAGACACACGTCCACCATGAGGACATACATCTGGACAAAAACACGTCCACTGTGAGGACAAACATATGGACAGAAACATGTTCACTGTGAGGATAAACATCTGGAAAACAACACGTCAACCTTGAGTACAAACATCTGGACAGAAACACGTCCACTGTCAGGACCAACATCTTGACAGAAACACGTCCACTGTGAGGACAAACATCTGGACAGAAACATGTCCACTGTGAGGACAAACATCTGGACAGAAACACGTCCAGTGTCAGGACAAACATCTGGACAGAAACACGTCCACTGTCAGAACAAAAATCTGGACAGAAACACGTCCAGCGTGAGAACAAACATCTGGATAGAAACACGTCCACTGTGAGGACAAACCTCTGGACAGAAACACGTCCACTGTGAGGACAAACACCTGGACAGAAACACGTCCACCATGAGGAAATACATCTGGATATAAAAATGTCCACCTTTAGGACAAACATCTGGACAGAAAAACGTCCACCTTTAGGACAAACATCTGGACAGAAACACGTCCAGCGTCAGAACAAACATTTGGACAGAAAACACGTCCATCGTGGGAACAAACATCTGGACAAAAACACGTCCAGCATGAGAACAAACATGTGGACAGAAACACGTCCACTGTCAGAACAAACATCTGGACAGAAACACGTCCAGCGTGAGACCAAACATCTGGACAGAAACACGTCAGGTGTGAGCACAAACCTCTGGACAGAAACACGTCAACTGTGAGGACAAATTTCTGGAAAGAAACACGTTCAGCGCCAGAACAAACATCTGGACAGAAACACGTCCAAAGTCAGGACAAACATCTGGACAGAAACACGACAACTGTAAGGACAAACATCTGGACAGAAACACGTCCATCGTGAGAACAAACATCTGGACAGAAAACACGTCCATCGTGGGAACAAACCTCTGGACAAAAACATGTCCAGCATGAGAACAAACATGTGGACAGAAACACGTCCACTGTCAGAACAAACATCTGGACAGAAACACGTCCAGCGTGAGACCAAACATCTGGACAGAAACACGTCAGGTGTGAGCACAAACCTCTGGACAGAAACACGTCAACTGTGAGGACAAATTTCTGGAAAGAAACACGTTCAGCGCCAGAACAAACATCTGGACAGAAACACGTCCAAAGTCAGGACAAACATCTGGACAGAAACACGACAACTGTGAGGACAAACATCTGGACAGAAACACGTCCACCATGAGGACAAACATCTGGACAGAAACACGTCCAGCGTCACGACAAAAATCTGGACAGAAACACATCAAACGTCAGGACAAACATCTGGACAGAAACACGACAACCATGAGGACAAACATCTGGACAGAAACACGTCCACCATGAGGACTAATATCTGGACAGAAACACATCCACCATGAGGACAAACATCTGGACAGAAACACGTCCAGTGCAACAACAAGCATCTGGAAAGACACACGTCCACCATGAGGACATACATCTGGACAGAAACACGTCCAACGTCAGGACAAACATCTGGACAGAAACACGTCCAGCGTGAGAACAAACATCTGGATAGAAACACGTCCACTGTGAGGACAAACCTCTGGACAGAAACACGTCCACTGTGAGGACAAACACCTGGACAGAAACACGTCCACCATGAGGAAATACATCTGGATATAAAAATGTCCACCTTTAGGACAAACATCTGGACAGAAAAACGTCCACCTTTAGGACAAACATCTGGACAGAAACACGTCCAGCGTCAGAACAAACATTTGGACAGAAAACACGTCCATCGTGGGAACAAACATCTGGACAAAAACACGTCCAGCATGAGAACAAACATGTGGACAGAAACACGTCCACTGTCAGAACAAACATCTGGACAGAAACACGTCCAGCGTGAGACCAAACATCTGGACAGAAACACGTCAGGTGTGAGCACAAACCTCTGGACAGAAACACGTCAACTGTGAGGACAAATTTCTGGAAAGAAACACGTTCAGCGCCAGAACAAACATCTGGACAGAAACACGTCCAAAGTCAGGACAAACATCTGGACAGAAACACGACAACTGTAAGGACAAACATCTGGACAGAAACACGTCCATCGTGAGAACAAACATCTGGACAGAAAACACGTCCATCGTGGGAACAAACCTCTGGACAAAAACATGTCCAGCATGAGAACAAACATGTGGACAGAAACACGTCCACTGTCAGAACAAACATCTGGACAGAAACACGTCCAGCGTGAGACCAAACATCTGGACAGAAACACGTCAGGTGTGAGCACAAACCTCTGGACAGAAACACGTCAACTG
The DNA here is from genome assembly GCF_933228915.1 of Telmatherina bonti. NCBI lineage: Eukaryota > Metazoa > Chordata > Actinopteri > Atheriniformes > Telmatherinidae > Telmatherina > Telmatherina bonti. The sequence goes on from NC_136623.1 coordinate 42,769,604, forward strand.
TGAGGACAAATTTCTGGAAAGAAACACGTTCAGCGCCAGAACAAACATCTGGACAGAAACACGTCCAAAGTCAGGACAAACATCTGGACAGAAACACGACAACTGTGAGGACAAACATCTGGACAGAAACACGTCCACCATGAGGACAAACATCTGGACAGAAACACGTCCAGCGTCACGACAAAAATCTGGACAGAAACACATCAAACGTCAGGACAAACATCTGGACAGAAACACGACAACCATGAGGACAAACATCTGGACAGAAACACGTCCACCATGAGGACTAATATCTGGACAGAAACACATCCACCATGAGGACAAACATCTGGACAGAAACACGTCCAGTGCAACAACAAGCATCTGGAAAGACACACGTCCACCATGAGGACATACATCTGGACAGAAACACGTCCAACGTCAGGACAAACATCTGGACAGAAACACATCAAACGTCAGGACAAACATCTGGACAGAAACACGACAACCATGAGGACAAACATCTGGACAGAAACACGTCCACCATGAGGACAAACATCTGGACAGAAACACGTCCACCATGAGGACAAACATCTGGACAGAAACACGTCAACCATGAGGACAAACATCTGGACAGAAACACGGCAACCATGAGGACAAACATCTGGACAGAAACACGTCCACCATGAGAACAAACATCTGGACAGGAACACGACAACCATGAGGACAAACATCTGGACAGAGACACGTCCAGTGCCACAACAAGCATCTGGAAAGACACACGTCCACCATGAGGACATACATCTGGACAAAAACACGTCCACTGTGAGGACAAACATATGGACAGAAACATGTTCACTGTGAGGATAAACATCTGGAAAACAACACGTCAACCTTGAGTACAAACATCTGGACAGAAACACGTCCACTGTCAGGACCAACATCTTGACAGAAACACGTCCACTGTGAGGACAAACATCTGGACAGAAACATGTCCACTGTGAGGACAAACATCTGGACAGAAACACGTCCAGTGTCAGGACAAACATCTGGACAGAAACACGTCCACTGTCAGAACAAACATCTGGACAGAAACACGTCCAGCGTCAAGACAAACATCTGGACAGAAACACGTCCAGCGTCAGAACAAACATCTGGAAAGAAACACGTCCAGCGTGAGAACAAACATCTGGATAGAAACACGTCCACTGTGAGGACAAACCTCTGGACAGAAACACGTCCACTGTGAGGACAAACACCTGGACAGAAACACGTCCACCATGAGGAAATACATCTGGACATAAAAATGTCCACCTTTAGGACAAACATCTGGACAGAAAAACGTCCACCTTTAGGACAAACATCTGGACAGAAACACGTCCAGCGTCAGAACAAACATCTGGACAGAAAACACGTCCATCGTGGGAACAAACATCTGGACAAAAACAGGTCCAGCATGAGAACAAACATGTGGACAGAAACACGTCCACTGTCAGAACAAACATCTGGACAGAAACACGTCCAGCGTGAGACCAAACATCTGGACAGAAACACGTCAGGTGTGAGCACAAACCTCTGGACAGAAACACGTCAACTGTGAGGACAAATTTCTGGAAAGAAACACGTTCAGCGCCAGAACAAACATCTGGACAGAAACACGTCCAAAGTCAGGACAAACATCTGGACAGAAACACGACAACTGTGAGGACAAACATCTGGACAGAAACACGTCCACCATGAGGACAAACATCTGGACAGAAACACGTCCACCATGAGACCAAACATCTGGACAGAAACACGTCCATCGTGGGAACAAACATCTGGACAGAAAACACGTCCATCGTGGGAACAAACATCTGGACAAAAACAGGTCCAGCATGAGAACAAACATGTGGACAGAAACACGTCCACTGTCAGAACAAACATCTGGACAGAAACACGTCCAGCGTGAGACCAAACATCTGGACAGAAACACGTCAGGTGTGAGCACAAACCTCTGGACAGAAACACGTCAACTGTGAGGACAAATTTCTGGAAAGAAACACGTTCAGCTCCAGAACAAACATCTGGACAGAAACACGTCCAAAGTCAGGACAAACATCTGGACAGAAACACGACAACTGTGAGGACAAACATCTGGACAGAAACACGTCCACCATGAGGACAAACATCTGGACAGAAACACGTCCACCATGAGACCAAACATCTGGACAGAAACACGTCAGGTGTGAGCACAAACCTCTGGACAGAAACACGTCAACTGTGAGGACAAATTTCTGGAAAGAAACACGTCCAGCGCCAGAACAAACATCTGGACAGAAACACGTCCAAAGTCAGGACAAACCTCTGGACAGAAACACGACAACCATGAGGACAAACATCTGGACAGAAACACGTCCACCATGAGGACAAACATCTGGACAGAAACACGTCCAGCGTCACGACAAAAATCTGGACAGAAACACATCAAACGTCAGGACAAACATCTGGACAGAAACACGACAACCATGAGGACAAAAATCTGGACAGAAACACGTCCACCATGAGGACTAATATCTGGACAGAAACACATCCACCATGAGGACAAACATCTGGACAGAAACACGTCCAGTGCCACAACAAGCATCTGGAAAGACACACGTCCACCATGAGGACATACATCTGGACAGAAACACGTCCAACGTCAGGACAAACATCTGGACAGAAACACATCAAACGTCAGGACAAACATCTGGACAGAAACACGACAACCATGAGGACAAACATCTGGACAGAAACACGTCCACCATGAGGACAAACATCTGGACAGAAACACGTCCACCATGAGGACAAACATCTGGACAGAAACACGTCAACCATGAGGACAAACATCTGGACAGAAACACGGCAACCATGAGGACAAACATCTGGACAGAAACACGTCCACCATGAGAACAAACATCTGGACAGGAACACGACAACCATGAGGACAAACATCTGGACAGAGACACGTCCAGTGCCACAACAAGCATCTGGAAAGACACACGTCCACCATGAGGACATACATCTGGACAAAAACACGTCCACTGTGAGGACAAACATATGGACAGAAACATGTTCACTGTGAGGATAAACATCTGGAAAATAACACGTCAACCTTGAGTACAAACATCTGGACAGAAACACGTCCACTGTCAGGACCAACATCTTGACAGAAACACGTCCACTGTGAGGACAAACATCTGGACAGAAACATGTCCACTGTGAGGACATACATCTGGACAGAAACACGTCCAGCGTCAGGACAAACATCTGGACAGAAACACGTCCACTGTCAGAACAAACATCTGGACAGAAACACGTCCAGCGTCAAGACAAACATCTGGACAGAAACACGTCCAGCGTGAGAACAAACATCTGGAAAGAAACACGTCCAGCGTGAGAACAAACATCTGGATAGAAACACGTCCACTGTGAGGACAAACCTCTGGACAGAAACACGTCCACTGTGAGGACAAACACCTGGACAGAAACACGTCCACCATGAGGAAATACATCTGGACATAAAAATGTCCACCTTTAGGACAAACATCTGGACAGAAAAACGTCCACCTTTAGGACAAACATCTGGACAGAAACACGTCCAGCGTCAGAACAAACATCTGGACAGAAAACACGTCCATCGTGGGAACAAACATCTGGACAAAAACATGTCCAGCATGAGAACAAACATGTGGAGAGAAACACGTCCACTGTCAGAACAAACATCTGGACAGAAACACGTCCAGCGTGAGACCAAACATCTGGACAGAAACACGTCAGGTGTGAGCACAAACCTCTGGACAGAAACACGTCAACTGTGAGGACAAATTTCTGGAAAGAAACACGTTCAGCGCCAGAACAAACATCTGGACAGAAACACGTCCAAAGTCAGGACAAACATCTGGACAGAAACACGACAACTGTGAGGACAAACATCTGGACAGAAACACGTCCACCATGAGGACAAACATCTGGACAGAAACACGTCCACCATGAGACCAAACATCTGTACAGAAACACGTCAGGTGTGAGCACAAACCTCTGGACAGAAACACGTCAACTGTGAGGACAAATTTCTGGAAAGAAACACGTCCAGCGCCAGAACAAACATCTGGACAGAAACACGTCCAAAGTCAGGACAAACCTCTGGACAGAAACACGACAACCATGAGGACAAACATCTGGACAGAAACACGTCCACCATGAGGACAAACATCTGGACAGAAACACGTCCAGCGTCACGACAAAAATCTGGACAGAAACACATCAAACGTCAGGACAAACATCTGGACAGAAACACGACAACCATGAGGACAAACATTTGGACAGAAACACGTCCACCATGAGGACTAATATCTGGACAGAAACACATCCACCATGAGGACAAACATCTGGACAGAAACACGTCCAGTGCCACAACAAGCATCTGGAAAGACACACGTCCACCATGAGGACATACATCTGGACAAAAACATGTCCACTGTGAGGAATAACATATGGACAGAAACATCTTAACTGTGAGGAATAACATATGGACAGAAACATCTTAACTGTGAGGATAAACATCTGGAAAGCAACACGTCAACCTTGAGGACAAATATCTGGACAGAAACACGTCCACCTTGAGTACAAACATCTGGACAGAAACACATCCACTGTCAGGACCAACAACTTGACAGAAACACGTCCGCTGTGTGGACAAACATCTGGACAGAAACACGTCCACCATGAGGACATACATCTGGACAGAAACACGTCCAGTGTCAGGACAAACATCTGGACAGAAACACGTCCACTGTCAGGACCAACGTCTTGACAGAAACACGTCCACTGTGAGGACAAACATCTGGACAGAAACACGTCCACTGTGAGGACAAACATCTGGACAGAAACACGTCCACCATGAGGACAAACATCTGGACAGAAACACGTCCAGCGTGAGAACAAACATCTGGAAAGAAACACGTCCAGCGTGAGAACAAACATCTGGACAGAAACACGTCCAGCGTGAGAACAAACCTCTGGACAGAAACACGTCCAGCGTGAGAACAAACATCTGGACAGAAACACGTCCAACGTCAGGACAAACATCTTGACAGAAACACATCAAACGTCAGGACAAACATCTGGACAGAAACACGTCCAGCATGAGAACAAACATCTGTACAGAAACACGTCAACTGTGAGGACAAATTTTTGGAAAGAAACACGTCCAGCACCAGAACAAACATCTGGACAGAAACACGTCCACCATGAGGACAAACATCTGGACAGAAACACGTCCACCATGAGGACAAACATATGGACAGAAACACGGCAACCATGAGGACAAACATCTGGACAGAAACACGTCCACCATGAGAACAAACATCTGGACAGAAACACGTCAGGCGTCAGGACAAACATCTGGACAGAAACTCGTCCAGTGCCACAACAAGCCTCTGGAAAGACACACGTCCACCATGAGGACATACATCTGGACAAAAACATGTCCACTGTGAGGAATAACATATGGACAGAAACATCTTAACTGTGAGGATAAACATCTGGAAAGCAACACGTCAACCTTGAGGACAAACATCTGGACAGAAACACGACAACCATGAGGACAAACATCTGGACAGAAACACGTCAAGCGTCAGGACAAACATCTGGACAGAAACACGGCAACCATGAGGACAAACATCTGGACAGAAACACGTCCACCATGAGAACAAACATCTGGACAGGAACACGACAACCATGAGGACAAACATCTGGACAGAGACACGTCCAGTGCCACAACAAGCATCTGGAAAGACACACGTCCACCATGAGGACATACATCTGGAAAAAAACACGTCCACTGTGAGGACAAACATATGGACAGAAACATGTTCACTGTGAGGATAAACATCTGGAAAACAACACGTCAACCTTGAGTACAAACATCTGGACAGAAACACGTCCACTGTCAGGACCAACATCTTGACAGAAACACGTCCACTGTGAGGACAAACATCTGGACAGAAACATGTCCACTGTGAGGACAAACATCTGGACAGAAACACGTCCAGTGTCAGGACAAACATCTGGACAGAAACACGTCCACTGTCAGAACAAACATCTGGACAGAAACACGTCCAGCGTCAAGACAAACATCTGGACAGAAACACGTCCAGCGTGAGAACAAACATCTGGACACAAACACGTCCAGCGTGAGAACAAACATCTGGATAGAAACACGTCCACTGTGAGGACAAACCTCTGGACAGAAACACGTCCACTGTGAGGACAAACACCTGGACAGAAACACGTCCACCATGAGGAAATACATCTGGACATAAAAATGTCCACCTTTAGGACAAACATCTGGACAGAAACACGTCCAGCGTGAGACCAAACATCTGGACAGAAACACGTCAGGTGTGAGCACAAACCTCTGGACAGAAACACGTCAACTGTGAGGACAAATTTCTGGAAAGAAACACGTTCAGCGCCAGAACAAACATCTGGACAGAAACACGTCCAAAGTCAGGACAAACATCTGGACAGAAACACGACAACTGTGAGGACAAACATCTGGACAGAAACACGTCCACCATGAGACCAAACATCTGTACAGAAACACGTCAGGTGTGAGCACAAACCTCTGGACAGAAACACGTCAACTGTGAGGACAAATTTCTGGAAAGAAACACGTCCAGCGCCAGAACAAACATCTGGACAGAAACACGTCCAAAGTCAGGACAAACCTCTGGACAGAAACACGTCCACCATGAGGACAAACATCTGGACAGAAACACGTCCACCATGAGGACAAACATCTGGACAGAAACACGTCCACCATGAGACCAAACATCTGGACAGAAACACGTCCAGCGTCACGACAAAAATCTGGACAGAAACACATCAAACGTCAGGACAAACATCTGGACAGAAACACGACAACCATGAGGACAAACATCTGGACAGAAACACGTCCACCATGAGGACTAATATCTGGACAGAAACACATCCACCATGAGGACAAACATCTGGACAGAAACACGTCCAGTGCCACAACAAGCATCTGGAAAGACACACGTCCACCATGAGGACATACATCTGGACAAAAACATGTCCACTGTGAGGAATAACATATGGACAGAAACATCTTAACTGTGAGGAATAACATATGGACAGAAACATCTTAACTGTGAGGATAAACATCTGGAAAGCAACACGTCAACCTTGAGGACAAATATCTGGACAGAAACACGTCCACCTTGAGTACAAACATCTGGACAGAAACACATCCACTGTCAGGACCAACATCTGGACAGAAACACGTCCACTGTGAGGAAAAACATCTGGACAGAAACACGTCCACCATGAGGACATACATCTGGACAGAAACACGTCCAGTGTCAGGACAAACATCTGGACAGAAACACGTCCACTGTCAGGACCAACGTCTTGACAGAAACATGTCCACTGTGAGGACAAACATCTGGACAGAAACACGTCCACTGTGAGGACAAACATCTGGACAGAAACACGTCCACCATGAGGACAAACATTTGGACAGAAACACGTCCAGCGTGAGAACAAACATCTGTAAAGAAACACGTCCAGCGTGAGAACAAACATCTGGACAGAAACACGTCCAGCGTGAGAACAAACCTCTGGACAGAAACACGTCCAGCGTGAGAACAAACATCTGGACAGAAACACGTCCAACGTCAGGACAAACATCTTGACAGAAACACATCAAACGTCAGGACAAACATCTGGACAGAAACACGTCCAGCATGAGAACAAACATCTGGACAGAAACACGTCCATTGTCAGAACAAACATCTGGACAGAAACACGTCCAGCGTGAGAACAAACCTCTGGACAGAAACACGTCAACTGTGAGGACAAATTTTTGGAAAGAAACACGTCCAGCGCCAGAACAAACATCTGGACAGAAACACGTCCACCATGAGGACAAACATCTGGACAGAAACACGTCCACCATGAGGACAAACATATGGACAGAAACACGGCAACCATGAGGACAAACATCTGGACAGAAACACGTCCACCATGAGAACAAACATCTGGACAAAAACACGTCCAACGTCAGGACAAACATCTTGACACAAACACATCAAACGTCAGGACAAACATCTGGACAGGAACACGACAACCATGAGGACAAACATCTGGACAGAAACACGTCAGGCGTCAGGACAAACATCTGGACAGAAACTCGTCCAGTGCCAAAACAAGCCTCTGGAAAGACACACGTCCACCATGAGGACATACATCTGGACAAAAACATGTCCACTGTGAGGAATAACATATGGACAGAAACATCTTAACTGTGAGGATAAACATCTGGAAAGCAACACGTCAACCTTGAGGACAAACATCTGGACAGAAACACGACAACCATGAGGACAAACATCTGGACAGAAACACGTCAAGCGTCAGGACAAACATCTGGACAGAAAAGACGTCCATCGTAGGAACAAACATCTGGACAAAAACACGTCCAGCATGAGAACAAACCTCTGGACAGAAACACGTCCACTGTGAGGAACAACCTCTAGACAGAAACACGTCCAGCGTCAGGAAAAACACATGGACAGAAACACGTCCAGCGTCAGGTCAAACACCTGGACAGAAACACGTCCAGCGTCAGGAAAAACACATGGACAGAAACACGTCCAGCGTCAGGTCAAACACCTGGACAGAAACACGTCCAACGTCAGGAAAAACATCTGGACAGAAACACGTCCAGTGCCACAACAAGCATCTGGACAAAAACATGTCCACTGTGAGGACAAACATATGGACAGAAACATGTTCACTGTAAGGATAAACATCTGGAAAGAAACACATCAACCTTGAGGACAAAAATCTGGACAGAAACACGTCCACCTTGAGTACAAACATCTGGACAGAAACACATCCACTGTCAGGACCAACAACTTGACAGAAACACGTCCAGCGTGAGAACAAACATCTGGACAGAAACACATCAAACGTCAGGACAAACATCTGGACAGAAACACGACAACCATGAGGAAAAACATCTGGAAAGAAACACGTCCAGTGCCACAACAAGCATCTGGACAAAAACATGTCCACTGTGAGGACCAACATCTGGACAGAAACACGTCCACCATGAGGACAAACATATGGACAGAAACACGGCAACCATGAGGACAAACATCTGGACAGAAACACGTCCACCATGAGAACAAACATCTGGACAGAAACACGTCCAACGTCAGGACAAACATCTTGACACAAACACATCAAACGTCAGGACAAACATCTGGACAGGAACACGACAACCTTGAGGACAAACATCTGGACAGAAACACGTCAGGCGTCAGGACAAACATCTGGACAGAAACTCGTCCAGTGCCACAACAAGCATCTGGAAAGACACACGTCCACCATGAGGACATACATCTGGACAAAAACATGTCCACTGTGAGGAATAACATATGGACAGAAACATCTTAACTGTGAGGAATAACATATGGACAGAAACATCTTAACTGTGAGGATAAACATCTGGAAAGCAACACGTCAACCTTGAGGACAAACATCTGGACAGAAACACGTCAGGCGTCAGGACAAACATCTGGACAGAAACTCGTCCAGTGCCACAACAAGCCTCTGGAAAGACACACGTCCACCATGAGGACATACATCTGGACAAAAACATGTCCACTGTGAGGAATAACATATGGACAGAAACATCTTAACTGTGAGGATAAACATCTGGAAAGCAACACGTCAACCTTGAGGACAAACATCTGGAAAGAAACACGACAACCATGAGGACAAACATCTGGACAGAAACACGTCAAGCGTCAGGACAAACATCTGGACAGAAAAGACGTCCATCGTGGGAACAAACATCTGGACAGAAACACGTCCAGCGTGAGAACAAACCTCTAGACAGAAACACGTCCAGCGTCAGGAAAAACACATGGACAGAAACACGTCCAGCGTCAGGTCAAACACCTGGACAGAAACACGTCCAGCGTCAGGAAAAACACATGGACAGAAACACGTCCAGCGTCAGGTCAAACACCTGGACAGAAACACGTCCAACGTCAGGAAAAACATCTGGACAGAAACACGTCCAGTGCCACAACAAGCATCTGGACAAAAACATGTCCACTGTGAGGACAAACATATGGACAGAAACATGTTCACTGTAAGGATAAACATCTGGAAAGAAACACATCAACCTTGAGGACAAAAATCTGGACAGAAACACGTCCACCTTGAGTACAAACATCTGGACAGAAACACATCAAACGTCAGGACAAACATCTGGACAGAAACACGACAACCATGAGGAAAAACATCTGGAAAGAAACACGTCCAGTGCCACAACAAGCATCTGGACAAAAACATGTCCACTGTGAGGACAAACATATGGACAGAAACATGTTCACTGTAAGGATAAACATCTGGACAGAAACACGTCCACCATGAGGACAAACATATGGACAGAAACACGGCAACCATGAGGACAAACATCTGGACACAAACACGTCCAGCGTCAGGACAAACATCTGGACAGAAACACGTCCAGCGTCAGAACAAACATCTGGACAGAAAAGACGTCCATCGTGGGAACAAACATCTGGACAGAAACACGTCCAGCGTGAGAACAAACCTCTGGACAGAAACACGTCCACTGTGAGGACAAACCTCTCGACAGAAACACGTCCAGCGTCAGGAAAAACACATGGACAGAAACACGTCCAGCGTCAGGTCAAACACCTGGACAGAAACACGTCCAGCGTGACAACAAACATCTGGACAGAAACACGTCCAACGTCAGGACAAACATCTTGACAGAAACACATCAAACGTCAGGACAAACATCTGGACAGAAACACGTCCAGCATGAGAACAAACATCTGGACAGAAACACGTCCACTGTCAGAACAAACATCTGGACAGAAACACGTCCAGTGTGAGAACAAACCTCTGGACAGAAACACGTCAACTGTGAGGACAAATTTCTGGAAAGAAACACTTCCAACGTCAGGACAAACATCTGGACAGAAACACGACAACCTTTAGGACAAACATCTGGACAGAAACACGTCCACCATGAGGACAAACATCTGGACAGAAACACGTCCAGCGTCAGGACAAAAATCTGGACAGAAACAGATCAAACGTCAGGACAAACATCTGGACAGAAACACGTCCACCATGAGGACAAACATATGGACAGAAACACGGCAACCATAAGGACAAACATCTGGACAGAAACACGTCCACCATGAGAACAAACATCTGGACAGAAACACGTCCACCATGAGAACAAACATCTGGACAGAAACACGTCCAACGTCAGGACAAACATCTTGACACAAACACATCAAACGTCAGGACAAACATCTGGACAGGAACACGACAACCATGAGGACAAACATCTGGACAGAAACACGTCAGGCGTCAGGACAAACATCTGGACAGAAACACGTCCAGTGCCACAACAAGCATCTGGAAAGACACACGTCCACCATGAGGACATACATCTGGACAAAAACATGTCCACTGTGAGGAATAACATATGGACAGAAACATCTTAACTGTGAGGATAAACATCTGGAAAGCAACACGTCAACTTTGAGGACAAACATCTGGACAGAAACACGACAACCATGAGGACAAACATCTGGACAGAAACACGTCAAGCGTCAGGACAAACATCTGGACACAAACACGTCCAGCGTCAGGACAAACATCTGGACAGAAAAGACGTCCATCGTGGGAACAAACATCTGGACAGAAACACGTCCAGCGTGAGAACAAACCTCTGGACAGAAACACGTCCAGCGTGAGAACAAACCTCTGGACAGAAACACGTCCACTGTGAGGACAAACCTCTCAACAGAAACACGTCCAGCGTCAGGAAAAACACATGGACAGAAACACGTCCAGCGTCAGGTCAAACACCTGGACAGAAACACGTCCAACGTCAGGACAAACATCTGGACAGAAACACATCAAACGTCAGGACAAACATCTGGATAGAAACACATCAAACGTCAGGACAAACATCTGGACAGAAACACGACAACCATGAGGAAAAACAACTGGACAGAAACACGTCCAGTGCCACAACAAGCATCTGGACAAAAACATGTCCACTGTGAGGACAAACATATGGACAGAAACATGTTCACTGTCAGGATAAACATCTGGAAAGAAACACATCAACCTTGAGGACAAAAATCTGGACAGAAACACGTCCACCTTGAGGACAACCATCTGGACAGAAACACGTCCACTGTCAGAACAAACATCTGGACAGAAAACACGTCCATCGTGGGAACAAACATCTGGACAGAAACACGTCCAGCGTGAGATCAAACATCTAGACAGAAACACGTCCAGCGTGAGTACAAACATCTGGACAGAAACAAGTCCAGCGTCAGGGCAAACATTTGGAAAGAAACACGTCCAGAGTGAGAACAAACATCTGGACAGAAACACATCCAATGTGAGGACAAATTTCTGGAAAGAAACACGTCCAGCGCCAGAACAAACATCTGGACAGAAACACGTCCAACGTCAGGACAAACATCTGGACAGAAACACATCAAACATCAGGACAAACATCTGGACAGAAACACGACAACCATGAGGACAAACATCTGGACAGAAACACGTCCACCATGAGGACAAACATCTGGACAGAAACACGTCCACCATGAGGACAAAAATCTGGACAGAAACACGTCCACCATGAGGACAAACATCTGGACAGAAACACGGCAACCATGAGGACAAACATCTGGACAGAAACACGTCCAACGTCAGGACAAACATCTTGACAGAAACACATCAAACGTCAGGACAAACATCTGGACAGGAACACGACAACCATGAGGACAAACATCTGGACAGAAACACGTCAGGCGTCAGGACAAACATCTGGACAGAAACACGTCCAGTGCCACAACAAGCCTCTGGAAAGACACACGTCCACCATGAGGACATCTGGAAAAAAACATGTCCACTGTGAGGAATAACATATGGACAGAAACATCTTAACAGTGAGGATAAACATCTGGAAAGCAACACGTCAACCTTGAGGACAAACATCTGGACAGAAACACGACAACCATGAGGACAAACATCTGGACAGAAACACGTCAAGCGTCAGGACAAACATCTGGACACAAACACGTCCAGCGTCAGGAAAAACATCTGGACAGAAAAGACGTCCATCGTGGGTACAAACATCTGGACAGAAACACGTCCAGCGTGAGAACAAACCTCTGGACAGAAACACGTCCAGCGTGAGAACAAACCTCTGGACAGAAACACGTCCACTGTGAGGACAAACCTCTCAACAGAAACACGTCCAGCGTCAGGAAAAACACATGGACAGAAACACGTCCAGCGTCAGGAAAAACACATGGACAGAAACACGTCCAGCGTCAGGTCAAACACCTGGACAGAAACACGTCCAACGTCAGGACAAACATCTGGACAGAAACACGTCCACTGTGAGGACAAATTTCTGGAAAGAAACACGTCCAGCGCCAGAACAAACATCTGGACAGAAACACGTCCAACGTCAGGACAAACATCTGGACAGAAAAACGTCCAGCGTGAGACCAAACATCTGAACAGAAACACGTCAGGCGTGAGCACAAACCTCTGGACAGAAACACGTCCACTGTGAGGACAAATTTCTGGAAAGAAACACGTCCAGCGCCAGAACAAACATCTGGACAGAAACACGTCCAACGTCAGGACAAACATCTGGACAGAAACACGTCCACCATGAGGACAAACATCTGGACAGAAACACGTCCAGCGTCAGGACAAAAATCTGGACAGAAACACATCAAAGGTCAGGACAAACATCTGGACAGAAACACGTCCACCATGAGGACAAACATATGGACAGAAACACGGCAACCATGAGGACAAACATCTGGACAGAAACACGTCCACCATGAGAACAAAAATCTGGACAGAAACACGTCCAATGTCAGGACAAACATCTTGTCAGAAACAAATCAAACGTCAGGACAAACATCTGGACAGGAACACAACAACCATGAGGACAAACATCTGGACAGATACACGTCAGGCGTCAGGACAAACATCTGGCCAGAAACACGTCCACCATGAGGACAAACATCTGGACAGAAACACGTCCAGTGCCACAACAAGCAACTGGAAAGACACACGTCCACCATGAGGACATACATCTGGACAAAAACATGTCCACTGTGAGGACAAACATATGGACAGAAACATCTTAACTGTGAGGATAAACATCTGGAAAGCAACACGTCAACCTTGAGGACAAACATCTGTACAGAAACACGTCCACTGTCAGGACCAACATCTTGACAGAAACACGTCCACTGTGAGGACAAACATCTGGACAGAAACACGTCCACCGTGAGGAAAAACATCTGGACAGAAACACGTCCACCATGAGGACATACATCTGGACAGAAACACGTCCAGTGTCAGGACAAACATCTGGACAGAAACACGTCCACTGTCAGGACAAACATCTGGACAGAAACACGTCCAGCGTCAAGACAAACATCTGGACAGAAACACGTCCAGCGTGAGAACAAACATCTGGACAGAAACACGTCCACTGTGAGGAAAAACCTCTGGACAGAAACACGTCCAGCGTGAGAACAAACATCTGGACAAAAACACGTCCACTGTGAGGACAAACCTCTGGACAGAAATACGTCCACTGTGAGGACAAACACCTGGACAGAAACACGTCCACCATGAGGACATACATTTGGACAGAAAAATGTCCACCTTTAGGACAAACATCTGGACAGAAAAACGTCCACCTTTAGGACAAACATCTGGACAGAAACACGTCCAGCGTCAGAACAAACATCTAGACAGAAAACACGTCCATCGTGGGAACAAACATCTGGACAGAAACATGTCCAGCATGAGAACAAACATCTGGACAGAAACACGTCCAGCGTGAGAACAAACCTCTGAACAGAAACACGTCCACTGTGAGGACACATTTCTGGAAAGAAACACGCCCAGCGCCAGAACAAACATCTGGACAGAAACATGTCCAACGTCAGGACAAACATCTGGACAGAAACACATCAAATGTCAGGACAAACATCTGGAAAGAAACACGTCCACCATGAGGACAAACATATGGACAGAAACACGTCCACCATGAGGACAAACATCTGGACAGAAACACGTCCACCATGAGGACAAACATATGGACAGAAACACGGCAACCATGAGGACAAACATCTGGACAGAAACACGTCCAGCGTGAGAACAAACATCTGGACAAAAACACGTCCACTGTGAGGAAAAACCTGTGGACAGAAATACGTCCACTGTGAGGACAAACACCTGGACAGAAACACGTCCACCATGAGGACATACATCTGGACAGAAAAATGTCCACCTTTAGGACAAACATCTGGACAGAAACACGTCCAGCGTCAGGACAAACATCTGGACAGAAACACGTCCAGCGTCAGAACAAACATCTGGAGAGAAAACACGTCCATCGTGGGAACAAACATCTGGACAGAAACATGTCCAGCATGAGAACAAACATCTGGACAGAAACACGTCCAGCATGAGTCCAAACATCTGGACAGAAACATGTCCAGCGTGAGAACAAACCTCTGAACAGAAACACGTCCACTGTGAGGACAAATTTCTGGAAAGAAACACGTCCAGCGCCAGAACAAACATCTGGACAGAAACACGTCCACCGTGAGGACAAACATCTGGACAGAAAGACGTCCACCATGAGGACATACATCTGGACAGAAACACGTCCACTGTCAGGACAAACATCTGGACAGAAACACGTCCACTGTCAGGACAAACATCTGGACAGAAACACGTCCAGCGTCAAGACAAACATCTGGACAGAAACACGTCCAGCGTGAGAACAAACATCTGGACAGAAACACGTCCACTGTGAGGAAAAACCTCTGGACAGAAACACGTCCAGCGTGAGAACAAACATCTGGACAAAAACACGTCCACTGTAAGGAAAAACCTGTGGACAGAAATACGTCCACTGTGAGGACAAACACCTGGACAGAAACACGTCCACCATGAGGACATACATCTGGACAGAAAAATGTCCACCTTTAGGACAAACATCTGGACAGAAACACGTCCAGCGTCAGGACAAACATCTGGACAGAAACACGTCCAGCGTCAGAACAAACATCTGGAGAGAAAACACGTCCATCGTGGGAACAAACATCTGGACAGAAACATGTCCAGCATGAGAACAAACATCTGGACAGAAACACGTCCAGCATGAGTCCAAACATCTGGACAGAAACATGTCCAGCGTGAGAACAAACCTCTGAACAGAAACACGTCCACTGTGAGGACAAATTTCTGGAAAGAAACACGTCCAGCGCCAGAACAAACATCTGGACAGAAACATGTCCAACGTCAGGACAAACATCTGGACAGAAACACATCAAATGTCAGGAAAAACATCTGGACAGAAACACGACAACCATAAGGACAAACATCTGGACAGAAATACGTCCACCATGAGGACAAACATCTGGACAGAAACACGTCTAGCGTCAGGACAAAAATCTGGACAGAAACACATCAAACGTCAGGACAAACATCTGGAAAGAAACACGTCCACCATGAGGACAAACATATGGACAGAAACACGTCCACCATGAGGACAAACATCTGGACAGAAACACGTCCACCATGAGAACAAACATCTGGACAGAAACACGTCCAACGTCAGGACAAACATCTTGACAGAAACACATCAAACGTCAGGACAAACATCTGGACAGGAACACGACAACCATTAGGACAAACATCTGGACAGAAACACGTCCAGCGTCAGGACAAACATCTGGACAGAAACACGTCCACCATGAGGACAAACATCTGGACAGAAACACGTCCAGTGCTACAACAAGCATCTGGAAAGACACACGTCCACCATGAGGACATACATCTGGACAGAAAAATGTCCACCTTTAGGACAAACATCTGGACAGAAAAACGTCCACCTTTAGGACAAACATCTGGACAGAAACACGTCCAGCGTCAGAACAAACATCTGGACAGAAAACACGTCCATCGTGGGAACAAACATCTGGACAGAAACATGTCCAGCATGAGAACAAACATCTGGACAGAAACACGTCCAGCATGAGTCCAAACATCTGGACAGAAACATGTCCAGCGTGAGAACAAACCTCTGAACAGAAACACGTCCACTGTGAGGACAAATTTCTGGAAAGAAACACGTCCAGCGCCAGAACAAACATCTGGACAGAAACATGTCCAACGTCAGGACAAACATCTGGACAGAAACACATCAAATGTCAGGACAAACATCTGGACAGAAACACGACAACCATAAGGACAAACATCTGGACAGAAATACGTCCACCATGAGGACAAACATCTGGACAGAAACAAGTCTAGCGTCAGGACAAAAATATGGACAGAAACACATCAAACGTCAGGACAAACATCTGGAAAGAAACACGTCCACCATGAGGACAAACATATGGACAGAAACACGTCCACCATGAGGACAAACATCTGGACAGAAACACGTCCACCATGAGAACAAACATCTGGACAGAAACACGTCCAACGTCAGGACAAACATCTTGACTGAAACACATCAAACGTCAGGACAAACATCTGGACAGGAACACGACAACCATTAGGACAAACATCTGGACAGAAACACGTCCAGTGCTACAACAAGCATCTGGAAAGACACACGTCCACCATGAGGACATACATCTGGACAGAAACACGTCCACTGTGAGGACAAACATCTGGACAGAAACACGTCCACCATGAGGACATACATCTGGACAGAAACACGTCCAGTGTCAGGACAAACATCTGGACAGAAACGTCCAGTGTCAGGACAAACATCTGGACAGAAACACGTCTAGCGTCAGGACAAACATATGGACAGAAACACGTCCACTGTGAGGACAAACATCTGGACAGAAACACGTCCACTGTGAGGACAAACATCTGGACAGAAACACGTCCACCATGAGGACATACATCTGGACAGAAACACGTCCAGTGTCAGGACAAACATCTGGACAGAAACGTCCAGTGTCAGGACAAACATCTGGACAGAAACACGTCCAGCGTCAAGACAAACATCTGGACAGAAACACGTCCACTGTGAGGACAAACCTGTGGACAGAAATACGTCCACTGTGAGGACAAACACCTGGACAGAAACACGTCCACCATGAGGACATACATCTGGACAGAAAAATGTCCACCTTTAGGACAAACATCTGGACAGAAACACGTCCAGCGTCAGGACAAACATCTGGACAGAAACACGTCCAGCGTCAGAACAAACATCTGGAGAGAAAACACGTCCATCGTGGGAACAAACATCTGGACAGAAACATGTCCAGCATGAGAACAAACATCTGGACAGAAACACGTCCACCATGAGTCCAAACATCTGGACAGAAACATGTCCAGCGTGAGAACAAACCTCTGAACAGAAACACGTCCACTGTGAGGACAAATTTCTGGAAAGAAACACGTCCAGCGCCAGAACAAACATCTGGACAGAAACACGTCCACCGTGAGGACAAACATCTGGACAGAAACACGTCCACCATGAGGACATACATCTGGACAGAAACACATCCACTGTCAGGACAAACATCTGGACAGAAACATGTCCACTGTCAGGACAAACATCTGGACAGAAACACGTCCAGCGTCAAGACAAACATCTGGACAGAAACACGTCCAGCGTGAGAACAAACATCTGGACAGAAACACGTCCACTGTGAGGAAAAACCTCTGGACAGAAACACGTCCAGCGTGAGAACAAACATCTGGACAAAAACACGTCCACTGTAAGGAAAAACCTGTGGACAGAAATACGTCCACTGTGAGGACAAACACCTGGACAGAAACACGTCCACCATGAGGACATACATCTGGACAGAAAAATGTCCACCTTTAGGACAAACATCTGGACAGAAACACGTCCAGCGTCAGGACAAACATCTGGACAGAAACACGTCCAGCGTCAGAACAAACATCTGGAGAGAAAACACGTCCATCGTGGGAACAAACATCTGGACAGAAACATGTCCAGCATGAGAACAAACATCTGGACAGAAACACGTCCAGCATGAGTCCAAACATCTGGACAGAAACATGTCCAGCGTGAGAACAAACCTCTGAACAGAAACACGTCCACTGTGAGGACAAATTTCTGGAAAGAAACACGTCCAGCGCCAGAACAAACATCTGGACAGAAACATGTCCAACGTCAGGACAAACATCTGGACAGAAACACATCAAATGTCAGGAAAAACATCTGGACAGAAACACGACAACCATAAGGACAAACATCTGGACAGAAATACGTCCACCATGAGGACAAACATCTGGACAGAAACACGTCTAGCGTCAGGACAAACATCTGGAAAGAAACACGTCCACCATGAGGACAAACATATGGACAGAAACACGTCCACCATGAGGACAAACATCTGGACAGAAACACGTCCACCATGAGAACAAACATCTGGACAGAAACACGTCCAACGTCAGGACAAACATCTTGACAGAAACACATCAAACGTCAGGACAAACATCTGGACAGGAACACGACAACCATTAGGACAAACATCTGGACAGAAACACGTCCAGCGTCAGGACAAACATCTGGACAGAAACACGTCCACCATGAGGACAAACATCTGGACAGAAACACGTCCAGTGCTACAACAAGCATCTGGAAAGACACACGTCCACCATGAGGACATACATCTGGACAGAAAAATGTCCACCTTTAGGACAAACATCTGGACAGAAAAACGTCCACCTTTAGGACAAACATCTGGACAGAAACACGTCCAGCGTCAGAACAAACATCTGGACAGAAAACACGTCCATCGTGGGAACAAACATCTGGACAGAAACATGTCCAGCATGAGAACAAACATCTGGACAGAAACACGTCCAGCATGAGTCCAAACATCTGGACAGAAACATGTCCAGCGTGAGAACAAACCTCTGAACAGAAACACGTCCACTGTGAGGACAAATTTCTGGAAAGAAACACGTCCAGCGCCAGAACAAACATCTGGACAGAAACATGTCCAACGTCAGGACAAACATCTGGACAGAAACACATCAAATGTCAGGACAAACATCTGGACAGAAACACGACAACCATACGGACAAACATCTGGACAGAAATACGTCCACCATGAGGACAAACATCTGGACAGAAACAAGTCTAGCGTCAGGACAAAAATCTGGACAGAAACACATCAAACGTCAGGACAAACATCTGGAAAGAAACACGTCCACCATGAGGACAAACATATGGACAGAAACACGTCCACCATGAGGACAAACATCTGGACAGAAACACGTCCACCATGAGAACAAACATCTGGAAAGAAACACGTCCAACGTCAGGACAAACATCTTGACTGAAACACATCAAACGTCAGGACAAACATCTGGACAGGAACACGACAACCATTAGGACAAACATCTGGACAGAAACACGTCCAGTGCTACAACAAGCATCTGGAAAGACACACGTCCACCATGAGGACATACATCTGGACAGAAACACGTCCACTGTGAGGACAAACATCTGGACAGAAACACGTCCACCATGAGGACATACATCTGGACAGAAACACGTCCAGTGTCAGGACAAACATCTGGACAGAAACGTCCAGTGTCAGGACAAACATCTGGACAGAAACACGTCCACTGTGAGGACAAACATCTGGACAGAAACACGTCCACCATGAGGACATACATCTGGACAGAAACACGTCCAGTGTCAGGACAAACATCTGGACAGAAACGTCCAGTGTCAGGACAAACATCTGGACAGAAACACGTCCAGCGTCAAGACAAACATCTGGACAGAAACACGTCCACTGTGAGGACAAACCTCTGGACAGAAACACGTCCACCATGAGGACATACTTCTGGACAGAAAAATGTTCACCTTTAGGACAAACATCTGGACAGAAAAACGTCCAACTTTAGGACAAACATCTGGACAGAAACACGTCCAGCGTCAGAACAAACATCTGGACAGAAAACACATCCATCGTGGGAACAAACATCTGGACAGAAACATGTCCAACGTCAGGACAAACATCTGGACAGAAACACGTCCACCATGAGGACAAACATCTGGACAGAAACACGTCCAGCGTCAGGACAAAAATCTGGACAGAAACACATCAAAGGTCAGGACAAACATCTGGACAGAAACACGTCCACCATGAGGACAAACATATGGACAGAAACACGGCAACCATGAGGACAAACATCTGGACAGAAACACGTCCACCAAGAGAACAAACATCTGGACAGAAACACGTCCAATGTCAGGACAAACATCTTGTCAGAAACACATCAAACGTCAGGACAAACATCTGGACAGGAACACGACAACCATGAGGACAAACATCTGGACAGATACACGTCAGGCGTCAGGACAAACATCTGGCCAGAAACACGTCCACCATGAGGACAAACATCTGGACAGAAACACGTCCAGTGCCACAACAAGCAACTGGAAAGACACACGTCCACCATGAGGACATACATCTGGACAAAAACATGTCCACTGTGAGGACAAACATATGGACAGAAACATGTTCACTGTGAGGATAAACATCTGGAAAGCAACACGTCAACCTTGAGGACAAACATCTTGACAGAAACACGTCCACTGTGAGGACAAACATCTGGACAGAAACACGTCCACCGTGAGGACAAACATCTGGACAGAAACACGTCCACCATGAGGACATACATCTGGACAGAAACACGTCCAGTGTCAGGACAAACATCTGGACAGAAACACGTCCACTGTCAGGACAAACATCTGGACAGAAACACGTCCAGCGTCAAGACAAACATCTGGACAGAAACACGTCCAGCGTGAGAACAAACATCTGGACAGAAACACGTCCACTGTGAGGAAAAACCTCTGGACAGAAACACGTCCAGCGTGAGAACAAACATCTGGACAAAAACACGTCCACTGTGAGGACAAACCTCTGGACAGAAATACGTCCACTGTGAGGACAAACACCTGGACAGAAACACGTCCACCATGAGGACATACATCTGGACAGAAAAATGTCCACCTTTAGGACAAACATCTGGACAGAAAAACGTCCACCTTTAGGACAAACATCTGGACAGAAACACGTCCAGCGTCAGAACAAACATCTAGACAGAAAACACGTCCATCGTGGGAACAAACATCTGGACAGAAACATGTCCAGCATGAGAACAAACATCTGGACAGAAACACGTCCAGCGTGAGAACAAACCTCTGAACAGAAACACGTCCACTGTGAGGACACATTTCTGGAAAGAAACACGCCCAGCGCCAGAACAAACATCTGGACAGAAACATGTCCAACGTCAGGACAAACATCTGGACAGAAACACATCAAATGTCAGGACAAACATCTGGAAAGAAACACGTCCACCATGAGGACAAACATATGGACAGAAACACGTCCACCATGAGGACAAACATCTGGACAGAAACACGTCCACCATGAGGACAAACATATGGACAGAAACACGGCAACCATGAGGACAAACATCTGGACAGAAACACGTCCACCAAGAGAACAAACATCTGGACAGAAACACGTCCAATGTCAGGACAAACATCTTGTCAGAAACACATCAAACGTCAGGACAAACATCTGGACAGGAACACGACAACCATGAGGACAAACATCTGGACAGATACACGTCAGGCGTCAGGACAAACATCTGGCCAGAAACACGTCCACCATGAGGACAAACATCTGGACAGAAACACGTCCAGTGCCACAACAAGCAACTGGAAAGACACACGTCCACCATGAGGACATACATCTGGACAAAAACATGTCCACTGTGAGGACAAACATATGGACAGAAACATGTTCACTGTGAGGATTAACATCTGGAAAGCAACACGTCAACCTTGAGGACAAACATCTTGACAGAAACACGTCCACTGTGAGGACAAACATCTGGACAGAAACACGTCCACCGTGAGGACAAACATCTGGACAGAAACACGTCCACCATGAGGACATACATCTGGACAGAAACACGTCCAGTGTCAGGACAAACATCTGGACAGAAACACGTCCACTGTCAGGACAAACATCTGGACAGAAACACGTCCAGCGTCAAGACAAACATCTGGACAGAAACACGTCCAGCGTGAGAACAAACATCTGGACAGAAACACGTCCACTGTGAGGAAAAACATCTGGACAGAAACACGTCCAGCGTGAGAACAAACATCTGGACAGAAACACGTCCACTGTGAGGAAAAACCTCTGGACAGAAACACGTCCAGCGTGAGAACAAACATCTGGACAAAAACACGTCCACTGTGAGGACAAACCTCTGGACAGAAATACTTCCACTGTGAGGACAAACACCTGGACAGAAACACGTCCACCATGAGGACATACATCTGGACAGAAAAATGTCCACCTTTAGGACAAACATCTGGACAGAAAAACGTCCACCTTTAGGACAAACATCTGGACAGAAACACGTCCAGCGTCAGAACAAACATCTAGACAGAAAACACGTCCATCGTGGGAACAAACATCTGGACAGAAACATGTCCAGCATGAGAACAAACATCTGGACAGAAACACGTCCAGCATGAGTCCAAACATCTGGACAGAAACATGTCCAGCGTGAGAACAAACCTCTGAACAGAAACACATCCACTGTGAGGACACATTTCTGGAAAGAAATACGCCCAGCGCCAGAACAAACATCTGGACAGAAACATGTCCAACGTCGGGACAAACATCTGGACAGAAAAACATCAAAGGTCAGGACAAACATCTGGACAGAAACACGACAACCATAAGGACAAACATCTGGACAGAAATACGTCCACCATGAGGACAAACATCTGGACAGAAACACGTCTAGCGTCAGGACAAAAATCTGGACAGAAACACATCAAATGTCAGGACAAACATCTGGACAGAAACACGTCCACTGTGAGGACAAACATCTGGACAGAAACACGTCCACTGTGAGGACAAACATCTGGACAGAAACGTCCAGTGTCAGGACAAACATCTGGACAGAAACACGTCCAGCGTCAAGACAAACATCTGGACAGAAACACGTCCACTGTGAGGACAAACCTCTGGACAGAAACACGTCCACCATGAGGACATACTTCTGGACAGAAAAATGTTCACCTTTAGGACAAACATCTGGACAGAAAAACGTCCAACTTTAGGACAAACATCTGGACAGAAACACGTCCAGCGTCAGAACAAACATCTGGACAGAAAACACATCCATCGTGGGAACAAACATCTGGACAGAAACATGTCCAACGTCAGGACAAACATCTGGACAGAAACACGTACACCATGAGGACAAACATCTGGACAGAAACACGTCCAGTGTCAGGACAAAAATCTGGACAGAAACACATCAAAGGTCAGGACAAACATCTGGACAGAAACACGTCCACCATGAGGACAAACATATGGACAGAAACACGGCAACCATGAGGACAAACATCTGGACAGAAAAACGTCCACCAAGAGAACAAACATCTGGACAGAAACACGTCCAATGTCAGGACAAACATCTTGTCAGAAACACATCAAACGTCAGGACAAACATCTGGACAGGAACACGACAACCATGAGGACAAACATCTGGACAGAAACACGTCCAGTGCCACAACAAGCAACTGGAAAGACACACGTCCACCATGAGGACATACATCTGGACAAAAACATGTCCACTGTGAGGACAAACATATGGACAGAAACATGTTCACTGTGAGGATAAACATCTGGAAAGAAACACGTCAACCTTGAGGACAAACATCTTGACAGAAACACGTCCACTGTGAGGACAAACATCTGGACAGAAACACGTCCACCGTGAGGACAAACATCTGGACAGAAACACGTCCACCATGAGGACATACATCTGGACAGAAACACGTCCAGTGTCAGGACAAACATCTGGACAGAAACACGTCCACTGTCAGGACAAACATCTGGACAGAAACACGTCCAGCGTCAAGACAAACATCTGGACAGAAACACGTCCAGCGTGAGAACAAACATCTGGACAGAAACACGTCCACTGTGAGGAAAAACCTCTGGACAGAAACACGTCCAGCGTGAGAACAAACATCTGGACAAAAACACGTCCACTGTGAGGACAAACCTCTGGACAGAAATACGTCCACTGTGAGGACAAACACCTGGAAAGAAACACGTCCACCATGAGGACATACATCTGGACAGAAAAATGTCCACCTTTAGGACAAACATCTGGACAGAAAAACGTCCACCTTTAGGACAAACATCTGGACAGAAACACGTCCAGCGTAAGAACAAACATCTAGACAGAAAACACGTCCATCGTGGGAACAAACATCTGGACAGAAACATGTCCAGCATGAGAACAAACATCTGGAAAGAAACACGTCCAGCGTGAGAACAAACCTCTGAACAGAAACACGTCCACTGTGAGGACACATTTCTGGAAAGAAACACGCCCAGCGCCAGAACAAACATCTGGAAAGAAACACGTCCAACGTCAGGACAAACATCTTGACTGAAACACATCAACCATAAGGACAAACATCTGGACAGAAATACGTCCACCATGAGGACAAACATCTGGACAGAAACACGTCTAGCGTCAGGACAAAAATCTGGACAGAAACACATCAAATGTCAGGACAAACATCTGGAAAGAAACACGTCCACCATGAGGACAAACATATGGACAGAAACACGTCCACCATGAGGACAAACATCTGGACAGAAACACGTCCACCATGAGAACAAACATCTGGACAGAAACACGTCCAACGTCAGGACAAACATCTTGACAGAAAAACGTCCAACTTTAGGACAAACATCTGGACAGAAACACGTCCAGCGTCAGAACAAACATCTGGACAGAAAACACATCCATCGTGGGAACAAACATCTGGACAGAAACATGTCCAACGTCAGGACAAACATCTGGACAGAAACACGTAAACCATGAGGACAAACATCTGGACAGAAACACGTCCAGCGTCAGGACAAAAATCTGGACAGAAAAACATCAAAGGTCAGGACAAACATCTGGACAGAAACACGTCCACCATGAGGACAAACATATGGACAGAAACACGGTAACCATGAGGACAAACATCTGGACAGAAACACGTCCACCATGAGAACAAACATCTGGACAGAAACACGTCCAATGTCAGGACAAACATCTTGTCAGAAACACATCAAACGTCAGGACAAACATCTGGACAGGAACACGACAACCATGAGGACAAACATCTGGACAGATACACGTCAGGCGTCAGGACAAACATCTGGCCAGAAACACGTCCACCATGAGGACAAACATCTGGACAGAAACACGTCCAGTGCCACAACAAGCAACTGGAAAGACACACGTCCACCATGAGGACATACATCTGGACAAAACATGTCCACTGTGAGGACAAACATATGGACAGAAACATCTTAACTGTGAGGATAAACATCTGGAAAGCAACACGTCAACCTTGAGGACAAACATCTTGACAGAAACACGTCCACTGTGAGGACAAACATCTGGACAGAAACACGTCCACCGTGAGGACAAACATCTGGACAGAAACACGTCCACCATGAGGACATACATCTGGACAGAAACACGTCCAGTGTCAGGACAAACATCTGGACAGAAACACGTCCACTGTCAGGACAAACATCTGGACAGAAACACGTCCAGCGTCAAGACAAACATCTGGACAGAAACACATCCAGCGTGAGAACAAACATCTGGACAGAAACACGTCCACTGTGAGGAAAAACCTCTGGACAGAAACACGTCCAGCGTGAGAACAAACATCTGGACAAAAACACGTCCACTGTGAGGACAAACCTCTGGACAGAAATACGTCCACTGTGAGGACAAACACCTGGACAGAAACACGTCCACCATGAGGACATACATCTGGACAGAAAAATGTCCACCTTTAGGACAAACATCTGGACAGAAAAACGTCCACGTTTAGGACAAACATCTGGACAGAAACACGTCCAGCGTCAGAACAAACATCTAGACAGAAAACACGTCCATCGTGGGAACTAACATCTGGACAGAAACATGTCCAGCATGAGAACAGACATCTGGACAGAAACACGTCCAGCATGAGTCCAAACATCTGGACAGAAACATGTCCAGCGTGAGAAAAAACCTCTGAACAGAAACACGTCCACTGTGAGGACACATTTTTGGAAAGAAACACGTCCAGCGCCAGAACAAACATCTGGACAGAAACATGTCCAACGTCAGGACAAACATCTGGACAGAAACACATCAAATGTCAGGACAAACCTCTGAACAGAAACACGTCCACTGTGAGGACACATTTCTGGAAAGAAACACTCCCAGCGCCAGAACAAACATCTGGACAGAAACATGTCCAACGTCGGGACAAACATCTGGACAGAAACACATCAAAGGTCAGGACAAACATCTGGACAGAAACACGACAACCATAAGGACAAACATCTGGACAGAAATACGTCCACCATGAGGACAAACATCTGGACAGAAACACGTCTAGCGTCAGGACAAAAATCTGGACAGAAACACATCAAATGTCAGGACAAACATCTGGAAAGAAACACGTCCACCATGAGGACAAACATATGGACAGAAACACGTCCACCATGAGGACAAACATCTGGACAGAAACACGTCCACCATGAGAACAAACATCTGGACAGAAACACGTCCAACGTCAGGACAAACATCTTGACAGAAAAACGTCCAACTTTAGGACAAACATCTGGACAGAAACACGTCCAGCGTCAGAACAAACATCTGGACAGAAAACACATCCATCGTGGGAACAAACATCTGGACAGAAACATGTCCAACGTCAGGACAAACATCTGGACAGAAACACGTAAACCATGAGGACAAACATCTGGACAGAAACACGTCCAGCGTCAGGACAAAAATCTGGACAGAAAAACATCAAAGGTCAGGACAAACATCTGGACAGAAACACGTCCACCATGAGGACAAACATATGGACAGAAACACGGTAACCATGAGGACAAACATCTGGACAGAAACACGTCCACCATGAGAACAAACATCTGGACAGAAACACGTCCAATGTCAGGACAAACATCTTGTCAGAAACACATCAAACGTCAGGACAAACATCTGGACAGGAACACGACAACCATGAGGACAAACATCTGGACAGATACACGTCAGGCGTCAGGACAAACATCTGGCCAGAAACACGTCCACCATGAGGACAAACATCTGGACAGAAACACGTCCAGTGCCACAACAAGCAACTGGAAAGACACACGTCCACCATGAGGACATACATCTGGACAAAACATGTCCACTGTGAGGACAAACATATGGACAGAAACATCTTAACTGTGAGGATAAACATCTGGAAAGCAACACGTCAACCTTGAGGACAAACATCTTGACAGAAACACGTCCACTGTGAGGACAAACATCTGGACAGAAACACGTCCACCGTGAGGACAAACATCTGGACAGAAACACGTCCACCATGAGGACATACATCTGGACAGAAACACGTCCAGTGTCAGGACAAACATCTGGACAGAAACACGTCCACTGTCAGGACAAACATCTGGACAGAAACACGTCCAGCGTCAAGACAAACATCTGGACAGAAACACATCCAGCGTGAGAACAAACATCTGGACAGAAACACGTCCACTGTGAGGAAAAACCTCTGGACAGAAACACGTCCAGCGTGAGAACAAACATCTGGACAAAAACACGTCCACTGTGAGGACAAACCTCTGGACAGAAATACGTCCACTGTGAGGACAAACACCTGGACAGAAACACGTCCACCATGAGGACATACATCTGGACAGAAAAATGTCCACCTTTAGGACAAACATCTGGACAGAAAAACGTCCACGTTTAGGACAAACATCTGGACAGAAACACGTCCAGCGTCAGAACAAACATCTAGACAGAAAACACGTCCATCGTGGGAACTAACATCTGGACAGAAACATGTCCAGCATGAGAACAGACATCTGGACAGAAACACGTCCAGCATGAGTCCAAACATCTGGACAGAAACATGTCCAGCGTGAGAACAAACCTCTGAACAGAAACACGTCCACTGTGAGGACACATTTTTGGAAAGAAACACGTCCAGCGCCAGAACAAACATCTGGACAGAAACATGTCCAACGTCAGGACAAACATCTGGACAGAAACACATCAAATGTCAGGACAAACATCTGGACAGAAACACGACAACCATAAGGACAAACATCTGGACAGAAATACGTCCACCATGAGGACAAACATCTGGACAGAAACACGTCTAGGGTCAGGACAAAAATCTGGACAGAAACACATCAAACGTCAGGACAAACATCTGGAAAGAAACACGTCCACCATGAGGACAAACATATGGACAGAAACACGTCCACCATGAGGACAAACATCTGGACAGAAACACGTCCACCATGAGAACAAACATCTGGACAGAAACACGTCCAACGTCAGGACAAACATCTTGACAGAAACACATCAAACGTCAAGACAAACATCTGGACAGGAACACGACAACCATTAGGACAAACATCTGGACAGAAACACGTCAGGTGTCAGGACAAACATCTGGACAGAAACACGTCCACCATGAGGACAAACATCTGGACAGAAACACGTCCAGTGCTACAACAAGCATCTGGAAAGACACACGTCCACCATGAGGACATTCATCTGGACAAAAACATGTCCACTGTGAGGACAAACATATGGACAGAAACATGTTCACTGTGAGGATAAACGTCTGGAAAGCAACACGTCAACCTTGAGGACAAACATCTGGACAGAAACACGTCCACTGTCAGGACCAACATCTTGACAGAAACACGTCCACTGTGAGGACAAACATCTGGACAGAAACACGTCCACTGTCAGGACAAACATCTGGACAGAAACACGTCCACCATGAGGACATACATCTGGACAGAAACACGTCCAGTGTCAGGACAAACATCTGGACAGAAACACGTCCACTGGCAGGACAAACATCTGGACAGAAACACGTCCAGCGTCAAGACAAACATCTGGACAGAAACACGTCCACTGTGAGAACAAACCTCTGGACAGAAACACGTCCACCATGAGGACATACATCTTGACAGAAAAATGTCCAACTTTAGGACAAACATCTGGACAGAAACACGTCCAGCGTCAGAACAAACATCTGGACAGAAAACACGTCCATCGTGGGAACAAACATCTGGACAGAAACATGTCCAGCATGAGAACAAACATCTGGACAGAAACACGTCCAGCATGAGTCCAAACATCTGGACAGAAACATGTCCAGCGTGAGAACAAACCTCTGAACAGAAACACGTCCACTGTGAGGACACATTTCCGGAAAGAAACACGTCCAGCGCCAGAACAAACATCTGGACAGAAACACGTCTAGCGTCAGGACAAAAATCTGGACAGAAACACATCAAACGTCAGGACAAACATCTGGAAAGAAACACGTCCACCATGAGGACAAACATATGGACAGAAACACGTCCACCATGAGGACAAACATCTGGACAGAAACACGTCCACCATGAGAACAAACATCTGGACAGAAACACGTCCAACGTCAGGACAAACATCTTGACAGAAACACATCAAACGTCAAGACAAACATCTGGACAGGAACACGACAACCATTAGGACAAACATCTGGACAGAAACATGTCAGGCGTCAGGACAAACATCTGGACAGAAACACGTCCACCATGAGGAAAAACATCTGGACAGAAACACGTCCAGTGCTAAAACAAGCATCTGGAAAGACACACGTCCACCATGAGGACATTCATCTGGACAAAAACATGTCCACTGTGAGGACAAACATATGGACAGAAATATGTTCACTGTGAGGATAAACGTCTGGAAAGCAACACGTCAACCTTGAGGACAAACATCTGGACAGAAACACGTCCACTGTCAGGACCAACATCTTGACAGAAACACGTCCACTGTGAGGACAAACATCTGGACAGAAACACGTCCACTGTGAGGACAAACATCTGGACAGAAACACGTCCACCATGAGGACATACATCTGGACAGAAACACGTCCAGTGTCAGGACAAACATCTGGACAGAAACACGTCCACTGTCAGGACAAACATCTGGACAGAAACACGTCCAGCGTCAAGACAAACATCTGGACAGAAACACGTCCACTGTGAGGACAAACCTCTGGACAGAAACACGTCCACCATGAGGACATACATCTGGACAGAAAAATGTCCACCTTTAGGAAAAACATCTGGACAGAAAAACGTCCAACTTTAGGACAAACATCTGGACAGAAACACGTCCAGCGTCAGAACAAACATCTGGACAGAAAACACATCCATCGTGGGCACAAACATCTGGACAGAAACATGTCCAACATCAGGACAAACATCTGGACAGAAACACGTACACCATGAGGACAAACATCTGGACAGAAACACGTCCAGCGTCAGGACAAAAATCTGGACAGAAACACATCAAAGGTCAGGACAAACATCTGGACAGAAACACATCCACCATGAGGACAAACATATGGACAGAAACACGGCAACCATGAGGACAAACATCTGGACAGAAACACGTCCACCATGAGAACAAACATCTGGACAGAAACACGTCCAATGTCAGGACAAACATCTTGTCAGAAACACATCAAACGTCAGGACAAACATCTGGACAGGAACACGACAACCATGAGGACAAACATCTGGACAGATACACGTCAGGTGTCAGGACAAACATCTGGCCAGAAACACGTCCACCATGAGGACAAACATCTGGAAAGAAACACGTCCAGTGCCACAACAAGCAACTGGAAAGACACACGTCCACCATGAGGACATACATCTGAACAAAAACATGTCCACTGTGAGGACAAACATATGGACAGAAACATCTTAACTGTGAGAATAAACATCTGGAAAGCAACACGTCAACCTTGAGGACAAACATCTGGACAGAAACACGTCCACCGTGAGTAATAACATCTGGACAGAAACACGTCCACTGTCAGGACCAACATCTTGACAGAAACACGTCCACTGTGAGGACAAACATCTGGACAGAAACACGTCCACCGTGAGGACAAACATCTGGACAGAAACACGTCCACCATGAGGACATACATCTGGACAGAAACACGTCCAGTGTCAGGACAAACATCTGGACAGAAACACGTCCACTGTCAGGACAAACATCTGGACAGAAACACGTCCAGCGTCAAGACAAACATCTGGACAGAAACACGTCCAGCGTGAGAACAAACATCTGGACAGAAACACGTCCACTGTGAGGAAAAACCTCTGGACAGAAACACGTCCAGCGTGAGAACAAACATCTGGACAAAAACACGTCCACTGTGAGGACAAACCTCTGGACAGAAATACGTCCACTGTGAGGACAAACACCTGGACAGAAACACGTCCACCATGAGGACATACATTTGGACAGAAAAATGTCCACCTTTAGGACAAACATCTGGACAGAAAAACGTCCACCTTTAGGACAAACATCTGGACAGAAACACGTCCAGCGTCAGAACAAACATCTAGACAGAAAACACGTCCATCGTGGGAACAAACATCTGGACAGAAACATGTCCAGCATGAGAACAAACATCTGGACAGAAACACGTCCAGCGTGAGAACAAACCTCTGAACAGAAACACGTCCACTGTGAGGACACATTTCTGGAAAGAAACACGCCCAGCGCCAGAACAAACATCTGGACAGAAACATGTCCAACGTCAGGACAAACATCTGGACAGAAACACATCAAATGTCAGGACAAACATCTGGAAAGAAACACGTCCACCATGAGGACAAACATATGGACAGAAACACGTCCACCATGAGGACAAACATCTGGACAGAAACACGTCCACCATGAGGACAAACATATGGACAGAAACACGGCAACCATGAGGACAAACATCTGGACAGAAACACGTCCACCAAGAGAACAAACATCTGGCCAGAAACACGTCCACCATGAGGACAAACATCTGGACAGAAACACGTCCAGTGCCACAACAAGCAACTGGAAAGACACACGTCCACCATGAGGACATACATCTGGACAAAAACATGTCCACTGTGAGGACAAACATATGGACAGAAACATGTTCACTGTGAGGATGAACATCTGGAAAGCAACACGTCAACCTTGAGGACAAACATCTTGACAGAAACACGTCCACTGTGAGGACAAACATCTGGACAGAAACACGTCCACCGTGAGGACAAACATCTGGACAGAAACACGTCCACCATGAGGACATACATCTGGACAGAAACACGTCCAGTGTCAGGACAAACATCTGGACAGAAACACGTCCACTGTCAGGACAAACATCTGGACAGAAACACGTCCAGCGTCAAGACAAACATCTGGACAGAAACACGTCCAGCGTGAGAACAAACATCTGGACAGAAACACGTCCACCATGAGGACAAACATCTGGACAGAAACACGTCCACTGTGAGGAAAAACCTCTGGACAGAAACACGTCCAGCGTGAGAACAAACATCTGGACAAAAACACGTCCACTGTGAGGACAAACCTCTGGACAGAAATACGTCCACTGTGAGGACAAACACCTGGACAGAAACACGTCCACCATGAGGACATACATCTGGACAGAAAAATGTCCACCTTTAGGACAAACATCTGGACAGAAAAACGTCCACCTTTAGGACAAACATCTGGACAGAAACACGTCCAGCGTCAGAACAAACATCTAGAAAGAAAACACGTCCATCGTGGGAACAAACATCTGGACAGAAACATGTCCAGCATGAGAACAAACATCTGGACAGAAACACGTCCAGCATGAGTCCAAACATCTGGACAGAAACATGTCCAGCGTGAGAACAAACCTCTGAAAAGAAACACGTCCACTGTGAGGACACATTTCTGGAAAGAAACACGCCCAGCGCCAGAACAAACATCTGGACAGAAACATGTCCAACGTCGGGACAAACATCTGGACAGAAACACATCAAAGGTCAGGACAAACATCTGGACAGAAACTCGACAACCATAAGGACAAACATCTGGACAGAAATACGTCCACCATGAGGACAAACATCTGGACAGAAACACGTCTAGCGTCAGGACAAAAATCTGGACAGAAACACATCAAATGTCAGGACAAACATCTGGAAAGAAACACGTCCACCATGAGGACACACATATGGACAGAAACACGTCCACCATGAGGACAAACATCTGGACAGAAACACGTCCACCATGAGAACAAACATCTGGACAGAAACACGTCCAACGTCAGGACAAACATCTTGACAGAAAAACGTCCAACTTTAGGACAAACATCTGGACAGAAACACGTCCAGCGTCAGAACAAACATCTGGACAGAAAACACATCCATCGTGGGAACAAACATCTGGACAGAAACATGTCCAACGTCAGGACAAACATCTGGACAGAAACACGTAAACCATGAGGACAAACATCTGGACAGAAACACGTCCAGCGTCAGGACAAAAATCTGGACAGAAAAACATCAAAGGTCAGGACAAACATCTGGACCGAAACACGTCCACCATGAGGACAAACATATGGACAGAAACACGGCAACCATGAGGACAAACATCTGGACAGAAACACGTCCACCATGAGAACAAACATCTGGACAGAAACACGTCCAATGTCAGGACAAACATCTTGTCAGAAACACATCAAACGTCAGGACAAACATCTGGACAGGAACACGACAACCATGAGGACAAACATCTGGACAGATACACGTCAGGCGTCAGGACAAACATCTGGCCAGAAACACGTCCACCATGAGGACAAACATCTGGACAGAAACACGTCCAGTGCCACAACAAGCAACTGGAAAGACACACGTCCACCATGAGGACATACATCTGGACAAAAACATGTCCACTGTGAGGACAAACATATGGACAGAAACATCTTAACTGTGAGGATAAACATCTGGAAAGCAACACGTCAACCTTGAGGACAAACATCTTGACAGAAACACGTCCACTGTGAGGACAAACATCTGGACAGAAACACGTCCACCGTGAGGACAAACATCTGGACAGAAACACGTCCACCATGAGGACATACATCTGGACAGAAACACGTCCAGTGTCAGGACAAACATCTGGACAGAAACACGTCCACTGTCAGGACAAACATCTGGACAGAAACACGTCCAGCGTCAAGACAAACATCTGGACAGAAACACATCCAGCGTGAGAACAAACATCTGGACAGAAACACGTCCACTGTGAGGAAAAACCTCTGGACAGAAACACGTCCAGCGTGAGAACAAACATCTGGACAAAAACACGTCCACTGTGAGGACAAACCTCTGGACAGAAATACGTCCACTGTGAGGACAAACACCTGGACAGAAACACGTCCACCATGAGGACATACATCTGGACAGAAAAATGTCCACCTTTAGGACAAACATCTGGACAGAAAAACGTCCACGTTTAGGACAAACATCTGGACAGAAACACGTCCAGCGTCAGAACAAACATCTAGACAGAAAACACGTCCATCGTGGGAACTAACATCTGGACAGAAACATGTCCAGCATGAGAACAGACATCTGGACAGAAACACGTCCAGCATGAGTCCAAACATCTGGACAGAAACATGTCCAGCGTGAGAACAAACCTCTGAACAGAAACACGTCCACTGTGAGGACACATTTTTGGAAAGAAACACGTCCAGCGCCAGAACAAACATCTGGACAGAAACATGTCCAACGTCAGGACAAACATCTGGACAGAAACACATCAAATGTCAGGACAAACATCTGGACAGAAACACGACAACCATAAGGACAAACATCTGGACAGAAATACGTCCACCATGAGGACAAACATCTGGACAGAAACACGTCTAGGGTCAGGACAAAAATCTGGACAGAAACACATCAAACGTCAGGACAAACATCTGGAAAGAAACACGTCCACCATGAGGACAAACATATGGACAGAAACACGTCCACCATGAGGACAAACATCTGGACAGAAACACGTCCACCATGAGAACAAACATCTGGACAGAAACACGTCCAACGTCAGGACAAACATCTTGACAGAAACACATCAAACGTCAAGACAAACATCTGGACAGGAACACGACAACCATTAGGACAAACATCTGGACAGAAACACGTCAGGCGTCAGGACAAACATCTGGACAGAAACACGTCCACCATGAGGACAAACATCTGGACAGAAACACGTCCAGTGCTACAACAAGCATCTGGAAAGACACACGTCCACCATGAGGACATTCATCTGGACAAAAACATGTCCACTGTGACGACAAACATATGGACAGATACATGTTCACTGTGAGGATAAACGTCTGGAAAGCAACACGTCAACCTTGAGGACAAACATCTGGACAGAAACACGTCCAGCGCCAGAACAAACATCTGGACAGAAACATGTCCAACGTCAGGACAAACATCTGGACAGAAACACATCAAATGTCAGGACAAACATCTGGACAGAAACACGACAACCATAAGGACAAACATCTGGACAGAAATACGTCCACCATGAGGACAAACATCTGGACAGAAACACGTCTAGGGTCAGGACAAAAATCTGGACAGAAACACATCAAACGTCAGGACAAACATCTGGAAAGAAACACGTCCACCATGAGGACAAACATATGGACAGAAACACGTCCACCATGAGGACAAACATCTGGACAGAAACACGTCCACCATGAGAACAAACATCTGGACAGAAACACGTCCAACGTCAGGACAAACATCTTGACAGAAACACATCAAACGTCAAGACAAACATCTGGACAGGAACACGACAACCATTAGGACAAACATCTGGACAGAAACACGTCAGGCGTCAGAACAAACATCTGGACAGAAACACGTCCACCATGAGGACAAACATCTGGACAGAAACACGTCCAGTGCTACAACAAGCATCTGGAAAGACACACGTCCACCATGAGGACATTCATCTGGACAAAAACATGTCCACTGTGACGACAAACATATGGACAGAAACATGTTCACTGTGAGGATAAACGTCTGGAAAGCAACACGTCAACCTTGAGGACAAACATCTGGACAGAAACACGTCCACTGTCAGGACCAACATCTTGACAGAAACACGTCCACTGTGAGGACAAACATCTGGACAGAAACACGTCCACTGTCAGGACAAACATCTGGACAGAAACACGTCCACCATGAGGACATACATCTGGACAGAAACACGTCCAGTGTCAGGACAAACATCTGGACAGAAACACGTCCACTGGCAGGACAAACATCTGGACAGAAACACGTCCAGCGTCAAGACAAACATCTGGACAGAAACACGTCCACTGTGAGGACAAACCTCTGGACAGAAACACGTCCACCATGAGGACATACATCTGGACAGAAAAATGTCCAACTTTAGGACAAACATCTGGACAGAAACACGTCCAGCGTCAGAACAAACATCTGGACAGAAACATGTCCAGCATGAGAACAAACATCTGGACAGAAACACGTCCAGCATGAGTCCAAACATCTGGACAGAAACATGTCCAGCGTGAGAACAAACCTCTGAACAGAAACACGTCCACTGTGAGGACACATTTCTGGAAAGAAACACGTCCAGCGCCAGAACAAACATCTGGACAGAAACACGTCTAGCGTCAGGACAAAAATCTGGACAGAAACACATCAAACGTCAGGACAAACATCTGGAAAGAAACACGTCCACCATGAGGACAAACATATGGACAGAAACACGTCCACCATGAGGACAAACATCTGGACAGAAACACGTCCACCATGAGAACAAACATCTGGACAGAAACACGTCCAACGTCAGGACAAACATCTTGACAGAAACACATCAAACGTCAAGACAAACATCTGGACAGGAACACGACAACCATTAGGACAAACATCTGGACAGAAACATGTCAGGCGTCAGGACAAACATCTGGACAGAAACACGTCCACCATGAGGAAAAACATCTGGACAGAAACACGTCCAGTGCTAAAACAAGCATCTGGAAAGACACACGTCCACCATGAGGACATTCATCTGGACAAAAACATGTCCACTGTGAGGACAAACATATGGACAGAAATATGTTCACTGTGAGGATAAACGTCTGGAAAGCAACACGTCAACCTTGAGGACAAACATCTGGACAGAAACACGTCCACTGTCAGGACCAACATCTTGACAGAAACACGTCCACTGTGAGGACAAACATCTGGACAGAAACACGTCCACTGTGAGGACAAACATCTGGACAGAAACACGTCCACCATGAGGACATACATCTGGACAGAAACACGTCCAGTGTCAGGACAAACATCTGGACAGAAACACGTCCACTGTCAGGACAAACATCTGGACAGAAACACGTCCAGCGTCAAGACAAACATCTGGACAGAAACACGTCCACTGTGAGGACAAACCTCTGGACAGAAACACGTCCACCATGAGGACATACATCTGGACAGAAAAATGTCCACCTTTAGGAAAAACATCTGGACAGAAAAACGTCCAACTTTAGGACAAACATCTGGACAGAAACACGTCCAGCGTCAGAACAAACATCTGGACAGAAAACACATCCATCGTGGGCACAAACATCTGGACAGAAACATGTCCAACATCAGGACAAACATCTGGACACAAACACGTACACCATGAGGACAAACATCTGGACAGAAACACGTCCAGCGTCTGGACAAAAATCTGGACAGAAACACATCAAAGGTCAGGACAAACATCTGGACAGAAACACATCCACCATGAGGACAAACATATGGACAGAAACACGGCAACCATGAGGACAAACATCTGGACAGAAACACGTCCACCATGAGAACAAACATCTGGACAGAAACACGTCCAATGTCAGGACAAACATCTTGTCAGAAACACATCAAACGTCAGGACAAACATCTGGACAGGAACACGACAACCATGAGGACAAACATCTGGACAGATACACGTCAGGTGTCAGGACAAACATCTGGCCAGAAACACGTCCACCATGAGGACAAACATCTGGAAAGAAACACGTCCAGTGCCACAACAAGCAACTGGAAAGACACACGTCCACCATGAGGACATACATCTGAACAAAAACATGTCCACTGTGAGGACAAACATATGGACAGAAACATCTTAACTGTGAGAATAAACATCTGGAAAGCAACACGTCAACCTTGAGGACAAACATCTGGACAGAAACACGTCCACCGTGAGTACAAACATCTGGACAGAAACACGTCCACTGTCAGGACCAACATCTTGACAGAAACACGTCCACTGTGAGGACAAACATCTGGACAGAAACACGTCCACCGTGAGGACAAACATCTGGACAGAAACACGTCCACCATGAGGACATACATCTGGACAGAAACACGTCCAGTGTCAGGACAAACATCTGGACAGAAACACGTCCACTGTCAGGACAAACATCTGGACAGAAACACGTCCAGCGTCAAGATAAACATCTGGACAGAAACACGTCCAGCGTGAGAACAAACATCTGGACAGAAACACGGCAACCATGAGGACAAACATCTGGACAGAAACACGTCCACCAAGAGAACTAACATCTGGACAGAAACACGTCCAATGTCAGGACAAATATCTTGTCAGAAACACATCAAACGTCAGGACAAACATCTGGACAGGAACACGACAACCATGAGGACAAACATCTGGACAGATACACGTCAGGCGTCAGGACAAACATCTGGCCAGAAACACGTCCACCATGAGTACAAACATCTGGACAGAAAAAAGTCCAGTGCCACAACAAGCAACTGGAAAGACACACGTCCACCATGAGGACATACATCTGGACAAAAACATGTTCACTGTGAGGATAAACATCTGGAAAGCAACACGTCAACCTTGAGGACAAACATCTTGACAGAAACACGTCCACTGTGAGGACAAACATCTGGACAGAAACACGTCCACCGTGAGGACAAACATCTGGACAGAAACACGTCCACCGTGAGGACAAACATCTGGACAGAAACACGTCCACCATGAGGACATACATCTGGACAGAAACACGTCCAGTGTCAGGACAAACATCTGGACAGAAACACGTCCACTGTCAGGACAAACATCTGGACAGAAACACGTCCAGCGTCAAGACAAACATCTGGACCGAAACACGTCCAGCGTGAGAACAAACATCTGGACAGAAACACGTCCACTGTGAGGAAAAACCTCTGGACAGAAACACGTCCAGCGTGAGAACAAACATCTGGACAAAAACACGTCCACTGTGAGGACAAACCTCTGGACAGAAATACGTCCACTGTGAGGACAAACACCTGGACAGAAACACGTCCACCATGAGGACATACATCTGGACAGAAAAATGTCCACCTTTAGGACAAACATCTGGACAGAAAAACGTCCACCTTTAGGACAAACATCTGGACAGAAACACGTCCAGCGTCAGAACAAACATCTAGACAGAAAACACGTCCATCGTGGGAACAAACATCTGGACAGAAACATGTCCAGCATGAGAACAAACATCTGGACAGAAACACGTCCAGCATGAGTCCAAACATCTGGACAGAAACATGTCCAGCGTGAGAACAAACCTCTGAACAGAAACACGTCCACTGTGAGGACACATTTCTGGAAAGAAACACGCCCAGCGCCAGAACAAACATCTGGACAGAAACATGTCCAACGTCAGGACAAACATCTGGACAGAAACACATCAAATGTCAGGACAAACATCTGGACGGAAACACGACAACCATAAGAACAAACATCTGGACAGAAACACGTCCACCATGAGGACAAACATCTGGACAAAAACACGTCCACTGTGAGGACAAACCTCTGGACAGAAATACGTCCACTGTGAGGACAAACACCTGGACAGAAACACGTCCACCATGAGGACATACATCTGGACAGAAAAATGTCCACCTTTAGGACAAACATCTGGACAGAAAAACGTCCACCTTTAGGACAAACTTCTGGACAGAAACACGTCCAGCGTCAGAACAAACATCTAGACAGAAAACACGTCCATCGTGGGAACAAACATCTGGACAGAAACATGTCCAGCATGAGAACAAACATCTGGACAGAAACACGTCCAGCATGAGTCCAAACATCTGGACAGAAACATGTCCAGCGTGAGAAAAAAACCTCTGAACAGAAACACGTCCACTGTGAGGACACATTTCTGGAAAGAAACACGCCCAGCGCCAGAACAAACATCTGCACAGAAACATGTCCAACGTCAGGACAAACATCTGGACAGAAACACATCAAATGTCAGGACAAACATCTGGACAGAAACACGACAACCATAAGGACAAACATCTGGACAGAAATACATCCACCATGAGGACAAACATCTGGACAGAAACACGTCTAGCGTCAGGACAAACATATGGACAGAAACACGGCAACCATGAGGACAAACATCTGGACAGAAACACGTCCACCAAGAGAACAAACATCTGGACAGAAACACGTCCAATGTCAGGACAAACATCTTGTCAGAAACACATCAAACGTCAGGACAAACATCTGGACAGGAACACGACAACCATGAGGACAAACATCTGGACAGATACACGTCAGGCGTCAGGACAAACATCTGGCCAGAAACACGTCCATCATGAGGACAAACATCTGGACAGAAACACGTCCAGTGCCACAACAAGCAACTGGAAAGACACACGTCCACCATGAGGACATACATCTGGACAAAAACATGTCCACTGTGAGGACAAACATATGGACAGAAACATGTTCACTGTGAGGATAAACATCTGGAAAGCAACACGTCAACCTTGAGGACAAACATCTTGACAGAAACACGTCCACTGTGAGGACAAACATCTGGACAGAAACACGTCCACCGTGAGGACAAACATCTGGAAAGAAACACGTCCACCATGAGGACATACATCTGGACAGAAACACGTCCAGTGTCAGGACAAACATCTGGACAGAAACACGTCCACTGTCAGGACAAACATCTGGACAGAAACACGTCCAGCGTCAAGACAAACATCTGGACAGAAACACGTCCAGCGTGAGAACAAACATCTGGACAGAAACACGTCCACTGTGAGGAAAAACCTCTGGACAGAAACACGTCCAGCGTGAGAACAAACATCTGGACAAAAACACGTCCACTGTGAGGACAAACCTCTGGACAGAAATACGTCCACTGTGAGGACAAACACCTGGACAGAAACACGTCCACCATGAGGACATACATCTGGACAGAAAAATGTCCACCTTTAGGACAAACATCTGGACAGAAAAACGTCCACCTTTAGGACAAACATCTGGACAGAAACACGTCCAGCGTCAGAACAAACATCTAGACAGAAAACACGTCCATCGTGGGAACAAACATCTGGACAGAAACATGTCCAGCATGAGAACAAACATCTCGACAGAAACACGTCCAGCATGAGTCCAAACATCTGGACAGAAACATGTCCAGCGTGAGAACAAACCTCTGAAAAGAAACACGTCCACTGTGAGGACACATTTCTGGAAAGAAACACGCCCAGCGCCAGAACAAACATCTGGACAGAGACATGTCCAACGTCAGGACAAACATCTGGAAAGAAACACATCAAATGTCAGGACAAACATCTGGACAGAAACACGACAACCATAAGGACAAACATCTGGACAGAAATACGTCCACCATGAGGACAAACATCTGGACAGAAACACGTCTAGCGTCAGGACAAAAATCTGGACAGAAACACATCAAATGTCAGGACAAACATCTGGAAAGAAACACGTCCACCATGAGGACAAACATATGGACAGAAACACGTCCACCATGAGGACAAACATCTGGACAGAAACACGTCCACCATGAGAACAAACATCTGGACAGAAACACGTCCAACGTCAGGACAAACATCTTGACAGAAAAACGTCCAACTTTAGGACAAACATCTGGACAGAAACACGTCCAGCGTCAGAACAAACATCTGGACAGAAAACACATCCATCGTGGGAACAAACATCTGGACAGAAACATGTCCAACGTCAGGACAAACATCTGGACAGAAACACGTACACCATGAGGACAAACATCTGGACAGAAACACGTCCAGCGTCAGGACAAAAATCTGGACAGAAAAACATCAAAGGACAGGACAAACATCTGGACAGAAACACGTCCACCATGAGGACAAACATATGGACAGAAACACGGCAACCATGAGGACAAACATCTCGACAGAAACACGTCCACCATGAGAACAAACATCTGGACAGAAACACGTCCAATGTCAGGACAAACATCTTGTCAGAAACACATCAAACGTCAGGACAAACATCTGGACAGGAACACGACAACCATGAGGACAAACATCTGGCCAGAAACACGTCCACCATGAGGACATACATCTGGACAAAAACATGTCCACTGTGAGGACAAACATATGGACAGAAACATCTTAACTTTGAGGATAAACATCTGGAAAGCAACACGTCAACCTTGAGGACAAACATCTTGACAGAAACACGTCCACTGTGAGGACAAACATCTGGACAGAAACACGTCCACCGTGAGGACAAACATCTGGACAGAAACACGTCCACCATGAGGACATACATCTGGACAGAAACACGTCCAGTGTCAGGACAAACATCTGGACAGAAACACGTCCACTGTCAGGACAAACATCTGGACAGAAACACGTCCAGCGTCAAGACAAACATCTGGACAGAAACACA
This sequence comes from Telmatherina bonti, assembly GCF_933228915.1. Classification (NCBI taxonomy): domain Eukaryota; kingdom Metazoa; phylum Chordata; class Actinopteri; order Atheriniformes; family Telmatherinidae; genus Telmatherina; species Telmatherina bonti. The sequence continues at coordinate 42,813,578 of NC_136623.1, forward strand.
TCCAGCGTGAGAACAAGCATCTGGACAGAAACACGTCCACTGTGAGGAAAAACCTCTGGACAGAAACACGTCCAGCGTGAGAACAAACATCTGGACAAAAACACGTCCACTGTGAGGACAAACCTCTGGACAGAAATACGTCCACTGTGAGGACAAACACCTGGACAGAAACACGTCCACCATGAGGACATACATCTGGACAGAAAAATGTCCACCTTTAGGACAAACATCTGGACAGAAAAACGTCCACGTTTAGGACAAACATCTGGACAGAAACACGTCCAGCGTCAGAACAAACATCTAGACAGAAAACACGTCCATCGTGGGAACAAACATCTGGACAGAAACAAGTCCAGCATGAGAACAAACATCTGGACAGAAACACGTCCAGCATGAGTCCAAACATCTGGACAGAAACATGTCCAGCGTGAGAACAAACCTCTGAACAGAAACACGTCCACTGTGAGGACACATTTTTGGAAAGAAACACGTCCAGCGCCAGAACAAACATCTGGACAGAAACATGTCCAACGTCAGGACAAACATCTGGACAGAAACACATCAAATGTCAGGACAAACATCTGGACAGAAACACGACAACCATAAGGACAAACATCTGGACAGAAATACGTCCACCATAAGGACAAACATCTGGACAGAAACACGTCTAGCGTCAGGACAAAAATCTGGACAGAAACACATCAAACGTCAGGACAAACATCTGGAAAGAAACACGTCCACCATGAGGACAAACATATGGACAGAAACACGTCCACCATGAGGACAAACATCTGGACAGAAACACGTCCACCATGAGAACAAACATCTGGACAGAAACACGTCCAACGTCAGGACAAACATCTTGACAGAAACACATCAAACGTCAAGACAAACATCTGGACAGGAACACGACAACCATTAGGACAAACATCTGGACAGAAACACGTCAGGTGTCAGGACAAACATCTGGACAGAAACACGTCCACCATGAGGACAAACATCTGGACAGAAACACGTCCAGTGCTACAACAAGCATCTGGAAAGACACACGTCCACCATGAGGACATACATCTGGACAAAAACATGTCCACTGTGAGGACAAACATATGGACAGAAACATGTTCACTGTGAGGATAAACGTCTGGAAAGCAACACGTCAACCTTGAGGACAAACATCTGGACAGAAACACGTCCACTGTCAGGACCAACATCTTGACAGAAACACGTCCACTGTGAGGACAAACATCTGGACAGAAACACGTCCACTGTCAGGACAAACATCTGGACAGAAACACGTCCACCATGAGGACATACATCTGGACAGAAACACGTCCAGTGTCAGGACAAACATCTGGACAGAAACACGTCCACTGGCAGGACAAACATCTGGACAGAAACACGTCCAGCGTCAAGACAAACATCTGGACAGAAACACGTCCACTGTGAGGACAAACATATGGACAGAAACATCTTAACTGTGAGAATAAACATCTGGAAAGCAACACGTCAACCTTGAGGACAAACATCTGGACAGAAACACGTCCACCGTGAGTACAAACATCTGGACAGAAACACGTCCACTGTCAGGACCAACATCTTGACAGAAACACGTCCACCATGAGGACATACATCTGGACAGAAACACGTCCAGTGTCAGGACAAACATCTGGACAGAAACACGTCCACTGTCAGGACAAACATCTGGACAGAAACACGTCCAGCGTCAAAACAAACATCTGGACAGAAACACGTCCAGCGTGAGAACAAACATCTGGACAGAAACACGTCCACTGTGAGGAAAAACCTCTGGACAGAAACACGTCCAGCGTGAGAACAAACATCTGGACAAAAACACGTCCACTGTGAGGACAAACCTCTGGACAGAAAAACGTCCACTGTGAGGACAAACACCTGGACAGAAACACGTCCACCATGAGGACATACATCTGGACAGAAAAATGTCCACCTTTAGGACAAACATCTGGACAGAAAAACGTCCACCTTTAGGACAAACATCTGGACAGAAACACGTCCAGCCTCAGAACAAACATCTGGACAGAAAACACGTCCATCGTGGGAACAAACATCTGGAAAGAAACATGTCCAGCATGAGAACAAACATCTGGACAGAAACACGTCCAGCATGAGTCCAAACATCTGGACAGAAACATGTCCAGCGTGAGAACAAACCTCTGAACAGAAACACGTCCACCATGAGGACAAACATCTGGACAGAAACACGTCCACCATGAGAACAAACATCTGGACAGAAACACGTCCAACATCAGGACAAACATCTTGACAGAAACACATCAAACGTCAAGACAAACATCTGGACAGGAACACGACAATCATTAGGACAAACATCTGGACAGAAACATGTCAGGCGTCAGGACAAACATCTGGACAGAAACACGTCCACCATGAGGACAAACATCTGGACAGAAACACGTCCAGTGCTAAAACAAGCATCTGGAAAGACACACGTCCACCATGAGGACATACATCTGGACAAAAACATGTCCACTGTGAGGACAAACATATGGACAGAAACATGTTCACTGTGAGGATAAACGTCTGGAAAGCAACACGTCAACCTTGAGGACAAACATCTGGACAGAAACACGTCCACTGTCAGGACCAACATCTTGACAGAAACACGTCCACTGTGAGGACAAACATCTGGACAGAAACACGTCCACTGTGAGGACAAACATCTGGACAGAAACACGTCCACCATGAGGACATACATCTGGACAGAAACGCGTCCAGTGTCAGGACAAACATCTGGACAGAAACACGTCCACTGTCAGGACAAACATCTGGACAGAAACACGTCCAGCGTCAAGACAAACATCTGGACAGAAACACGTCCACTGTGAGGACAAACCTCTGGACAGAAACACGTCCACCATGAGGACATACATCTGGACAGAAAAATGTCCACCTTTAGGAAAAACATCTGGACAGAAAAACGTCCAACTTTAGGACAAACATCTGGACAGAAACACGTCCAGCGTCAGAACAAACATCTGGACAGAAAACACATCCATCGTGGGCACAAACATCTGGACAGAAACATGTCCAACGTCAGGACAAACATCTGGACAGAAACACGTACACCATGAGGACAAACATCTGGACAGAAACACGTCCAGCGTCAGGACAAAAATCTGGACAGAAACACATCAAAGGTCAGGACAAACATCTGGACAGAAACACATCCACCATGAGGACAAACATATGGACAGAAACACGGCAACCATGAGGACAAACATCTGGACAGAAACACGTCCACCATGAGAACAAACATCTGGACAGAAACACGTCCAATGTCAGGACAAACATCTTGTCAGAAACACATCAAACGTCAGGACAAACATCTGGACAGGAACACGACAACCATGAGGACAAACATCTGGACAGATACACGTCAGGTGTCAGGACAAACATCTGGCCAGAAACACGTCCACCATGAGGACAAACATCTGGACAGAAACACGTCCAGTGCCACAACAAGCAACTGGAAAGACACACGTCCACCATGAGGACATACATCTGAACAAAAACATGTCCACTGTGAGGACAAACATATGGACAGAAACATCTTAACTGTGAGAATAAACATCTGGAAAGCAACACGTCAACCTTGAGGACAAACATCTGGACAGAAACACGTCCACTGTCAGGACCAACATCTTGACAGAAACACGTCCACTGTGGGGACAAACATCTGGACAAAAACACGTCCACTGTGAGGACAAACCTCTGGACAGAAAAACGTCCACTGTGAGGACAAACACCTGGACAGAAACACGTCCACCATGAGGACATACATCTGGACAGAAAAATGTCCACCTTTAGGACAAACATCTGGACAGAAAAACGTCCACCTTTAGGACAAACATCTGGACAGAAACACGTCCAGCCTCAGAACAAACATCTGGACAGAAAACACGTCCATCGTGGGAACAAACATCTGGACAGAAACATGTCCAGCATGAGAACAAACATCTGGACAGAAACACGTCCAGCATGAGTCCAAACATCTGGACAGAAACATGTCCAGCGTGAGAACAAACCTCTGAACAGAAACACGTCCACTGTGAGGACAAATTTCTGGAAAGAAACACGTCCAGCGCCAGAACAAACATCTGGACAGAAACATGTCCAACGTCAGGACAAACATCTTGACAGAAACACATCAAACGTCAGGACAAACATCTGGACAGAAACACGACAACCATAAGGACAAACATCTGGACAGAAACACGTCTAGCGTCAGGACAAAAATCTGGACAGAAACACGTCCAGCATGAGGACAAACATATGGACAGAAACACGTCCACCATGAGGACAAACATCTGGACAGAAACACATCCACCATGAGAACAAACATCTGGACAGAAACACGTCCAACGTCAGGACAAACATCTGGACAGGAACACGACAACCATTAGGACAAACATCTGGACAGAAACACGTCAGGCGTCAGGACAAACATCTGGAAAGAAACACGTCCACCATGAGGACAAACATCTGGACAGAAACACGTCCAGTGCTACAACAAGCATCTGGAAAGACACACGTCCACCATGAGGACATACATCTGGACAAAAACATGTCCACTGTGAGGACAAACATATGGACAGAAACATGTTCACTGTGAGGATAAACGTGTGGAAAGCAACACGTCAACCTTGAGGACAAACATCTGGACAGAAACACGTCCACTGTGAGGACAAACATCTGGACAGAAACACGTCCACTGTGAGGACAAACATCTGGACAGAAACACGTCCACCATGAGGACATACATCTGGACAGAAACACGTCCAGTGTCAGGACAAACATCTGGACAGAAACACGTCCACTGTCAGGACAAACATCTGGACAGAAACACGTCCAGCGTCAAGACAAACATCTGGACAGAAACACGTCCACTGTGAGGACAAACCTCTGGACAGAAACACGTCCACCATGAGGACATGCATCTGGACAGAAAAATGTCCACCTTTAGGACAAACATCTGGACAGATAAACGTCCAGCGTCAGGACAAACATCTGGACAGAAACACGTCCAGCGTCAGAACAAACATCTGGACAGAAAACACATCCATCGTGGGAACAAACATCTGGACAGAAACATGTCCAGCGTGAGAACAAACATCTGGACAGAAACACGTCCAGCGTCAGAACAAACATCTGGACAGAAACACGTCCAGCGTGAGACCAAACATCTGGACAGAAACACGTCCAGCGTGAGAACAAACCTCTGGACAGAAACACGTCCACTGTGAGAACAAATTTCTGGAAAGAAACACGTCCAGCGCCAGAACAAACATCTGGACAGAAACACGGCAACCATGAGGACAAACATCTGGACAGAAACACGTCCACCATGAGAACAAACATCTGGACAGAAACACGTCCAACGTCAGGACAAACATCTTGACAGAAACACATCAAACTTAAGGACAAACATCTGGACAGAAACACGTCAGGCGTCAGGACAAACATCTGGACAGAAACACGTGCACCATGAGGACAAACATCTGGACAAAAACATGTCCACTGTGAGGACAAACATATGGACAGAAACATGTTCACTGTGAGGATAATACATCTGGAAAGCAACACGTCAACCTTGAGGACAAACATCTGGACAGAAACACGTCCACCTTAAGTACAAACATCTGGACAGAAACACGTCCACTGTCAGGACCAACATCTGGACAGAAACACGTCCACTGTGAGGACAAACATCTGGACAGAAACACGTCCACTGTGAGGACAAACATCTGGACAGAAACACGTCCACTGTGAGGACAAACATCTGGACAGAAAAATGTCCACCTTTAGGACAAACATCTGGACAGAAAAACGTCCACCTTTAGGACAAACATCTGGACAGAAACATGTCCAGCGTGAGAACAAACATCTGGACAGAAACACGTCCAACGTCAGAACAAACATCTGGACAGAAACACGTCCAGCGTGAGACCAAAGATCTGGACAGAAACACGTCCAGTGCCACAACAAGCAACTGGAAAGACACACGTCCACCATGAGGACATACATCTGGACAAAAACATGTCCACTGTGAGGACAAACATATGGACAGAAACATCTTAACTGTGAGGATAAACATCTGGAAAGCAACACGTCAACCTTGAGGACAAACATCTGGACAGAAACACGTCAGGCGTCAGGACAAACATCTGGAAAGAAACACGTCCACCATGAGGACAAACATCTGGACAGAAACACGTCCAGTGCTACAACAAGCATCTGGAAAGACACACGTCCACCATGAGGACATACATCTGGACAAAAACATGTCCACTGTGAGGACAAACATATGGACAGAAACATGTTCACTGTGAGGATAAACGTGTGGAAAGCAACACGTCAACCTTGAGGACAAACATCTGGACAGAAACACGTCCACTGTGAGGACAAACATCTGGACAGAAACACGTCCACTGTGAGGACAAACATCTGGACAGAAACACGTCCACCATGAGGACATACATCTGGACAGAAACACGTCCAGTGTCAGGACAAACATCTGGACAGAAACACGTCCACTGTCAGGACAAACATCTGGACAGAAACACGTCCAGCGTCAAGACAAACATCTGGACAGAAACACGTCCACTGTGAGGACAAACCTCTGGACAGAAACACGTCCACCATGAGGACATGCATCTGGACAGAAAAATGTCCACCTTTAGGACAAACATCTGGACAGATAAACGTCCAGCGTCAGGACAAACATCTGGACAGAAACACGTCCAGCGTCAGAACAAACATCTGGACAGAAAACACATCCATCGTGGGAACAAACATCTGGACAGAAACATGTCCAGCGTGAGAACAAACATCTGGACAGAAACACGTCCAGCGTCAGAACAAACATCTGGACAGAAACACGTCCAGCGTGAGACCAAACATCTGGACAGAAACACGTCCAGCGTGAGAACAAACCTCTGGACAGAAACACGTCCACTGTGAGAACAAATTTCTGGAAAGAAACACGTCCAGCGCCAGAACAAACATCTGGACAGAAACACGGCAACCATGAGGACAAACATCTGGACAGAAACACGTCCACCATGAGAACAAACATCTGGACAGAAACACGTCCAACGTCAGGACAAACATCTTGACAGAAACACATCAAACTTAAGGACAAACATCTGGACAGAAACACGTCAGGCGTCAGGACAAACATCTGGACAGAAACACGTGCACCATGAGGACAAACATCTGGACAAAAACATGTCCACTGTGAGGACAAACATATGGACAGAAACATGTTCACTGTGAGGATAATACATCTGGAAAGCAACACGTCAACCTTGAGGACAAACATCTGGACAGAAACACGTCCACCTTAAGTACAAACATCTGGACAGAAACACGTCCACTGTCAGGACCAACATCTGGACAGAAACACGTCCACTGTGAGGACAAACATCTGGACAGAAACACGTCCACTGTGAGGACAAACATCTGGACAGAAACACGTCCACTGTGAGGACAAACATCTGGACAGAAAAATGTCCACCTTTAGGACAAACATCTGGACAGAAAAACGTCCACCTTTAGGACAAACATCTGGACAGAAACATGTCCAGCGTGAGAACAAACATCTGGACAGAAACACGTCCAACGTCAGAACAAACATCTGGACAGAAACACGTCCAGCGTGAGACCAAACATCTGGACAGAAACACGTCCAGTGCCACAACAAGCAACTGGAAAGACACACGTCCACCATGAGGACATACATCTGGACAAAAACATGTCCACTGTGAGGACAAACATATGGACAGAAACATCTTAACTGTGAGGATAAACATCTGGAAAGCAACACGTCAACCTTGAGGACAAACATCTGGACAGAAACACGTCCACCTTGAGTACAAACATCTGGACAGAAACACGTCCACTGTCAGGACCAACATCTTGACAGAAACACGTCCACTGTGAGGACAAACATCTAGACAGAAACATGTCCACCGTGAGGACAAACATCTGGAAAGAAACACGTCCACCATGAGGACATACATCTGGACAGAAACACGTCCAGTGTCAGGACAAACATCTGGACAGAAACACGTCCACTGTCAGGACAAACATCTGGACAGAAACACGTCCAGCGTCAAGACAAACATCTGGACAGAAACACGTCCAGCGTGAGAACAAACATCTGGACAGAAACACGTCCACTGTGACGAAAAACCTCTGGACAGAAACACGTCCAGCGTGAGAACAAACATCTGGACAAAAACACGTCCACTGTGAGGACATACATCTGGACAGAAACACGTCCAGTGTCAGGACAAACATCTGGACAGAAACACGTCCACTGTCAGGACAAACATCTGGACAGAAACACGTCCAGCGTCAAGACAAACATCTGGAAAGAAACACGTCCACTGTGTGGACAAACCTCTGGACAGAAACACGTCCACCATGAGGACATACATCTGGACAGAAAAATGTCCACCTTTAGGAGAAACATCTGGACAGAAAAACGTCCAACTTTAGGACAAACATCTGGACAGAAACACGTCCAGCGTCAGAACAAACATCTGGACAGAAAACACATCCATCGTGGGAACAAACATCTGGACAGAAACATGTCCAGCGTGAGAACAAACATCTGGACAGAAACACGTCCAGCGTCAGAACAAACATCTGGACAGAAACACGTCCAGCGTGAGACCAAACATCTGGACAGAAACACGTCCAGCGTGAGAACAAACCTCTGGACAGAAACACGTCCACTGTGAGGACAAATTTCTGGAAAGAAACACGTCCAGCGCCAGAACAAACATCTGGACAGAAACACGGCAACCATGAGGACAAACATCTGGACAGAAACACGTCCACCATGAGAACAAACATCTGGACAGAAACACGTCCAACGTCAGGACAAACATCTTGACAGAAACACATCAAACTTAAGGACAAACATCTGGACAGAAACACGTCAGGCGTCAGGACAAACATCTGGACAGAAACACGTCCAGCGTGAGAACAAACATCATGAAATAAACACGTCCAGCGTGAGAACAAACCTCTGGACAGGAACACGTCCACTGTGAGGACAAACCTCTGGACAGAAACACTTCCACTGTGAGGACAAACACCTGGACAGAAACACGTCCACCATGAGGACATACATCTGGACAGAAAAATGTCCACCTTTAGGACAAACATCTGGACAGAAAAACGTCCACCTTTAGGACAAACATCTGGACAGAAACACGTCCAGCGTCAGAACAAACATCTGGACAGAAACATGTCCAGCGTGAGAACAAACATCTGGACAGAAACACGTCCAACGTCAGAACAACCATCTGGACAGAAACACGTCCAGCGTGAGACCAAACATCTGGACAGAAACACGTCCAGTGCCACAACAAGCAACTGGAAAGACACACGTCCACCATGAGGACATACATCTGGACAAAAACATGTCCACTGTGAGGACAAACATATGGACAGAAACATCTTAACTGTGAGGATAAACATCTGGAAAGCAACACGTCAACCTTGAGGACAAACATCTGGACAGAAACACGTCCACCTTGAGTACAAACATCTGGACAGAAACACGTCCACTGTCAGGACCAACATCTTGACAGAAACACGTCCACTGTGAGGACAAACATCTGGACAGAAACACGTCCACCGTGAGGACAAACATCTGGACAGAAACACGTCAGGCGTCAGGACAAACATCTGGACAGAAACACGTCCAGCGTGAGAACAAACATCATGAAATAAACACGTCCAGCGTGCGAACAAACCTCTGGACAGGAACACGTCCACTGTGAGGACAAACCTCTGGACAGAAACACTTCCACTGTGAGGACAAACACCTGGACAGAAACACGTCCACCATGAGGACATACATCTGGACAGAAAAATGTCCACCTTTAGGACAAACATCTGGACAGATAAACGTCCAGCGTCAGGACAAACATCTGGACAGAAACACGTCCAGCGTCAGAACAAACATCTGGACAGAAAACACATCCATCGTGGGAACAAACATCTGGACAGAAACATGTCCAGCGTGAGAACAAACATCTGGACAGAAACACGTCCAGCGTCAGAACAAACATCTGGACAGAAACACGTCCAGCGTGAGAACAAACCTCTGGACAGAAACACGTCCACTGTGAGGACAAATTTCTGGAAAGAAACACGTCCAGCGCCAGAACAAACATCTGGACAGAAACACGTCCACCTTGAGTACAAACATCTGGACAGAAACACGTCCACTGTCAGGACCAACATCTTGACAGAAACACGTCCACTGTGATGACAAACATCTAGACAGAAACATGTCCACCGTGAGGACAAACATCTGGAAAGAAACACGTCCACCATGAGGACATACATCTGGACAGAAACACGTCCAGTGTCAGGACAAACATCTGGACAGAAACACGTCCACTGTCAGGACAAACATCTGGACAGAAACACGTCCAGCGTCAAGACAAACATCTGGACAGAAACACGTCCAGCGTGAGAACAAACATCTGGACAGAAACACGTCCACTGTGACGAAAAACCTCTGGACAGAAACACGTCCAGCGTGAGAACAAACATCTGGACAAAAACACGTCCACTGTGAGGACATACATCTGGACAGAAACACGTCCAGTGTCAGGACAAACATCTGGACAGAAACACGTCCACTGTCAGGACAAACATCTGGACAGAAACACGTCCAGCGTCAAGACAAACATCTGGAAAGAAACACGTCCACTGTGTGGACAAACCTCTGGACAGAAACACGTCCACCATGAGGACATACATCTGGACAGAAAAATGTCCACCTTTAGGAGAAACATCTGGACAGAAAAACGTCCAACTTTAGGACAAACATCTGGACAGAAACACGTCCAGCGTCAGAACAAACATCTGGACAGAAAACACATCCATCGTGGGAACAAACATCTGGACAGAAACATGTCCAGCGTGAGAACAAACATCTGGACAGAAACACGTCCAGCGTCAGAACAAACATCTGGACAGAAACACGTCCAGCGTGAGACCAAACATCTGGACAGAAACACGTCCAGCGTGAGAACAAACCTCTGGACAGAAAAACGTCCACTGTGAGGACAAATTTCTGGAAAGAAACACGTCCAGCGCCAGAACAAACATCTGGACAGAAACACGGCAACCATGAGGACAAACATCTGGACAGAAACACGTCCACCATGAGAACAAACATCTGGACAGAAACACGTCCAACGTCAGGACAAACATCTTGACAGAAACACATCAAACTTAAGGACAAACATCTGGACAGAAACACGTCAGGCGTCAGGACAAACATCTGGACAGAAACACGTCCAGCGTGAGAACAAACATCATGAAATAAACACGTCCAGCGTGAGAACAAACCTCTGGACAGGAACACGTCCACTGTGAGGACAAACCTCTGGACAGAAACACTTCCACTGTGAGGACAAACACCTGGACAGAAAAACGTCCACCATGAGGACATACATCTGGACAGAAAAATGTCCACCTTTAGGACAAACATCTGGACAGAAAAACGTCCACCTTTAGGACAAACATCTGGACAGAAACACGTCCAGCGTCAGAACAAACATCTGGACAGAAACACGTCCATCGTCAGAACAACCATCTGGACAGAAACACGTCCAGCGTGAGACCAAACATCTGGACAGAAACACGTCCAGTGCCACAACAAGCAACTGGAAAGACACACGTCCACCATGAGGACATACATCTGGACAAAAACATGTCCACTGTGAGGACAAACATATGGACAGAAACATCTTAACTGTGAGGATAAACATCTGGAAAGCAACACGTCAACCTTGAGGACAAACATCTGGACAGAAACACGTCCACCTTGAGTACAAACATCTGGACAGAAACACGTCCACTGTCAGGACCAACATCTTGACAGAAACACGTCCACTGTGAGGACAAACATCTGGACAGAAACACGTCCACCGTGAGGACAAACATCTGGACAGAAACACGTCAGGCGTCAGGACAAACATCTGGACAGAAACACGTCCAGCGTGAGAACAAACATCATGAAATAAACACGTCCAGCGTGAGAACAAACCTCTGGACAGGAACACGTCCACTGTGAGGACAAACCTCTGGACAGAAACACTTCCACTGTGAGGACAAACACCTGGACAGAAACACGTCCACCATGAGGACATACATCTGGACAGAAAAATGTCCACCTTTAGGACAAACATCTGGACAGAAAAACGTCCACCTTTAGGACAAACATCTGGACAGAAACACGTCCAGCGTCAGAACAAACATCTGGACAGACACATGTCCAGCGTGAGAACAAACATCTGGACAGAAACACGTCCAACGTCAGAACAACCATCTGGACAGAAACACGTCCAGCGTGAGACCAAACATCTGGACAGAAACACGTCCAGTGTCAGGACAAACATCTGGACAGAAACACGTCCACTGTCAGGACAAACATCTGGACAGAAACACGTCCAGCGTCAAGACAAACATCTGGACAGAAACACGTCCAGCGTGAGAACAAACATCTGGACAGAAACACGTCCACTGTGACGAAAAACCTCTGGACAGAAACACGTCCAGCGTGAGAACAAACATCTGGACAAAAACACGTCCACTGTGAGGACATACATCTGGACAGAAACACGTCCAGTGTCAGGACAAACATCTGGACAGAAACACGTCCACTGTCAGGACAAACATCTGGACAGAAACACGTCCAGCGTCAAGACAAACATCTGGAAAGAAACACGTCCACTGTGTGGACAAACCTCTGGACAGAAACACGTCCACCATGAGGACATACATCTGGACAGAAAAATGTCCACCTTTAGGAGAAACATCTGGACAGAAAAACGTCCAACTTTAGGACAAACATCTGGACAGAAACACGTCCAGCGTCAGAACAAACATCTGGACAGAAAACACATCCATCGTGGGAACAAACATCTGGACAGAAACATGTCCAGCGTGAGAACAAACATCTGGACAGAAACACGTCCAGCGTCAGAACAAACATCTGGACAGAAACACGTCCAGCGTGAGACCAAACATCTGGACAGAAACACGTCCAGCGTGAGAACAAACCTCTGGACAGAAACACGTCCACTGTGAGGACAAATTTCTGGAAAGAAACACGTCCAGCGCCAGAACAAACATCTGGACAGAAACACGGCAACCATGAGGACAAACATCTGGACAGAAACACGTCCACCATGAGAACAAACATCTGGACAGAAACACGTCCAACGTCAGGACAAACATCTTGACAGAAACACATCAAACTTAAGGACAAACATCTGGACAGAAACACGTCAGGCGTCAGGACAAACATCTGGACAGAAACACGTCCAGCGTGAGAACAAACATCATGAAATAAACACGTCCAGCGTGAGAACAAACCTCTGGACAGGAACACGTCCACTGTGAGGACAAACCTCTGGACAGAAACACTTCCACTGTGAGGACAAACACCTGAACAGAAACACGTCCACCATGAGGACATACATCTGGACAGAAAAATGTCCACCTTTAGGACAAACATCTGGACAGAAAAACGTCCACCTTTAGGACAAACATCTGGACAGAAACACGTCCAGCGTCAGAACAAACATCTGGACAGAAACATGTCCAGCGTGATAACAAACATCTGGACAGAAACACGTCCAACGTCAGAACAACCATCTGGACAGAAACACGTCCAGCGTGAGACCAAACATCTGGACAGAAACACGTCCAGTGCCACAACAAGCAACTGGAAAGACACACGTCCACCATGAGGACATACATCTGGACAAAAACATGTCCACTGTGAGGACAAACATATGGACAGAAACATCTTAACTGTGAGGATAAACATCTGGAAAGCAACACGTCAACCTTGAGGACAAACATCTGGACAGAAACACGTCCACCTTGAGTACAAACATCTGGACAGAAACACGTCCACTGTCAGGACCAACATCTGGAAAGAAACACGTCCACCATGAGGACATACATCTGGACAGAAACACGTCCAGTGTCAGGACAAACATCTGGACAGAAACACGTCCACTGTCAGGACAAACATCTGGACAGAAACACGTCCAGCGTCAAGACAAAAATCTGGACAGAAACACGTCCAGCGTGAGAACAAACATCTGGACAGAAACACGTCCAACGTCAGGACAAACATCTTGACAGAAACACATCAAACTTAAGGACAAACATCTGGACAGAAACACGTCAGGCGTCAGGACAAACATCTGGACAGAAACACGTCCAGCGTGAGAACAAACATCATGAAATAAACACGTCCAGCGTGAGAACAAACCTCTGGACAGGAACACGTCCACTGTGAGGACAAACCTCTGGACAGAAACACTTCCACTGTGAGGACAAACACCTGGACAGAAACACGTCCACCATGAGGACATACATCTGGACAGAAAAATGTCCACCTTTAGGACAAACATCTGGACAGAAAAACGTCCACCTTTAGGACAAACATCTGGACAGAAACACGTCCAGCGTCAGAACAAACATCTGGACAGAAACATGTCCAGCGTGAGAACAAACATCTGGACAGAAACACGTCCATCGTCAGAACAACCATCTGGACAGAAAAACGTCCAGCGTGAGACCAAACATCTGGACAGAAACACGTCCACTGTGAGGACAAACATATGGACAGAAACATCTTAACTGTGAGGATAAACATCTGGAAAGCAACACGTCAACCTTGAGGACAAACATCTGGACAGAAGCACGTCCACCTTGAGTACAAACATCTGGACAGAAACACGTCCACTGTCAGGACCAACATCTTGACAGAAACACGTCCACTGTGAGGACAAACATCTGGACAGAAACACGTCCACCGTGAGGACAAACATCTGGACAGAAACACGTCAGGCGTCAGGACAAACATCTGGACAGAAACACGTCCAGCGTGAGAACAAACATCATGAAATAAACACGTCCAGCGTGAGAACAAACCTCTGGACAGGAACACGTCCACTGTGAGGACAAACCTCTGGACAGAAACATGTCCACTGTGAGGACAAACACCTGGACAGAAACACGTCCACCGTGAGGACATACATCTGGACAGAAAAATGTCCACCTTTAGGACAAACATCTGGACAGAAAAACGTCCACCTTTAGGACAAACATCTGGACAGAAACACGTCCAGCGTCAGAACAAACATCTGGACAGAAACATGTCCAGCGTGAGAACAAACATCTGGACAGAAACACGTCCAACGTCAGAACAACCATCTGGACAGAAACACGTCCAGCGTGAGACCAAACATCTGGACAGAAACACGTCCAACGTCAGAACAACCATCTGGACAGAAACACGTCCAGCGTCAAGACAAACATCTGGACAGAAACACGTCCAGCGTGAGAACAAACATCTGGACAGAAACACGTCCACTGTGACGAAAAACCTCTGGAAAGAAACACGTCCAGCGTGAGAACAAACATCATGAAATAAACACGTCCAGCGTGAGAACAAACCTCTGGACAGGAACACGTCCACTGTGAGGACAAACCTCTGGACAGAAACACTTCCACTGTGAGGACAAACACCTGGACAGAAACACGTCCACCATGAGGACATACATCTGGACAGAAAAATGTCCACCTTTAGGACAAACATCTGGACAGAAAAACGTCCACCTTTAGGACAAACATCTGGACAGAAACACGTCCAGCGTCAGAACAAACATCTGGACAGACACATGTCCAGCGTGAGAACAAACATCTGGACAGAAACACGTCCAACGTCAGAACAACCATCTGGACAGAAACACGTCCAGCGTGAGACCAAACATCTGGACAGAAACACGTCCAGTGTCAGGACAAACATCTGGACAGAAACACGTCCACTGTCAGGACAAACATCTGGACAGAAACACGTCCAGCGTCAAGACAAACATCTGGACAGAAACACGTCCAGCGTGAGAACAAACATCTGGACAGAAACACGTCCACTGTGACGAAAAACCTCTGGACAGAAACACGTCCAGCGTGAGAACAAACATCTGGACAAAAACACGTCCACTGTGAGGACATACATCTGGACAGAAACACGTCCAGTGTCAGGACAAACATCTGGACAGAAACACGTCCACTGTCAGGACAAACATCTGGACAGAAACACGTCCAGCGTCAAGACAAACATCTGGAAAGAAACACGTCCACTGTGTGGACAAACCTCTGGACAGAAACACGTCCACCATGAGGACATACATCTGGACAGAAAAATGTCCACCTTTAGGAGAAACATCTGGACAGAAAAACGTCCAACTTTAGGACAAACATCTGGACAGAAACACGTCCAGCGTCAGAACAAACATCTGGACAGAAAACACATCCATCGTGGGAACAAACATCTGGACAGAAACATGTCCAGCGTGAGAACAAACATCTGGACAGAAACACGTCCAGCGTCAGAACAAACATCTGGACAGAAACACGTCCAGCGTGAGACCAAACATCTGGACAGAAACACGTCCAGCGTGAGAACAAACCTCTGGACAGAAACACGTCCACTGTGAGGACAAATTTCTGGAAAGAAACACGTCCAGCGCCAGAACAAACATCTGGACAGAAACACGGCAACCATGAGGACAAACATCTGGACAGAAACACGTCCACTGTCAGGACCAACATCTTGACAGAAACACGTCCACTGTGAGGACAAACATCTGGACAGAAACACGTCCACCGTGAGGACAAACATCTGGACAGAAACACGTCAGGCGTCAGGACAAACATCTGGACAGAAACACGTCCAGCGTGAGAACAAACATCATGAAATAAACACGTCCAGCGTGAGAACAAACCTCTGGACAGGAACACGTCCACTGTGAGGACAAACCTCTGGACAGAAACACTTCCACTGTGAGGACAAACACCTGGACAGAAACACGTCCACCATGAGGACATACATCTGGACAGAAAAATGTCCACCTTTAGGACAAACATCTGGACAGAAAAACGTCCACCTTTAGGACAAACATCTGGACAGAAACACGTCCAGCGTCAGAACAAACATCTGGACAGAAACATGTCCAGCGTGAGAACAAACATCTGGACAGAAACACGTCCAACGTCAGAACAACCATCTGGACAGAAACACGTCCAGCGTGAGACCAAACATCTGGACAGAAACACGTCCAGTGCCACAACAAGCAACTGGAAAGACACACGTCCACCATGAGGACATACATCTGGACAAAAACATGTCCACTGTGAGGACAAACATATGGACAGAAACATCTTAACTGTGAGGATAAACATCTGGAAAGCAACACGTCAACCTTGAGGACAAACATCTGGACAGAAACACGTCCACCTTGAGTACAAACATCTGGACAGAAACACGTCCACTGTCAGGACCAACATCTTGACAGAAACACGTCCACTGTGAGGACAAACATCTGGACAGAAACACGTCCACCGTGAGGACAAACATCTGGACAGAAACACGTCAGGCGTCAGGACAAACATCTGGACAGAAACACGTCCAGCGTGAGAACAAACATCATGAAATAAACACGTCCAGCGTGAGAACAAACCTCTGGACAGGAACACGTCCACTGTGAGGACAAACCTCTGGACAGAAACACTTCCACTGTGAGGACAAACACCTGGACAGAAACACGTCCACCATGAGGACATACATCTGGACAGAAAAATGTCCACCTTTAGGACAAACATCTGGACAGAAAAACGTCCACCTTTAGGACAAACATCTGGACAGAAACACGTCCAGCGTCAGAACAAACATCTGGACAGAAACATGTCCAGCGTGAGAACAAACATCTGGACAGAAACACGTCCAACGTCAGAACAACCATCTGGACAGAAACACGTCCAGCGTGAGACCAAACATCTGGACAGAAAAACGTCCACCTTTAGGACAAACATCTGGACAGAAACACGTCCAGCGTCAGAACAAACATCTGGACAGACACATGTCCAGCGTGAGAACAAACATCTGGACAGAAACACGTCCAACGTCAGAACAACCATCTGGACAGAAACACGTCCAGCGTGAGACCAAACATCTGGACAGAAACACGTCCAGTGTCAGGACAAACATCTGGACAGAAACACGTCCACTGTCAGGACAAACATCTGGACAGAAACACGTCCAGCGTCAAGACAAACATCTGGACAGAAACACGTCCAGCGTGAGAACAAACATCTGGACAGAAACACGTCCACTGTGACGAAAAACCTCTGGACAGAAACACGTCCAGCGTGAGAACAAACATCTGGACAAAAACACGTCCACTGTGAGGACATACATCTGGACAGAAACACGTCCAGTGTCAGGACAAACATCTGGACAGAAACACGTCCACTGTCAGGACAAACATCTGGACAGAAACACGTCCAGCGTCAAGACAAACATCTGGAAAGAAACACGTCCACTGTGTGGACAAACCTCTGGACAGAAACACGTCCACCATGAGGACATACATCTGGACAGAAAAATGTCCACCTTTAGGAGAAACATCTGGACAGAAAAACGTCCAACTTTAGGACAAACATCTGGACAGAAACACGTCCAGCGTCAGAACAAACATCTGGACAGAAAACACATCCATCGTGGGAACAAACATCTGGACAGAAACATGTCCAGCGTGAGAACAAACATCTGGACAGAAACACGTCCAGCGTCAGAACAAACATCTGGACAGAAACACGTCCAGCGTGAGACCAAACATCTGGACAGAAACACGTCCAGCGTGAGAACAAACCTCTGGACAGAAACACGTCCACTGTGAGGACAAATTTCTGGAAAGAAACACGTCCAGCGCCAGAACAAACATCTGGACAGAAACACGGCAACCATGAGGACAAACATCTGGACAGAAACACGTCCACTGTCAGGACCAACATCTTGACAGAAACACGTCCACTGTGAGGACAAACATCTGGACAGAAACACGTCCACCGTGAGGACAAACATCTGGACAGAAACACGTCAGGCGTCAGGACAAACATCTGGACAGAAACACGTCCAGCGTGAGAACAAACATCATGAAATAAACACGTCCAGCGTGAGAACAAACCTCTGGACAGGAACACGTCCACTGTGAGGACAAACCTCTGGACAGAAACACTTCCACTGTGAGGACAAACACCTGGACAGAAACACGTCCACCATGAGGACATACATCTGGACAGAAAAATGTCCACCTTTAGGACAAACATCTGGACAGAAAAACGTCCACCTTTAGGACAAACATCTGGACAGAAACACGTCCAGCGTCAGAACAAACATCTGGACAGAAACATGTCCAGCGTGAGAACAAACATCTGGACAGAAACACGTCCAACGTCAGAACAACCATCTGGACAGAAACACGTCCAGCGTGAGACCAAACATCTGGACAGAAACACGTCCAGTGCCACAACAAGCAACTGGAAAGACACACGTCCACCATGAGGACATACATCTGGACAAAAACATGTCCACTGTGAGGACAAACATATGGACAGAAACATCTTAACTGTGAGGATAAACATCTGGAAAGCAACACGTCAACCTTGAGGACAAACATCTGGACAGAAACACGTCCACCTTGAGTACAAACATCTGGACAGAAACACGTCCACTGTCAGGACCAACATCTTGACAGAAACACGTCCACTGTGAGGACAAACATCTGGACAGAAACACGTCCACCGTGAGGACAAACATCTGGACAGAAACACGTCAGGCGTCAGGACAAACATCTGGACAGAAACACGTCCAGCGTGAGAACAAACATCATGAAATAAACACGTCCAGCGTGAGAACAAACCTCTGGACAGGAACACGTCCACTGTGAGGACAAACCTCTGGACAGAAACACTTCCACTGTGAGGACAAACACCTGGACAGAAACACGTCCACCATGAGGACATACATCTGGACAGAAAAATGTCCACCTTTAGGACAAACATCTGGACAGAAAAACGTCCACCTTTAGGACAAACATCTGGACAGAAACACGTCCAGCGTCAGAACAAACATCTGGACAGAAACATGTCCAGCGTGAGAACAAACATCTGGACAGAAACACGTCCAACGTCAGAACAACCATCTGGACAGAAACACGTCCAGCGTGAGACCAAACATCTGGACAGAAACACGTCCAGTGTCAGGACAAACATCTGGAAAGAAACACGTCCACTGTCAGAACAAACATCTGGACAGAAACACGTCCAGCGTCAAGACAAACATCTGGACAGAAACACGTCCAGCGTGAGAACAAACATCTGGACAGAAACACGTCCACTGTGACGAAAAACCTCTGGACAGAAACACGTCCAGCGTGAGAACAAACATCTGGACAAAAACACGTCCACTGTGAGGACATACATCTGGACAGAAACACGTCCAGCGCCAGAACAAACATCTGGACAGAAACACGGCAACCATGAGGACAAACATCTGGACAGAAACACGTCCAGCGTGAGAACAAACATCATGAAATAAACACGTCCAGCGTGAGAACAAACCTCTGGACAGGAACACGTCCACTGTGAGGACAAACCTCTGGACAGAAACACTTCCACTGTGAGGACAAACACCTGGACAGAAACACGTCCACCATGAGGACATACATCTGGACAGAAAAATGTCCACCTTTAGGACAAACATCTGGACAGAAAAACGTCCACCTTTAGGACAAACATCTGGACAGAAACACGTCCAGCGTCAGAACAAACATCTGGACAGAAACATGTCCAGCGTGAGAACAAACATCTGGACAGAAACACGTCCAACGTCAGAACAACCATCTGGACAGAAACACGTCCAGCGTGAGACCAAACATCTGGACAGAAACACGTCCAGTGCCACAACAAGCAACTGGAAAGACACACGTCCACCATGAGGACATACATCTGGACAAAAACATGTCCACTGTGAGGACAAACATATGGACAGAAACATCTTAACTGTGAGGATAAACATCTGGAAAGCAACACGTCAACCTTGAGGACAAACATCTGGACAGAAACACGTCCACCTTGAGTACAAACATCTGGACAGAAACACGTCCACTGTCAGGACCAACATCTGGAAAGAAACACGTCCACCATGAGGACATACATCTGGACAGAAACACGTCCAGTGTCAGGACAAACATCTGGACAGAAACACGTCCACTGTCAGGACAAACATCTGGACAGAAACACGTCCAGCGTCAAGACAAACATCTGGACAGAAACACGTCCAGCGTGAGAACAAACATCTGGACAGAAACACGTCCACTGTGACGAAAAACCTCTGGACAGAAACACGTCCAGCGTGAGAACAAACATCTGGACAAAAACACGTCCACTGTGAGGACATACATCTGGACAGAAACACGTCCAGTGTCAGGACAAACATCTGGACAGAAACACGTCCACTGTCAGGACAAACATCTGGACAGAAACACGTCCAGCGTCAAGACAAACATCTGGAAAGAAACACGTCCACTGTGTGGACAAACCTCTGGACAGAAACACGTCCACCATGAGGACATACATCTGGACAGAAAAATGTCCACCTTTAGGAGAAACATCTGGACAGAAAAACGTCCAACTTTAGGACAAACATCTGGACAGAAACACGTCCAGCGTCAGAACAAACATCTGGACAGAAACATGTCCAGCGTCAGAACAAACATCTGGACAGAAAACACATCCATCGTGGGAACAAACATCTGGACAGAAACATGTCCAGCGTGAGAACAAACATCTGGACAGAAACACGTCCAGCGTCAGAACAAACATCTGGACAGAAACACGTCCACTGTGAGGACAAATTTCTGGAAAGAAACACGTCCAGCGCCAGAACAAACATCTGGACAGAAACACGGCAACCATGAGGACAAACATCTGGACAGAAACACGTCCACCATGAGAACAAACATCTGGACAGAAACACGTCCAACGTCAGGACAAACATCTTGACAGAAACACATCAAACTTAAGGACAAACATCTGGACAGAAACACGTCAGGCGTCAGGACAAACATCTGGACAGAAACACGTCCAGCGTGAGAACAAACATCATGAAATAAACACGTCCAGCGTGAAGACAAACCTCTGGACAGGAACACGTCCACTGTGAGGACAAACCTCTGGACAGAAACACTTCCACTGTGAGGACAAACACCTGGACAGAAACACGTCCACCATGAGGACATACATCTGGACAGAAAAATGTCCACCTTTAGGACAAACATCTGGACAGAAAAACGTCCACCTTTAGGACAAACATCTGGACAGAAACACGTCCAGCGTCAGAACAAACATCTGGACAGAAACATGTCCAGCGTGAGAACAAACATCTGGACAGAAACACGTCCAACGTCAGAACAACCATCTGGACAGAAACACGTCCAGCGTGAGACCAAACATCTGGACAGAAACACGTCCAGTGCCACAACAAGCAACTGGAAAGACACACGTCCACCATGAGGACATACATCTGGAAAAAAACATGTCCACTGTGAGGACAAACATATGGACAGAAACATCTTAACTGTGAGGATAAACATCTGGAAAGCAACACGTCAACCTTGAGGACAAACATCTGGACAGAAACACGTCCACCTTGAGTACAAACATCTGGACAGAAACACGTCCACTGTCAGGACCAACATCTTGACAGAAACACGTCCACTGTGAGGACAAACATCTGGACAGAAACACGTCCACCGTGAGGACAAACATCTGGACAGAAACACGTCAGGCGTCAGGACAAACATCTGGACAGAAACACGTCCAGCGTGAGAACAAACATCATGAAATAAACACGTCCAGCGTGAGAACAAACCTCTGGACAGGAACACGTCCACTGTGAGGACAAACCTCTGGACAGAAACACTTCCACTGTGAGGACAAACACCTGGACAGAAACACGTCCACCATGAGGACATACATCTGGACAGAAAAATGTCCACCTTTAGGACAAACATCTGGACAGAAAAACGTCCACCTTTAGGACAAACATCTGGACAGAAACACGTCCAGCGTCAGAACAAACATCTGGACAGAAACATGTCCAGCGTGAGAACAAACATCTGGACAGAAACACGTCCAACGTCAGAACAACCATCTGGACAGAAACACGTCCACTGTCAGGACAAAAATCTGGACAGAAACACGTCCACTGTCAGGACAAACATCTGGACAGAAACACGTCCAGCGTCAAGACAAACATCTGGAAAGAAACACGTCCACTGTGTGGACAAACCTCTGGACAGAAACACGTCCACCATGAGGACATACATCTGGACAGAAAAATGTCCACCTTTAGGAGAAACATCTGGACAGAAAAACGTCCAACTTTAGGACAAACATCTGGACAGAAACACGTCCAGCGTCAGAACAAACATCTGGACAGAAAACACATCCATCGTGGGAACAAACATCTGGACAGAAACATGTCCAGCGTGAGAACAAACATCTGGACAGAAACACGTCCAGCGTCAGAACAAACATCTGGACAGAAACACGTCCAGCGTGAGACCAAACATCTGGACAGAAACACGTCCAGCGTGAGAACAAACCTCTGGACAGAAACACGTCCACTGTGAGGACAAATTTCTGGAAAGAAACACGTCCAGCGCCAGAACAAACATCTGGACAGAAACACGGCAACCATGAGGACAAACATCTGGACAGAAACACGTCCACCATGAGAACAAACATCTGGACAGAAACACGTCCAACGTAAGGACAAACATCTTGACAGAAACACATCAAACTTAAGGACAAACATCTGGACAGAAACACGTCAGGCGTCAGGACAAACATCTGGACAGAAACACGTCCAGCGTGAGAACAAACATCATGAAATAAACACGTCCAGCGTGAAAACAAACCTCTGGACAGGAACACGTCCACTGTGAGGACAAACCTCTGGACAGAAACACTTCCACTGTGAGGACAAACACCTGGAAAGAAACACGTCCACCATGAGGACATACATCTGGACAGAAAAATGTCCACCTTTAGGACAAACATCTGGACAGAAAAACGTCCACCTTTAGGACAAACATCTGGACAGAAACACGTCCAGCGTCAGAACAAACATCTGGACAGAAACATGTCCAGCGTGAGAACAAACATCTGGACAGAAACACGTCCAACGTCAGAACAACCATCTGGACAGAAACACGTCCAGCGTGAGACCAAACATCTGGACAGAAACACGTCCAGTGCCACAACAAGCAACTGGAAAGACACACGTCCACCATGAGGACATACATCTGGACAAAAACATGTCCACTGTGAGGACAAACATATGGACAGAAACATCTTAACTGTGAGGATAAACATCTGGAAAGCAACACGTCAACCTTGAGGACAAACATCTGGACAGAAACACGTCCACCTTGAGTACAAACATCTGGACAGAAACACGTCCACTGTCAGGACCAACATCTTGACAGAAACACGTCCACATGGGAGGACAAACATCTGGACAGAAACACGTCCACCGTGAGGACAAACATCTGGACAGAAACACGTCAGGCGTCAGGACAAACATCTGGACAGAAACACGTCCAGCGTGAGAACAAACATCATGAAATAAACACGTCCAGCGTGAGAACAAACATCTGGACAAAAACACGTCCACTGTGAGGACATACATCTGGACAGAAACATGTCCAGTGTCAGGACAAACATCTGGACAGAAACACGTCCACTGTCAGGACAAACATCTGGACAGAAACACGTCCAGCGTCAAGACAAACATCTGGACAGAAACACGTCCACTGTGAGGACAAACCTCTGGACAGAAACACGTCCACCTTGAGGACATACATCTGGACAGAAAAATGTCCACCTTTAGGACAAACATCTGGACAGAAACATGTCCACTGTGAGGACAAACATATGGACAGAAACATGTTCACTGTGAGGATAATACATCTGGAAAGCAACACGTCAACCTTGAGGACAAACATCTGGACAGAAACACGTCCACCTTAAGTACAAACATCTGGACAGAAACACGTCCACTGTCAGGACCAACATCTTGACAGAAACACGTCCACTGTGAGGACAAACATCTGGACAGAAACACGTCCACTGTGAGGACAAACATCTGGACAGAAACACGTCCACTGTCAGGACAAACACCTGGACAGAAACACGTCCACCATGAGGACATACATCTGGACAGAAAAATGTCCACCTTTAGGACAAACATCTGGACAGAAAAACGTCCAGCGTCAGGACAAACATCTGGACAGAAACATGTCCGGCGTGAGAACAAACATCTGGACAGAAACACGTCCGTCAGAACAAACATCTGGACAGAAACACGTCCAGCGTGAGACCAAACATCTGGACAGAAACACGTCCAGCGTGAGAACAAACCTCTGGACAGAAACACGTCCACTGTGAGGACAAATTTCTGGAAAGAAACACGTCCAGCGCCAGAACAAACATCTGGACAGAAACACGTCCAACGTCAGGACAAACATCTGGACAGAAACACATCAAACGTCAGGACAAACATCTGGACAGAAACACGGCAACCATGAGGACAAACATCTGGACAAACACGTCCACCATGAGAACAAACATCTGGACAGAAACACGTCCAACGTCAGGACAAACATCTTGACAGAAACTCATCAAACGTCAAGACAAACATCTGGACAGGAACACGACAACCATGAGGACAAACATCTGGACAGAAACACGTCCAGTGCCACAACAAGCATCTGGAAAGACACACGTCCACCATGAGGACATACATCTGGACAAAAACATGTCCACTGTGAGCACAAACATATGGACAGAAACATGTTCACTGTGAGGATAAACATCTGGAAAGCAACACGTCATCCTTGAGGACAAACATCTGGACAGAAACACGTCCAACGTCAGGACAAACATCTTGACAGAAACACATCAAACGTCAGGACAAACATCTGGACAGGAACACGACAACCATGAGGACAAACATCTGGACAGAAACACGTCAGGCGTTAGGACAAACATCTGGACAGAAACACGTCCACAATGAGGACAAACATCTGGACAGAAACACGTCCAGTGCCACAACAAGCATCTGGAAAGACACACGTCCACCATGAGGACATACATCTGGACAAAAACATGTCCACTGTGAGCACAAACATATGGACAGAAACATGTTCACTGTGAGGATAAACAATTGGAAAGCAACACGTCATCATTGAGGACAAACATCTGGACAGAAACACGTCCACTGTCAGGACCAACATCTTGACAGAAACACGTCCACTGTGAGGACAAACATCTGGACAGAAACACGTCCAGCGTCAAGACAAACATCTGGACAGAAACACGTCCACCATGAGGACATACATCTGGACAGAAACACGTCCAGTTTCAGGACATACATATGGATAGAAACACGTCCACTGTCAGGACAAACATCTGGACAGAAACACGTCCAGCGTCAAGACAAACATCTGGACAGAAACACGTCCAGCGTGAGGACAAACCTCTGGACAGAAACACGTCCACCATGAAGACAAACATCTGGATAGAAAAACGTCCAGTGCCACAACAAGAATCTGGAAAGACACACGTCAACCATGAGGACATACATCTGGACAAAAACATGTCCACTGTGAGGACAAACATCTGGACAGAAACACGTCCAATGTCAGGACAAACATCTGGACAGAAACACGTCCAGCGTCAAGACAAACATCTGGACAGAAACACGTCCACTGTGAGGACAAACCTCTGGACAGAAACACGTCCACCATGATGACATACATCTGGACAGAAAAATGTCCACCTTTAGGACAAACATCTGGACAGAAAAACGTCAAACTTTAGGACAAACATCTGGACAGAAACACGTCCAGCGTGAGACCAAACATCTGGACAGAAACACGTCCACCGTGAGAACAAACCTCTGGACAGAAACACGTCCACCGTGAGGACAAACATCTGGACAGAAACACGTCCAGCGTCAGGACAAACATTTGGACAGAAACACGTCCAACGTCAGGACAAACATCTTGACAGAAACACGACAACCATGAGGACAAACATCTGGACAGAAACACGTCCAGCGTCAGGACAAAAATCTGGACAGAAAACACATCAAACGTCAGGACAAACATCTGGACAGAAACACGTCCACCATGAGGACAAACATATGGACAGAAACACGGCAACCATGAGGCCAAACATCTGGACAAAAACACGACCACCATGAGAACAAACATCTGGACAGAAACACGTCCAACGTCAGGACAAACATCTGGACAGGAACACGTCAGGCGTCAGGACAAACATCTGGACAGAAACACGTCCACCATGAGGACAGACATCTGGACAGAAACACGTCAAGTGCCACAACAAGCATCTGGAAAGACACACGTCCACCATGAGGACATACATCTGGACAAAAACATGTCCACTGTGAGGACAAACATATGGACAGAAACATGTTCACTGTGAGGATAAACATCTGGAAAACAACACGTCAACCTTGAGGACAAACATCTGGACAGAAACACGTCCACCTTGAGTACAAACATCTGGACAGAAACACGTCCACTGTCAGGACCAACATCTTGACAGAAACACGTCCACTGTGAGGACAAACATCTGGACAGAAACACGTCCACTGTCAGGACAAACATCTGGACAGAAACACGTCCAGCGTAAAGACAAACATCTGGACAGAAACACGTCCAGCGTGAGAACAAACATCTGGAAAGAAACACGTCCACTGTCAGGACAAACATCTGGACAGAAACACGTCCAGCGTCAAGACAAACATCTGGACAGAAACACGTCCACTGTCAGGACAAACATCTTGACAGAAACACGTCCACTGTGAGGACAAACATCTGGACAGAAACACGTCCACTGTCAGGACAAACATCTGGACAGAAACACGTCCACTGTGAGGACCAACATCTTGACAGAAACATGTCCACTGTGAGGACAAACATCTGGACAGAAACACGTACAGCGTCAAGACAAACATCTGGACAGAAACACGTCCACCATGAGGACATACATCTGGACAGAAACACGTCCAGTGTCAGGACAAACATATGGATAGAAACACGTCCACTGTCAGGACAAACATCTGGACAGAAACACGTCCAGCGTCAAGACATACATCTGGACAGAAAAATGTCCACCTTTAGGACAAACATCTGGACAGAAAAAGTCCACCTTTAGGACAAACATCTGGACAGAAAAAGTCCACCTTTAGGACAAACATCTGGACAGAAACATGTCCAGCGTGAGGACAAACATCTGGATAGAAACACGTCCACTGTCAGGATAAACATCTGGACAGAAACACGTCCAGCGTCAAGACAAACATCTGGACAGAAACACGTCCAGCGTGAGAACAAACATCTGGAAAGAAACACGTCCACTGTCAGGAAAAACATCTGGACAGAAACACGTCCAGCGTCAAGACAAACATCTGGACAGAAACACGTCCACTGTCAGGACAAACATCTTGACAGAAACACGTCCACTGTGAGGAAAAACATCTGGACAGAAACACGTCCACTGTCAGGACAAACATCTGGACAGAAACACGTCCAGCGTCAAGACAAACATCTGGACAGAAACACGTCCAGTGCCACAACAAGCATCTGGAAAGACACACGTCCACCATGAGGACATACATCTGGACAAAAACATGTCCACTGTGAGCACAAACATATGGACAGAAACATGTTCACTGTGAGGATAAACATCTGGAAAGCAACACGTCATCCTTGAGGACAAACATCTGGACAGAAACACGTCCAACGTCAGGACAAACATCTTGACAGAAACACATCAAACGTCAGGACAAACATCTGGACAGGAACACGACAACCATGAGGACAAACATCTGGACAGAAACACGTCAGGCGTTAGGACAAACATCTGGACAGAAACACGTCCACAATGAGGACAAACATCTGGACAGAAACACGTCCAGTGCCACAACAAGCATCTGGAAAGACACACGTCCACCATGAGGACATACATCTGGACAAAAACATGTCCACTGTGAGCACAAACATATGGACAGAAACATGTTCACTGTGAGGATAAACAATTGGAAAGCAACACGTCATCATTGAGGACAAACATCTGGACAGAAACACGTCCACTGTCAGGACCAACATCTTGACAGAAACACGTCCACTGTGAGGACAAACATCTGGACAGAAACACGTCCAGCGTCAAGACAAACATCTGGACAGAAACACGTCCACCATGAGGACATACATCTGGACAGAAACACGTCCAGTTTCAGGACATACATATGGATAGAAACACGTCCACTGTCAGGACAAACATCTGGACAGAAACACGTCCAGCGTCAAGACAAACATCTGGACAGAAACACGTCCAGCGTGAGGACAAACCTCTGGACAGAAACACGTCCACCATGAAGACAAACATCTGGATAGAAAAACGTCCAGTGCCACAACAAGAATCTGGAAAGACACACGTCAACCATGAGGACATACATCTGGACAAAAACATGTCCACTGTGAGGACAAACATCTGGACAGAAACACGTCCAATGTCAGGACAAACATCTGGACAGAAACACGTCCAGCGTCAAGACAAACATCTGGACAGAAACACGTCCACTGTGAGGACAAACCTCTGGACAGAAACACGTCCACCATGATGACATACATCTGGACAGAAACACGTCCACCATGAGGACATACATCTGGACAGAAAAATGTCCACCTTTAGGACAAACATCTGGACAGAAAAACGTCCACCTTTAGGACAAACATCTGGACAGAAACACGTCCAGCGTCAGAACAAACATCTGGACAGAAACATGTCCAGCGTGAGAACAAACATCTGGACAGAAACACGTCCAACGTCAGAACAACCATCTGGACAGAAACACGTCCAGCGTGAGACCAAACATCTATACAGAAACACGTCCAGTGCCACAACAAGCAACTGGAAAGACACACGTCCACCATGAGGACATACATCTGGACAAAAACATGTCCACTGTGAGGACAAACATATGGACAGAAACATCTTAACTGTGAGGATAAACATCTGGAAAGCAACACGTCAACCTTGAGGACAAACATCTGGACAGAAACACGTCCACCTTGAGTACAAACATCTGGACAGAAACACGTCCACAGTCAGGACCAACATCTTGACAGAAACACGTCCACTGTGAGGACAAACATCTGGACAGAAACACGTCCACCGTGAGGACAAACATCTGGAAAGAAACACATCCACCATGAGGACATACATCTGGACAGAAACACGTCCAGTGTCAGGACAAACATCTGGACAGAAACACGTCCACTGTCAGGACAAACATCTGGACAGAAACACGTCCAGCGTCAAGACAAACATCTGGACAGAAACACGTCCAGCGTGAGAACAAACATCTGGACAGAAACACGTCCACTGTGAGGAAAAACCTCTGGACAGAAACACGTCCAGCGTGAGAACAAACATCTGGACAAAAACACGTCCACTGTGAGGACATACATCTGGACAGAAACATGTCCAGTGTCAGGACAAACATCTGGACAGAAACACGTCCACTGTCAGGACAAACATCTGGACAGAAACACGTCCAGCGTCAAGACAAACATCTGGACAGAAACACGTCCACTGTGAGGACAAACCTCTGGACAGAAACACGTCCACCTTGAGGACATACATCTGGACAGAAAAATGTCCACCTTTAGGACAAACATCTGGACAGAAAAACGTCCAACTTTAGGACAAACATCTGGACAGAAACACGTCCAGCGTGAGACCAAACATCTGGACAGAAACACGTCCAGCGTGAGAACAAACCTCTGGACAGAAACACGTCCACTGTGAGGACAAATTTCTGGAAAGAAACACGTCCATCGCCAGAACAAACATCTGGACAGAAACACGGCAACCATGAGGACAAACATCTGGACAGAAACACGTCCACCATGAGAACAAACATCTGGACAGAAACACGTCCAACGTCAGGACAAACATCTTGACAGAAACACATCAAACTTAAGGACAAACATCTGGACAGAAACACGTCAGGCGTCAGGACAAACATCTGGACAGAAACACGTGCACCATGAGGACAAACATCTGGACAAAAACATGTCCACTGTGAGGACAAACATATGGACAGAAACATGTTCACTGTGAGGATAACACATCTGGAAAGCAACACGTCAACCTTGAGGACAAACATCTGGACAGAAACACGTCCACCTTAAGTACAAACATCTGGACAGAAACACGTCCACTGTCAGGACCAACATCTTGACAGAAACACGTCCACTGTGAGGACAAACATCTGGACAGAAACACGTCCACTTTGAGGACAAACATCTGGACAGAAACACGTCCACTGTGAGGACAAACACCTGGACAGAAACACGTCCACCATGAGGACATACATCTGGAAAGAAAAATGTCCAACTTTAGGACAAACATCTGGACAGAAAAACGTCCACCTTTAGGACAAACATCTGGACAGAAACACGTCCAGCGTCAGAACAAACATCTGGACAGAAACATGTCCAGCGTGAGAACAAACATCTGGACAGAAACACGTCCGTCAGAACAAACATCTGGACAGAAACACGTCCAGCGTGAGAACAAACCTCTGGACAGAAACACGTCCACTGTGAGGACAAATTTCTGGAAAGAAACACGTCCAGCGCCAGAACAAACATCTGGAAAGAAACACGTCCAACGTCAGGACAAACATCTGGACAGAAACACATCAAACGTCAGGACAAACATCTGGACAGAAACACGACAACCATGAGGACAAACATCTGGACAGAAACACATCCACCATGAGGACAAACATCTGGACAGAAACACGTCCAGCGTCAGGACAAAAGTCTGGACAGAAACACATCAAACTTCAGGACAAACATCTGGACAGAAACACGTCCACCATGAGGACAAACATATGGACAGAAACACGGCAACCATGAGGACAAACATCTGGACAAACACGTCCACCATGAGAACAAACATCTGGACAGAAACACGTCCAACGTCAGGACAAACATCTTGACAGAAACACATCAAACGTCAGGACAAACATCTGGACAGGAACACGACAACCATGAGGACAAACATCTGGACAGAAACACGTCCAGTGCCACAACAAGCATCTGGAAAGACACACGTCCACCATGAGGACATACATCTGGACAAAAACATGTCCACTGTGAGCACAAATATATGGACAGAAACATGTTCACTGTGAGGATAAACATCTGGAAAGCAACACGTCATCCTTGAGGACAAACATCTGGACAGAAACACGTCCACCTTGAGTAGAAACATCTGGACAGAAACACGTCCAACGTCAGGACAAACATCTTGACAGAAACACATCAAACGTCAGGACAAACATCTGGACAGGAACACGACAACCATGAGGACAAACATCTGGACAGAAACACGTCCACCGTGAGAACAAACCTCTGGACAGAAACACGTCCACCGTGAGGACAAACATCTGGACAGAAACACGTCCAGCGTCAGGACAAACATTTGGACAGAAACACGTCCAACGTCAGGACAAACATCTTGACAGAAACACGACAACCATGAGGACAAACATCTGGACAGAAACACGTCCAGCGTCAGGACAAAAATCTGGACAGAAAACACATCAAACGTCAGGACAAACATCTGGACAGAAACACGTCCACCATGAGGACAAACATATGGACAGAAACACGGCAACCATGAGGCCAAACATCTGGACAAAAACACGACCACCATGAGAACAAACATCTGGACAGAAACACGTCCAACGTCAGGACAAACATCTGGACAGGAACACGTCAGGCGTCAGGACAAACATCTGGACAGAAACACGTCCACCATGAGGACAAACATCTGGACAGAAACACGTCAAGTGCCACAACAAGCATCTGGAAAGACACACGTCCACCATGAGGACATACATCTGGACAAAAACATGTCCACTGTGAGGACAAACATATGGACAGAAACATGTTCACTGTGAGGATAAACATCTGGAAAACAACACGTCAACCTTGAGGACAAACATCTGGACAGAAACACGTCCACCTTGAGTACAAACATCTGGACAGAAACACGTCCACTGTCAGGACCAACATCTTGACAGAAACACGTCCACTGTGAGGACAAACATCTGGACAGAAACACGTCCACTGTCAGGACAAACATCTGGACAGAAACACGTCCAGCGTCAAGACAAACATCTGGACAGAAACACGTCCAGCGTGAGACCAAACATCTGGACAGAAACACGTCCAGCGTGAGAACAAACCTCTGGACAGAAACACGTCCACTGTGAGGACAAATTTCTGGAAAGAAACACGTCCATCGCCAGAACAAACATCTGGACAGAAACACGGCAACCATGAGGACAAACATCTGGACAGAAACACGTCCACCATGAGAACAAACATCTGGACAGAAACACGTCCAACGTCAGGACAAACATCTTGACAGAAACACATCAAACTTAAGGACAAACATCTGGACAGAAACACGTCAGGCGTCAGGACAAACATCTGGACAGAAACACGTACACCATGAGGACAAACATCTGGACAAAAACATGTCCACTGTGAGGACAAACATATGGACAGAAACATGTTCACTGTGAGGATAATACATCTGGAAAGCAACACGTCAACCTTGAGGACAAACATCTGGACAGAAACACGTCCACCTTAAGTACAAACATCTGGACAGAAACACGTCCACTGTCAGGACCAACATCTTGACAGAAACACGTCCACTGTGAGGACAAACATCTGGACAGAAACACGTCCACTGTGAGGACAAACATCTGGACAGAAACACGTCCACTGTCAGGACAAACACCTGGACAGAAACACGTCCACCATGAGGACATACATCTGGACAGAAAAATGTCCACCTTTAGGACAAACATCTGGACAGAAAAACGTCCAGCGTCAGGACAAACATCTGGACAGAAACATGTCCAGCGTGAGAACAAACATCTGGACAGAAACACGTCCGTCAGAACAAACATCTGGACAGAAACACGTCCAGCGTGAGACCAAACATCTGGACAGAAACACGTCCAGCGTGAGAACAAACCTCTGGACAGAAACACGTCCACTGTGAGGACAAATTTCTGGAAAGAAACACGTCCAGCGCCAGAACAAACATCTGGACAGAAACACGTCCAACGTCAGGACAAACATCTGGACAGAAACACATCAAACGTCAGGACAAACATCTGGACAGAAACACGACAACCATGAGGACAAACATCTGGACAGAAACACATCCACCATGAGGACAAACATCTGGACTGAAACACGTCCAGCGTCAGGACAAAAGTCTGGACAGAAACACATCAAACTTCAGGACAAACATCTGGACAGAAACACGTCCACCATGAGGACAAACATATGGACAGAAACACGGCAACCATGAGGACAAACATCTGGACAAACACGTCCACCATGAGAACAAACATCTGGACAGAAACACGTCCAACGTCAGGACAAACATCTTGACAGAAACTCATCAAACGTCAAGACAAACATCTGGACAGGAACACGACAACCATGAGGACAAACATCTGGACAGAAACACGTCCAGTGCCACAACAAGCATCTGGAAAGACACACGTCCACCATGAGGACATACATCTGGACAAAAACATGTCCACTGTGAGCACAAACATATGGACAGAAACATGTTCACTGTGAGGATAAACATCTGGAAAGCAACACGTCATCCTTGAGGACAAACATCTGGACAGAAACACGTCCAACGTCAGGACAAACATCTTGACAGAAACACATCAAACGTCAGGACAAACATCTGGACAGGAACACGACAACCATGAGGACAAACATCTGGACAGAAACACGTCAGGCGTTAGGACAAACATCTGGACAGAAACACGTCCACAATGAGGACAAACATCTGGACAGAAACACGTCCAGTGCCACAACAAGCATCTGGAAAGACACACGTCCACCATGAGGACATACATCTGGACAAAAACATGTCCACTGTGAGCACAAACATATGGACAGAAACATGTTCACTGTGAGGATAAACAATTGGAAAGCAACACGTCATCATTGAGGACAAACATCTGGACAGAAACACGTCCACTGTCAGGACCAACATCTTGACAGAAACACGTCCACTGTGAGGACAAACATCTGGACAGAAACACGTCCAGCGTCAAGACAAACATCTGGACAGAAACACGTCCACCATGAGGACATACATCTGGACAGAAACACGTCCAGTTTCAGGACATACATATGGATAGAAACACGTCCACTGTCAGGACAAACATCTGGACAGAAACACGTCCAGCGTCAAGACAAACATCTGGACAGAAACACGTCCAGCGTGAGGACAAACCTCTGGACAGAAACACGTCCACCATGAAGACAAACATCTGGATAGAAAAACGTCCAGTGCCACAACAAGAATCTGGAAAGACACACGTCAACCATGAGGACATACATCTGGACAAAAACATGTCCACTGTGAGGACAAACATCTGGACAGAAACACGTCCAATGTCAGGACAAACATCTGGACAGAAACACGTCCAGCGTCAAGACAAACATCTGGACAGAAACACGTCCACTGTGAGGACAAACCTCTGGACAGAAACACGTCCACCATGATGACATACATCTGGACAGAAAAATGTCCACCTTTAGGACAAACATCTGGACAGAAAAACGTCAAACTTTAGGACAAACATCTGGACAGAAACACGTCCAGCGTGAGACCAAACATCTGGACAGAAACACGTCCACCGTGAGAACAAACCTCTGGACAGAAACACGTCCACCGTGAGGACAAACATCTGGACAGAAACACGTCCAGCGTCAGGACAAACATTTGGACAGAAACACGTCCAACGTCAGGACAAACATCTTGACAGAAACACGACAACCATGAGGACAAACATCTGGACAGAAACACGTCCAGCGTCAGGACAAAAATCTGGACAGAAAACACATCAAACGTCAGGACAAACATCTGGACAGAAACACGTCCACCATGAGGACAAACATATGGACAGAAACACGGCAACCATGAGGCCAAACATCTGGACAAAAACACGACCACCATGAGAACAAACATCTGGACAGAAACACGTCCAACGTCAGGACAAACATCTGGACAGGAACACGTCAGGCGTCAGGACAAACATCTGGACAGAAACACGTCCACCATGAGGACAGACATCTGGACAGAAACACGTCAAGTGAGACAACAAGCATCTGGAAAGACACACGTCCACCATGAGGACATACATCTGGACAAAAACATGTCCACTGTGAGGACAAACATATGGACAGAAACATGTTCACTGTGAGGATAAACATCTGGAAAACAACACGTCAACCTTGAGGACAAACATCTGGACAGAAACACGTCCACCTTGAGTACAAACATCTGGACAGAAACACGTCCACTGTCAGGACCAACATCTTGACAGAAACACGTCCACTGTGAGGACAAACATCTGGACAGAAACACGTCCACTGTCAGGACAAACATCTGGACAGAAACACGTCCAGCGTAAAGACAAACATCTGGAAAGAAACACGTCCAGCGTGAGAACAAACATCTGGAAAGAAACACGTCCACTGTCAGGACAAACATCTGGACAGAAACACGTCCAGCGTCAAGACAAACATCTGGACAGAAACACGTCCACTGTCAGGACAAACATCTTGACAGAAACACGTCCACTGTGAGGACAAACATCTGGACAGAAACACGTCCACTGTCAGGACAAACATCTGGACAGAAACACGTCCACTGTGAGGACCAACATCTTGACAGAAACATGTCCACTGTGAGGACAAACATCTGGACAGAAACACGTACAGCGTCAAGACAAACATCTGGACAGAAACACGTCCACCATGAGGACATACATCTGGACAGAAACACGTCCAGTGTCAGGACAAACATATGGATAGAAACACGTCCACTGTCAGGACAAACATCTGGACAGAAACACGTCCAGCGTCAAGACATACATCTGGACAGAAAAATGTCCACCTTTAGGACAAACATCTGGACAGAAAAAGTCCACCTTTAGGACAAACATCTGGACAGAAAAAGTCCACCTTTAGGACAAACATCTGGACAGAAACATGTCCAGCGTGAGGACAAACATCTGGATAGAAACACGTCCACTGTCAGGATAAACATCTGGACAGAAACACGTCCAGCGTCAAGACAAACATCTGGACAGAAACACGTCCAGCGTGAGAACAAACATCTGGAAAGAAACACGTCCACTGTCAGGAAAAACATCTGGACAGAAACACGTCCAGCGTCAAGACAAACATCTGGACAGAAACACGTCCACTGTCAGGACAAACATCTTGACAGAAACACGTCCACTGTGAGGAAAAACATCTGGACAGAAACACGTCCACTGTCAGGACAAACATCTGGACAGAAACACGTCCAGCGTCAAGACAAACATCTGGACAGAAACACGTCCAGTGCCACAACAAGCATCTGGAAAGACACACGTCCACCATGAGGACATACATCTGGACAAAAACATGTCCACTGTGAGCACAAACATATGGACAGAAACATGTTCACTGTGAGGATAAACATCTGGAAAGCAACACGTCATCCTTGAGGACAAACATCTGGACAGAAACACGTCCAACGTCAGGACAAACATCTTGACAGAAACACATCAAACGTCAGGACAAACATCTGGACAGGAACACGACAACCATGAGGACAAACATCTGGACAGAAACACGTCAGGCGTTAGGACAAACATCTGGACAGAAACACGTCCACAATGAGGACAAACATCTGGACAGAAACACGTCCAGTGCCACAACAAGCATCTGGAAAGACACACGTCCACCATGAGGACATACATCTGGACAAAAACATGTCCACTGTGAGCACAAACATATGGACAGAAACATGTTCACTGTGAGGATAAACAATTGGAAAGCAACACGTCATCATTGAGGACAAACATCTGGACAGAAACACGTCCACTGTCAGGACCAACATCTTGACAGAAACACGTCCACTGTGAGGACAAACATCTGGACAGAAACACGTCCAGCGTCAAGACAAACATCTGGACAGAAACACGTCCACCATGAGGACATACATCTGGACAGAAACACGTCCAGTTTCAGGACATACATATGGATAGAAACACGTCCACTGTCAGGACAAACATCTGGACAGAAACACGTCCAGCGTCAAGACAAACATCTGGACAGAAACACGTCCAGCGTGAGGACAAACCTCTGGACAGAAACACGTCCACCATGAAGACAAACATCTGGATAGAAAAACGTCCAGTGCCACAACAAGAATCTGGAAAGACACACGTCAACCATGAGGACATACATCTGGACAAAAACATGTCCACTGTGAGGACAAACATCTGGACAGAAACACGTCCAATGTCAGGACAAACATCTGGACAGAAACACGTCCAGCGTCAAGACAAACATCTGGACAGAAACACGTCCACTGTGAGGACAAACCTCTGGACAGAAACACGTCCACCATGATGACATACATCTGGACAGAAAAATGTCCACCTTTAGGACAAACATCTGGACAGAAAAACGTCAAACTTTAGGACAAACATCTGGACAGAAACACGTCCAGCGTGAGACCAAACATCTGGACAGAAACACGTCCACCGTGAGAACAAACCTCTGGACAGAAACACGTCCACCGTGAGGACAAACATCTGGACAGAAACACGTCCAGCGTCAGGACAAACATTTGGACAGAAACACGTCCAACGTCAGGACAAACATCTTGACAGAAACACGACAACCATGAGGACAAACATCTGGACAGAAACACGTCCAGCGTCAGGACAAAAATCTGGACAGAAAACACATCAAACGTCAGGACAAACATCTGGACAGAAACACGTCCAGCGTGAGACCAAACATCTGGACAGAAACACGTCCACCGTGAGAACAAACCTCTGGACAGAAACACGTCCACCGTGAGGACAAACATCTGGACAGAAACACGTCCAGCGTCAGGACAAACATTTGGACAGAAACACGTCCAACGTCAGGACAAACATCTTGACAGAAACACGACAACCATGAGGACAAACATCTGGACAGAAACACGTCCAGCGTCAGGACAAAAATCTGGACAGAAAACACATCAAACGTCAGGACAAACATCTGGACAGAAACACGTCCACCATGAGGACAAACATATGGACAGAAACACGGCAACCATGAGGCCAAACATCTGGACAAAAACACGACCACCATGAGAACAAACATCTGGACAGAAACACGTCCAACGTCAGGACAAACATCTGGACAGGAACACGTCAGGCGTCAGGACAAACATCTGGACAGAAACACGTCCACCATGAGGACAGACATCTGGACAGAAACACGTCAAGTGCCACAACAAGCATCTGGAAAGACACACGTCCACCATGAGGACATACATCTGGACAAAAACATGTCCACTGTGAGGACAAACATATGGACAGAAACATGTTCACTGTGAGGATAAACATCTGGAAAACAACACGTCAACCTTGAGGACAAACATCTGGACAGAAACACGTCCACCTTGAGTACAAACATCTGGACAGAAACACGTCCACTGTCAGGACCAACATCTTGACAGAAACACGTCCACTGTGAGGACAAACATCTGGACAGAAACACGTCCACTGTCAGGACAAACATCTGGACAGAAACACGTCCAGCGTCAAGACAAACATCTGGACAGAAACACGTCCAGCGTGAGAACAAACATCTGGAAAGAAACACGTCCACTGTCAGGACAAACATCTGGACAGAAACACGTCCAGCGTCAAGACAAACATCTGGACAGAAACACGTCCACTGTCAGGACAAACATCTTGACAGAAACACGTCCACTGTGAGGACAAACATCTGGACAGAAACACGTCCACTGTCAGGACAAACATCTGGACAGAAACACGTCCACTGTGAGGACCAACATCTTGACAGAAACATGTCCACTGTGAGGACAAACATCTGGACAGAAACACGTACAGCGTCAAGACAAACATCTGGACAGAAACACGTCCACCATGAGGACATACATCTGGACAGAAACACGTCCAGTGTCAGGACAAACATATGGATAGAAACACGTCCACTGTCAGGACAAACATCTGGACAGAAACACGTCCAGCGTCAAGACATACATCTGGACAGAAAAATGTCCACCTTTAGGACAAACATCTGGACAGAAAAAGTCCACCTTTAGGACAAACATCTGGACAGAAAAAGTCCACCTTTAGGACAAACATCTGGACAGAAACATGTCCAGCGTGAGGACAAACATCTGGATAGAAACACGTCCATTGTCAGGATAAACATCTGGACAGAAACACGTCCAGCGTCAAGACAAACATCTGGACAGAAACACGTCCAGCGTGAGAACAAACATCTGGAAAGAAACACGTCCACTGTCAGGAAAAACATCTGGACAGAAACACGTCCAGCGTCAAGACAAACATCTGGACAGAAACACGTCCACTGTCAGGACAAACATCTTGACAGAAACACGTCCACTGTGAGGAAAAACATCTGGACAGAAACACGTCCACTGTCAGGACAAACATCTGGACAGAAACACGTCCAGCGTCAAGACAAACATCTGGACAGAAACACGTCCACCATGAGGACATACATCTGGACAGAAACACGTCCACTGTGAGGACCAACATCTTGACAGAAACACGTCCACTGTGAGGACAAACATCTGGACAGAAACACGTCCAGCGTCAAGACAAACATCTGGACAGAAACACGTCCACCATGAGGACATACATCTGGACAGAAACACGTCCGTTGTCAGGACAAACATCTGGATAGAAACACATCCACTGTCAGGACAAACATCTGGACAGAAACACGTCCAGCGTCAAGACATAAGTCTGGACAGAAACACGTCAGGCGTCAGGACAAACATCTGGACAGAAACACGTCCACCATGAGG
This sequence comes from Telmatherina bonti, assembly GCF_933228915.1. NCBI lineage: Eukaryota > Metazoa > Chordata > Actinopteri > Atheriniformes > Telmatherinidae > Telmatherina > Telmatherina bonti. The sequence continues at coordinate 42,854,684 of NC_136623.1, forward strand.
ACAAACATCTGGACAGAAACACGTCAAGTGCCACAACAAGCATCTGGAAAGACACACGTCCACCATGAGGACATACATCTGGACAAAAACATGTCCACTGTGAGGACAAACATATGGACAGAAACATGTTCACTGTGAGGATAAACATCTGGAAAACAACACGTCAACCTTGAGGACAAACATCTGGACAGAAACACGTCCAGCGTGAGAACAAACATCTGGAAAGAAACACGTCCACTGTCAGGACAAACATCTGGACAGAAACACGTCCAGCGTCAAGACAAACATCTGGACAGAAACACGTCCACTGTCAGGACAACCATCTTGACAGAAACACGTCCACTGTGAGGACAAACATCTGGACAGAAACACGTCCACTGTCAGGACAAACATCTGGACAGAAACACGTCCACTGTGAGGACAAACATCTGGACAGAAACACGTCCAGCGTTAAGACAAACATCTGGACAGAAACACGTCCACCATGAGGACATACATCTGGACAGCAACACGTCCAGTGTCAGGACAAACATCTGGATAGAAACACGTCCACTGTCAGGACAAACATCTGGACAGAAACACGTCCAGCGTCAAGACATACATCTGGACAGAAAAATGTCCACCTTTAGGACAAACATCTGGACAGAAAAAGTCCACCTTTAGGACAAACATCTGGACAGAAAACACGTACATCGTGGGAACAAACATCTGGACAGAAACATGTCCAGCGTGAGGACAAACATCTGGATAGAAAAACGTCCAGTGCCACAACAAGAATCTGGAAAGACACACGTCAACCATGAGGACATACATCTGGACAAAAACATGTCCACTGTGAGGACAAACATCTGGACAGAAACACGTCCAATGTCAGGACAAACATCTGGACAGAAACACGTCCAGCGTCAAGACAAACATCTGGACAGAAACACGTCCACTGTGAGGACAAACCTCTGGACAGAAACACGTCCACCATGATGACATACATCTGGACAGAAAAATGTCCACCTTTAGGACAAACATCTGGACAGAAAAACGTCAAACTTTAGGACAAACATCTGGACAGAAACACGTCCAGCGTGAGACCAAACATCTGGACAGAAACACGTCCACCGTGAGAACAAACCTCTGGACAGAAACACGTCCACCGTGAGGACAAACATCTGGACAGAAACACGTCCAGCGTCAGGACAAACATTTGGACAGAAACACGTCCAACGTCAGGACAAACATCTTGACAGAAACACGACAACCATGAGGACAAACATCTGGACAGAAACACGTCCAGCGTCAGGACAAAAATCTGGACAGAAAACACATCAAACGTCAGGACAAACATCTGGACAGAAACACGTCCAGCGTGAGACCAAACATCTGGACAGAAACACGTCCACCGTGAGAACAAACCTCTGGACAGAAACACGTCCACCGTGAGGACAAACATCTGGACAGAAACACGTCCAGCGTCAGGACAAACATTTGGACAGAAACACGTCCAACGTCAGGACAAACATCTTGACAGAAACACGACAACCATGAGGACAAACATCTGGACAGAAACACGTCCAGCGTCAGGACAAAAATCTGGACAGAAAACACATCAAACGTCAGGACAAACATCTGGACAGAAACACGTCCACCATGAGGACAAACATATGGACAGAAACACGGCAACCATGAGGCCAAACATCTGGACAAAAACACGACCACCATGAGAACAAACATCTGGACAGAAACACGTCCAACGTCAGGACAAACATCTGGACAGGAACACGTCAGGCGTCAGGACAAACATCTGGACAGAAACACGTCCACCATGAGGACAGACATCTGGACAGAAACACGTCAAGTGCCACAACAAGCATCTGGAAAGACACACGTCCACCATGAGGACATACATCTGGACAAAAACATGTCCACTGTGAGGACAAACATATGGACAGAAACATGTTCACTGTGAGGATAAACATCTGGAAAACAACACGTCAACCTTGAGGACAAACATCTGGACAGAAACACGTCCACCTTGAGTACAAACATCTGGACAGAAACACGTCCACTGTCAGGACCAACATCTTGACAGAAACACGTCCACTGTGAGGACAAACATCTGGACAGAAACACGTCCACTGTCAGGACAAACATCTGGACAGAAACACGTCCAGCGTCAAGACAAACATCTGGACAGAAACACGTCCAGCGTGAGAACAAACATCTGGAAAGAAACACGTCCACTGTCAGGACAAACATCTGGACAGAAACACGTCCAGCGTCAAGACAAACATCTGGACAGAAACACGTCCACTGTCAGGACAAACATCTTGACAGAAACACGTCCACTGTGAGGACAAACATCTGGACAGAAACACGTCCACTGTCAGGACAAACATCTGGACAGAAACACGTCCACTGTGAGGACCAACATCTTGACAGAAACATGTCCACTGTGAGGACAAACATCTGGACAGAAACACGTACAGCGTCAAGACAAACATCTGGACAGAAACACGTCCACCATGAGGACATACATCTGGACAGAAACACGTCCAGTGTCAGGACAAACATATGGATAGAAACACGTCCACTGTCAGGACAAACATCTGGACAGAAACACGTCCAGCGTCAAGACATACATCTGGACAGAAAAATGTCCACCTTTAGGACAAACATCTGGACAGAAAAAGTCCACCTTTAGGACAAACATCTGGACAGAAAAAGTCCACCTTTAGGACAAACATCTGGACAGAAACATGTCCAGCGTGAGGACAAACATCTGGATAGAAACACGTCCACTGTCAGGATAAACATCTGGACAGAAACACGTCCAGCGTCAAGACAAACATCTGGACAGAAACACGTCCAGCGTGAGAACAAACATCTGGAAAGAAACACGTCCACTGTCAGGAAAAACATCTGGACAGAAACACGTCCAGCGTCAAGACAAACATCTGGACAGAAACACGTCCACTGTCAGGACAAACATCTTGACAGAAACACGTCCACTGTGAGGAAAAACATCTGGACAGAAACACGTCCACTGTCAGGACAAACATCTGGACAGAAACACGTCCAGCGTCAAGACAAACATCTGGACAGAAACACGTCCACCATGAGGACATACATCTGGACAGAAACACGTCCACTGTGAGGACCAACATCTTGACAGAAACACGTCCACTGTGAGGACAAACATCTGGACAGAAACACGTCCAGCGTCAAGACAAACATCTGGACAGAAACACGTCCACCATGAGGACATACATCTGGACAGAAACACGTCCGTTGTCAGGACAAACATCTGGATAGAAACACATCCACTGTCAGGACAAACATCTGGACAGAAACACGTCCAGCGTCAAGACATAAGTCTGGACAGAAACACGTCAGGCGTCAGGACAAACATCTGGACAGAAACACGTCCACCATGAGGACAAACATCTGGACAGAAACACGTCAAGTGCCACAACAAGCATCTGGAAAGACACACGTCCACCATGAGGACATACATCTGGACAAAAACATGTCCACTGTGAGGACAAACATATGGACAGAAACATGTTCACTGTGAGGATAAACATCTGGAAAACAACACGTCAACCTTGAGGACAAACATCTGGACAGAAACACGTCCAGCGTGAGAACAAACATCTGGAAAGAAACACGTCCACTGTCAGGACAAACATCTGGACAGAAACACGTCCAGCGTCAAGACAAACATCTGGACAGAAACACGTCCACTGTCAGGACAACCATCTTGACAGAAACACGTCCACTGTGAGGACAAACATCTGGACAGAAACACGTCCACTGTCAGGACAAACATCTGGACAGAAACACGTCCACTGTGAGGACAAACATCTGGACAGAAACACGTCCAGCGTTAAGACAAACATCTGGACAGAAACACGTCCACCATGAGGACATACATCTGGACAGCAACACGTCCAGTGTCAGGACAAACATCTGGATAGAAACACGTCCACTGTCAGGACAAACATCTGGACAGAAACACGTCCAGCGTCAAGACATACATCTGGACAGAAAAATGTCCACCTTTAGGACAAACATCTGGACAGAAAAAGTCCACCTTTAGGACAAACATCTGGACAGAAAACACGTACATCGTGGGAACAAACATCTGGACAGAAACATGTCCAGCGTGAGGACAAACATCTGGATAGAAACATGTCCACTGTCAGGATAAACATCTGGACAGAAACACGTCCAGCGTCAAGACAAACATCTGGACAGAAACACGTCCAGCGTGAGAACAAACATCTGGACAGAAACACGTCCACTGTCAGGAAAAACATCTGGACAGAAACACGTCCAGCGTCAAGACAAACATCTGGACAGAAACACGTCCACTGTCAGGACAAACATCTTGACAGAAACACGTCCACTGTGAGGACAAACATCTGGACAGAAACACGTCCAGCGTCAAGACAAAGATCTGGACAGAAACACGTCCACCATGAGGACATACATCTGGACAGAAACACGTCCACTGTGAGGTCCAACATCTTGACAGAAACACGTCCACTGTGAGGACAAACATCTGGACAGAAACACGTCCAGCGTCAAGACAAACATCTGGACAGAAACACGTCCACCATGAGGACATACATCTGGACAGAAACACGTCCGTTGTCAGGACAAACATCTGGATAGAAACACGTCCACTGTCAGGACAAACATCTGGACAGAAACACGTCCAGCGTCGAGACATACATCTGGACAGAAACACGTCCAGCGTGAGAACAAACATCATGAAATAAACACGTCCAGCGTGAGAACAAACCTCTGGACAGGAACACGTCCACTGTGAGGACAAACCTCTGGACAGAAACACGTCCAGTGTCAAGACATACATCTGGACAGAAAAATGTCCACCTTTAGGACAAACATCTGGACAGAAAAAGTCCACCTTTAGGACAAACATCTGGACAGAAACACGTCCAGCGTCAGAACAAACATCTGGACAGAAAACACGTACATCGTGGGAACAAACATCTGGACAGAAACATGTCCAGCGGGAGGACAAACATCTGGATAGAAACACGTCCACTGTCAGGATAAACATCTGGACAGAAACACGTCCAGCGTCAAGACTAACATCTGGACAGAAACACGTCCACCATGAGGACATACATCTGGACAGAAACACGTCCACTGTGAGGACCAACATCTTGACAGAAACACGTCCACTGTGAGGACAAACATCTGGACAGAAACATGTCCACTGTCAGGACAAACATCTGGACAGAAACACGTCCAGCGTCAAGACAAACATCTGGACAGAAACACGTCCACCATGAGGACATACATCTGGACAGAAACACGTCCACTGTGAGGACCAACATCTTGACAGAAACACGTCCACTGTGAGGACAAACATCTGGACAGAAACACGTCCAGCGTCAAGACAAACATCTGGAAAGAAACACGTCCACCATGAGGACATACATCTGGACAGAAACACGTCCGTTGTCAGGACAAACATCTGGACAGAAACACATCAAACGTCAGGACTAACATCTGGACAGAAACACGTCCAGCGTCAAGACATACATCTGGACAGAAACACGTCCAGCGTGAGAACAAACATCATGAAATAAACACGTCCAGCGTGAGAACAAACCTCTGGACAGGAACACGTCCACTGTGAGGACAAACCTCTGGACAGAAACACTTCCACTGTGAGGACAAACACCTGGACAGAAACACGTCCACCATGAGGACATACATCTGGACAGAAAAATGTCCACCTTTAGGACAAACATCTGGACAGAAACACGTCCAGTGCCACAACAAGCATCTGGAAAGACACACGTCCACCATGAGGACATACATCTGGACAAAAACATGTCCACTGTGAGGACCAACATCTGGACAGAAACACGCCCAATGTCAGGACAAACATCTGGACAGAAACACGTCCAGCGTCAAGACAAACATCTGGACAGAAACACGTCCACTTTGAGGACAAACCTCTGGACAGAAACACGTCCACCATGAGGACATACATCTAGACAGAAAAATGTCCACCTTTAGGACAAACATCTGGACAGAAAAACGTCCAAATTTAGGACAAACATCTGGACAGAAACACGTCCCGCGTCAGAACAAACATCTGGACAGAAACACGTCCACCATGAGGACAAACATCTGGATAGAAACACATCCACTGTCAGGACAAACATCTGGACAGAAACACGTCCAGCATCAAGACATACATCTGGACAGAAACACGGCCAGCGTGGGGACAAACATCATGAAATAAACACGTCCAGCGTGAGAACAAACCTCTGGACAGGAACACGTCCACTGTGAGGACATACATTTGGACAGAAACACGTCAAATGTCAGGACAAACCTCTGGACAGAAACACGACAACCATGAGGACAAACATCTGGACAGAAACACGTCCACTTTGAGGACAAACCTCTGGACAGAAACACGTCCACCATGAGGACATACATCTAGACAGAAAAATGTCCACCTTTAGGACAAACATCTGGACAGAAAAACGTCCAAATTTAGGACAAACATCTGGACAGAAACACGTCCCGCGTCAGAACAAACATCTGGACAGAAACACGTCCACCATGAGGACAAACATCTGGATAGAAACACATCCACTGTCAGGACAAACATCTGGACAGAAACACGTCCAGCGTCAAGACATACATCTGGACAGAAACACGTCCACCATGAGGACAAAAATCTGGATAGAAACACGTCCAGCGTCAGGACAAAAATCTGGACAGAAAACACATCAAACGTCAGGACAAACATCTGGACAGAAACACGTCCACCATGAGGACAAACATATGGACAGAAACACGGCAACCATGAGGCCAAACATCTGGACAGAAACACGACCACCATGAGAACAAACATCTGGACAGAAACACGTCCAACGTCAGGACAAACATCTTGACAGAAAAACATCAAACGTCAGGAAAAACATCTGGACAGGAACACGACAACCATGAGGACAAACATCTGGACAGAAACACGTCAGGCGTCAGGACAAACATCTGGACAGAAACACGTCCAGCGTCAAGACAAACATCTGGACAGAAACACGTCCACCATGAGGACATACATCTGGACAGAAACACGTCTACTGTGAGGACCAACATCTTGACAGAAACACGTCCACTGTGAGGACAAACATCTGGACAGAAACACGTCCAGCGTCAAGACAAACATCTGGACAGAAACACGTCCACCATGAGGACATACATCTGGACAGATACACGTCCGTTGTCAGGACAAACATCTGGATAAAAACACGTCCACTGTGAGGACAAACATCTGGACAGAAACACGTCCAGCGTCAAGACATACATCTGGACAGAAACACGTCCAGCGTGAGAACAAACATCATGAAATAAACACGTCCAGCGTGAGAACAAACCTCTGGACAGGAACACGTCCACTGTGAGGACAAACCTCTGGAAAGAAACACGTCCAGCGTCAAGACATACATCTGGACAGAAAAATGTCCACCTTTAGGACAAACATCTGGACAGAAAAAGTCCACCTTTAGGACAAACATCTGGACAGAAACACGTCCAGCGTCAGAACAAACATCTGGACAGAAAACACGTACATCGTGGGAACAAACATCTGGACAGAAACATGTCCAGCGTGAGGACAAACATCTGGATAGAAACACGTCCACTGTCAGGATAAACATCTGGACAGAAACACGTCCAGCGTCAAGACAAACATCTTGACAGAAACACGTCCAGCGTGAGAACAAACATCTGGAAAGAAACACGTCCACTGTCAGGTAAAACATCTGGACAGAAACACGTCCAGCGTCAAGACAAACATCTGGACAGAAACACGTCCACTGTCAGGACAAACATCTTGACAGAAACACGTCCACTGTGAGGACAAACATCTGGACAGAAACACGTCCACCATGAGGACATACATCTGGACAGAAAAATGTCCACCTTTAGGACAAACATCTGGACAGAAACACGTCTAGTGCCACAACAAGCTTCTGGAAAGACACACGTCCACCATGAGGACATACATCTGGACAAAAACATGTCCACTGTGAGGACAAACATCTGGACAGAAACACGCCCAATGTCAGGACAAACATCTGGACAGAAACACGTCCAGCGTCAAGACAAACATCTGGACAGAAACACGTCCACTGTGAGGACAAACCTCTGGACAGAAACACGTCCACCATGAGGACATACATCTAGACAGAAAAATGTCCACCTTTAGGCCAAACATCTGGACAGAAAAACGTCGAAATTTAGGACATACATCTGGACAGAAACACGTCCAGCGTGAGAACAAACCTCTGGACAGGAACACGTCCACTGTGAGGACATACATTTGGACAGAAACACGTCAAACGTCAGGACAAACCTCTGGACAGAAACACGTCCACCATGAGGACAAACATCTGGATAGAAACACGTCCAGCGTCAGGACAAAAATCTGGACAGAAAACACATCAAACGTCAGGACAAACATCTGGAAAGAAACACGTCCACCATGAGGACAAACATATGGACAGAAACACGGCAACCATGAGGCCAAACATCTGGACAGAAAAACGACCACCATGAGAAAAAACATCTGGACAGAAACACGTCCAACGTCAGGACAAACATCTTGACAGAAAAACATCAAACGTCAGGAAAAACATCTGGACAGGAACACGACAACCAAGAGGACAAACATCTTGACAGAAACACGTCAGGCGTCAGGACAAACATCTGGACAGAAACACGTCCACGATGAGGACAAACATCTGGACAGAAACACGTCAAGTGCCACAACAAGCATCTGGAAAGACACAAGTCCACCATGAGGACATACATCTGGACAAAAACATGTCCACTGTGAGGACAAACATATGGACAGAAACATGTTCACTGTGAGGATAAACATCTGGAAAGCAACACGTCAACCTTGAGGACAAACATCTGGACAGAAACACGTCCACCGTGAGTACAAACATCTGGACAGAAACACGTCCACTCTCAGGACCAACATCTTGACAGAAATACGTCCACTGTGAGGACAAACATCTGGACAGAAACACGTCCACTGTCAGGACAAACATCTGGACAGAAACACGTCCAGCGTCAAGACAAACATCTGGACAGAAACACGTCCAGCGTGAGAACAAAAAACATCTGGAAAGAAACACGTCCACTGTCAGGACAAACATCTGGACAGAAACACGTCCAGCGTCAAGACAAACATCTGGACAGAAACACGTCCACTGTCAGGACAAACATCTGGACAGAAACACGTCCACTGTGAGGACAAACATCTGGACAGAAACACGTCCACTGTCAGGACAAACATCTGGACAGAAACACGTCCAGTGTCAAGACAAACATCTGGACAGAAACACGTCCACCATGAGGACATACATTTGGACAGAAACACGTCCACTGTGAGGACCAACATCTTGACAGAAACACGTCCACTGTGAGGACAAACATCTGAACAGAAACACGTCCAGCGTCAAGACAAACATCTGGACAGAAACACGTCCACCATGAGGACATACATCTGGAAAGAAACACGTCCAGTGTCAGGACAAACATCTGGATAGAAACACGTCCACTGTCAGGACAAACATCTGGACAGAAACACGTCCAGCGTCAAGACATACATCTGGACAGAAAAATGTCCACCTTTAGGACAAACATCTGGACAGAAAAAGTCCACCTTTAGGACAAACATCTGGACAGAAACACGTCCAGCGTCAGAACAAACATCTGGACAGAAAACACGTACATCGTGGGAACAAACATCTGGACAGAAACATGTCCAGCGTGAGGACAAACATCTGGATAGAAACACGTCCACTGTCAGGAAAAACATCTGGACAGAAACACGTCCAGCGTCAAGACAAAATTCTGGACAGAAACACGTCCAGCGTGAGAATAAACATCTGGAAAGAAACACGTCCACTGTCAGGACAAACATCCGGACAGAAACACGTCCAGCGTCAAGCCAAACATCTGGACAGAAACACGTCTACTGTTAGGACAAACATCTTGACAGAAACACGTCCACTGTGAGGACAAACATCTGGAAAGAAACACGTCCACTGTCAGGACAAACATCTGGACAGAAACACGTCCAGCGTCAAGACATACATCTGGACAGAAACACGTCCAGCGTGAGAACAAACATCATGGAATAAACACGTCCAGCGTGAGAACAAACCTCTGGACAGGAACACGTCCACTGTGAGGACAAACCTCTGGACAGAAACACTTCCACTGTGAGGACAAACACCTGGACAGAAACACGTCCACCATGAGGACATACATCTGGACAGAAAAATGTCCACCTTTAGGACAAATATCTGGACAGAAAAAGTCCACCTTTAGGACAAACATCTGGACAGAAACACGTCCAGCGTCAGAACAAACATCTGGACAGAAAACACGTACATCGTGGGAACAAACATCTGGACAGAAACATGTCCAGCGTGAGAACAAACATCTGGACAGAAACACGTCCAGCGTCAGAACAAACATCTGGACAGAAACACGTCCAGCGTGAGAACAAACATCTGGACAGAAACACGTCCAGCGCCAGAACAAACATCTGGACAGAAACACGTCCAACGTCAGGACAAACATTTGGACAGAAACACGTCCAGCGTGAGAACAAAAAACATCTGGAAAGAAACACGTCCACTGTCAGGACAAACATCTGGACAGAAACACGTCCAGCGTCAAGACAAACATCTGGACAGAAACACGTCCACTGTCAGGACAAACATCTGGACAGAAACACGTCCACTGTGAGGACAAACATCTGGACAGAAACACGTCCACTGTCAGGACAAACATCTGGACAGAAACACGTCCAGTGTCAAGACAAACATCTGGACAGAAACACGTCCACCATGAGGACATACATTTGGACAGAAACACGTCCACTGTGAGGACCAACATCTTGACAGAAACACGTCCACTGTGAGGACAAACATCTGAACAGAAACACGTCCAGCGTCAAGACAAACATCTGGACAGAAACACGTCCACCATGAGGACATACATCTGGAAAGAAACACGTCCAGTGTCAGGACAAACATCTGGATAGAAACACGTCCACTGTCAGGACAAACATCTGGACAGAAACACGTCCAGCGTCAAGACATACATCTGGACAGAAAAATGTCCACCTTTAGGACAAACATCTGGACAGAAAAAGTCCACCTTTAGGATAAACATCTGGACAGAAACACGTCCAGCGTCAGAACAAACATCTGGACAGAAAACACGTACATCGTGGGAACAAACATCTGGACAGAAACATGTCCAGCGTGAGGACAAACATCTGGATAGAAACACGTCCACTGTCAGGAAAAACATCTGGACAGAAACACGTCCAGCGTCAAGACAAAATTCTGGACAGAAACACGTCCAGCGTGAGAATAAACATCTGGAAAGAAACACGTCCACTGTCAGGACAAACATCCGGACAGAAACACGTCCAGCGTCAAGCCAAACATCTGGACAGAAACACGTCTACTGTTAGGACAAACATCTTGACAGAAACACGTCCACTGTGAGGACAAACATCTGGAAAGAAACACGTCCACTGTCAGGACAAACATCTGGACAGAAACACGTCCAGCGTCAAGACATACATCTGGACAGAAACACGTCCAGCGTGAGAACAAACATCATGGAATAAACACGTCCAGCGTGAGAACAAACCTCTGGACAGGAACACGTCCACTGTGAGGACAAACCTCTGGACAGAAACACTTCCACTGTGAGGACAAACACCTGGACAGAAACACGTCCACCATGAGGACATACATCTGGACAGAAAAATGTCCACCTTTAGGACAAATATCTGGACAGAAAAAGTCCACCTTTAGGACAAACATCTGGACAGAAACACGTCCAGCGTCAGAACAAACATCTGGACAGAAAACACGTACATCGTGGGAACAAACATCTGGACAGAAACATGTCCAGCGTGAGAACAAACATCTGGACAGAAACACGTCCAGCGTCAGAACAAACATCTGGACAGAAACACGTCCAGCGTGAGAACAAACATCTGGACAGAAACACGTCCAGCGCCAGAACAAACATCTGGACAGAAACACGTCCAACGTCAGGACAAACATTTGGACAGAAACACGTCCAACGTCAGGACAAACATCTGGACAGAAACACGACAACTATGAGCACAAACATCTTGACAGAAACACGTCCACTGTGAGGACAAACCTCTGGACAGAAACACGTCCACCATGAGGACAAACATCTGGACAGAAACACGTCCAGTGCCACAACAAGCATCTGGAAAGACACACGTCCACCATGAGGACATACATCTGGACAAAAACATGTCCACTGTGAGGACAAACATCTGGACAGAAACACGCCCAATGTCAGGACAAACATCTGGACAGAAACACGTCCAGCGTCAAGACAAACATCTGGAAGGAAACACGTCCACTGTGAGGACAAACCTCTGGACAGAAACACGTCCACCATGAGGACATACATCTAGACAGAAAAACGTCCACCTTTAGGACAAACATCTGGACAGAAAAACGTCCAAATTTAGGACAAACATCTGGACAGAAACACGTCCAGCGTCAGAACAAACATCTGGACAGAAACACGTCCAGCGTGAGACCGAACATCTGGACAGAAACACGTCCAGCGTGAGAACAAACCTCTGGACAGAAACACGTCCAACGTCAGGACAAACATCTGGACAGAAACACATCAAACGTCAGGACAAACATCTGGACAGAAACACGACAACCATGAGGACAAACATCTGGACAGAAACACGTCCACCGTGAGGACAAACATCTGGACAGAAACACGTCCAGGGTCAGGACAAAAATTTGGAAAGAAACACATCAAACGTCAGGACAAACATCTGGACAGAAACACGACAACCATGAGGACAAACATCTGGACAGAAACACGTCCACCATGAGGACAAACATCTGGATAGAAACACGTCCAGCGTCAGGACAAAAATCTGGACAGAAAACACATCAAACGTCAGGACAAACATCTGGACAGAAACACGTCCACCATGAGGACAAACATATGGACATAAACACGGCAACCATGAGGCCAAACATCTGGACAGAAACACGACCACCATGAGAACAAACATCTGGACAGAAACACGTCCAACGTCAGGACAAACATCTTGACAGAAAAACATCAAACATCAGGAAAAACATCTGGACAAGAACACGACAACCATGAGGACAAACATCTGGACAGAAACACGTCAGGCGTCAGGACAAACATCTGGACAGAAACACGTCCACGATGAGGACAAACATCTGGACAGAAACATGTCAAGTGCCAAAACAAGCATCTGGAAAGACACAAGTCCACCATGAGGACATACATCTGGACAAAAACATGTCCACTGTGAGGACAAACATATGGACAGAAACATGTTCACTGTGAGGATAAACATCTGGAAAGCAACACGTCAACCTTGAGGACAAACATCTGGACAGAAACACGTCCACCTTGAGTACAAACATCTGGACAGAAACACGTCCACTCTCAGGACCAACATCTTGACAGAAATACGTCCACTGTGAGGACAAACATCTGGACAGAAACACGTCCACTGTCAGGACAAACATCTGGACAGAAACACGTCCAGCGTCAAGACAAACATCTTGACAGAAACACGTCCACTGTGAGGACAAACATCTGAACAGAAACACGTCCAGCGTCAAGACAAACATCTGGACAGAAACACGTCCACCATGAGGACATACATCTGGACAGAAACACGTCCAGTGTCAGGACAAACATCTTGATAGAAACACGTCCACTGTCAGGACAAACATCTGGACAGAAACACGTCCAGCGTCAAGACATACATCTGGACAGAAAAATGTCCACCTTTAGGACAAACATCTGGACAGAAAAAGTCCACCTTTAGGACAAACATCTGGACAGAAACACGTCCAGCGTCAGAACAAACATCTGGACAGAAAACACGTACATCGTGGGAACAAACATCTGGACAGAAACATGTCCAGCGTGAGGACAAACATCTGGATAGAAACACGTCCACTGTCAGGACAAACATCTGGACAGAAACACGTCCAGCGTCAAGCCAAACATCTGGACAGAAACACGTCTACTGTCAGGACAAACATCTTGACAGAAACACGTCCAGCGTCAAGCCAAACATCTGGACAGAAACACGTCTACTGTCAGGACAAACATCTTGACAGAAACACGTCCACTGTGAGGACAAACATCTGGACAGAAACACGTCCACTGTCAGGACAAACATCTGGACAGAAACACGTCCAGCGTCAAGACATACATCTGGACAGAAACACGTCCAGCGTGAGAACAAACATCATGAAATAAACACGTCCAGCGTGAGAACAAACCTCTGGACAGGAACACGTCCACTGTGAGGACAAACCTCTGGACAGAAACACTTCCACTGTGAGGACAAACACCTGGACAGAAACACGTCCACCATGAGGACATACATCTGGACAGAAAAATGTCCACCTTTAGGACAAATATCTGGACAGAAAAAGTCCACCTTTAGGACAAACATCTGGACAGAAACACGTCCAGCGTCAGAACAAACATCTGGACAGAAAACACGTACATCGTGGGAACAAACATCTGGACAGAAACATGTCCAGCGTGAGAACAAACATCTGGACAGAAACACGTCCAGCGTCAGAACAAACATCTGGACAGAAACACGTCCAGCGTGAGAACAAACATCTGGACAGAAACACGTCCAGCGCCAGAACAAACATCTGGACAGAAACACGTCCAACGTCAGGACAAACATTTGGACAGAAACACGTCCAACGTCAGGACAAACATCTGGACAGAAACACGACAACTATGAGCACAAACATCTTGACAGAAACACGTCCACTGTGAGGACAAACCTCTGGACAGAAACACGTCCACCATGAGGACAAACATCTGGACAGAAACACGTCCAGTGCCACAACAAGCATCTGGAAAGACACACGTCCACCATGAGGACATACATCTGGACAAAAACATGTCCACTGTGAGGACAAACATCTGGACAGAAACACGCCCAATGTCAGGACAAACATCTGGACAGAAACACGTCCAGCGTCAAGACAAACATCTGGACAGAAACACGTCCACTGTGAGGACAAACCTCTGGACAGAAACACGTCCACCATGAGGACATACATCTAGACAGAAAAACGTCCACCTTTAGGACAAACATCTGGACAGAAAAACGTCCAAATTTAGGACAAACATCTGGACAGAAACACGTCCAGCGTCAGAACAAACATCTGGACAGAAACACGTCCAGCGTGAGACCGAACATCTGGACAGAAACACGTCCAGCGTGAGAACAAACCTCTGGACAGAAACACGTCCAACGTCAGGACAAACATCTGGACAGAAACACATCAAACGTCAGGACAAACATCTGGACAGAAACACGACAACCATGAGGACAAACATCTGGACAGAAACACGTCCACCGTGAGGACAAACATCTGGACAGAAACACGTCCAGGGTCAGGACAAAAATTTGGAAAGAAACACATCAAACGTCAGGACAAACATCTGGACAGAAACACGACAACCATGAGGACAAACATCTGGACAGAAACACGTCCACCATGAGGACAAACATCTGGATAGAAACACGTCCAGCGTCAGGACAAAAATCTGGACAGAAAACACATCAAACGTCAGGACAAACATCTGGACAGAAACACGTCCACCATGAGGACAAACATATGGACAGAAACACGGCAACCATGAGGCCAAACATCTGGACAGAAACACGACCACCATGAGAACAAACATCTGGACAGAAACACGTCCAACGTCAGGACAAACATCTTGACAGAAAAACATCAAACATCAGGAAAAACATCTGGACAAGAACACGACAACCATGAGGACAAACATCTGGACAGAAACACGTCAGGCGTCAGGACAAACATCTGGACAGAAACACGTCCACGATGAGGACAAACATCTGGACAGAAACATGTCAAGTGCCAAAACAAGCATCTGGAAAGACACAAGTCCACCATGAGGACATACATCTGGACAAAAACATGTCCACTGTGAGGACAAACATATGGACAGAAACATGTTCACTGTGAGGATAAACATCTGGAAAGCAACACGTCAACCTTGAGGACAAACATCTGGACAGAAACACGTCCACCTTGAGTACAAACATCTGGACAGAAACACGTCCACTCTCAGGACCAACATCTTGACAGAAATACGTCCACTGTGAGGACAAACATCTGGACAGAAACACGTCCACTGTCAGGACAAACATCTGGACAGAAACACGTCCAGCGTCAAGACAAACATCTTGACAGAAACACGTCCACTGTGAGGACAAACATCTGAACAGAAACACGTCCAGCGTCAAGACAAACATCTGGACAGAAACACGTCCACCATGAGGACATACATCTGGACAGAAACACGTCCAGTGTCAGGACAAACATCTTGATAGAAACACGTCCACTGTCAGGACAAACATCTGGACAGAAACACGTCCAGCGTCAAGACATACATCTGGACAGAAAAATGTCCACCTTTAGGACAAACATCTGGACAGAAAAAGTCCACCTTTAGGACAAACATCTGGACAGAAACACGTCCAGCGTCAGAACAAACATCTGGACAGAAAACACGTACATCTTGGGAACAAACATCTGGACAGAAACATGTCCAGCGTGAGGACAAACATCTGGATAGAAACACGTCCACTGTCAGGACAAACATCTGGACAGAAACACGTCCAGCGTCAAGCCAAACATCTGGACAGAAACACGTCTACTGTCAGGACAAACATCTTGACAGAAACACGTCCAGCGTCAAGCCAAACATCTGGACAGAAACACGTCTACTGTCAGGACAAACATCTTGACAGAAACACGTCCACTGTGAGGACAAACATCTGGACAGAAACACGTCCACTGTCAGGACAAACATCTGGACAGAAACACGTCCAGCGTCAAGACATACATCTGGACAGAAACACGTCCAGCGTGAGAACAAACATCATGAAATAAACACGTCCAGCGTGAGAACAAACCTCTGGACAGGAACACGTCCACTGTGAGGACAAACCTCTGGACAGAAACACTTCCACTGTGAGGACAAACACCTGGACAGAAACACGTCCACCATGAGGACATACATCTGGACAGAAAAATGTCCACCTTTAGGACAAATATCTGGACAGAAAAAGTCCACCTTTAGGACAAACATCTGGACAGAAACACGTCCAGCGTCAGAACAAACATCTGGACAGAAAACACGTACATCGTGGGAACAAACATCTGGACAGAAACATGTCCAGCGTGAGAACAAACATCTGGACAGAAACACGTCCAGCGTCAGAACAAACATCTGGACAGAAACACGTCCAGCGTGAGAACCAACCTCTGGACAGAAACACGACCACTGTGAGGACAAATTTCTGGAAAGAAACACGTCCAGCGCCAGAAAAAACATCTGGACAGAAACACGTCCAACGTCAGGACAAACATTTGGACAGAAACACATCAAACGTCAGGACAAACATCTGGACAGAAACACGACAACCATGAGGACAAACATCTGGACAGAAACACGTCCACTGTGAGGACAAACCTCTGGACAGAAACACGTCCACCATGAGGACAAACATCTGCACAGAAACACGTCCAGTGCCACAACAAGCATCTGGAAAGACACACGTCCACCATGAGGACATACATCTGGACAAAAACATGTCCACTGTGAGGACAAACATCTGGACAGAAACACGCCCAATGTCAGGACAAACATCTGGACAGAAACACGTCCAGCGTCAAGACAAACATCTGGACAGAAACACGTCCACTGTGAGGACAAACCTCTGGACAGAAAAACTTCCACTGTGAGGACAAACACCTGGACAGAAACACGTCCACCATGAGGACAAACATCTGGACAGAAAAACGTCCAAATTTAGGACAAACATCTGGACAGAAACACGTCCAGCGTGAGACCGAACATCTGGACAGAAACACGTCCAGCGTGAGAACAAACCTCTGGACAGAAACACGTCCAACGTCAGGACAAACATCAAACATCAGGAAAAACATCTGGACAAGAACACGACAACCATGAGGACAAACATCTGGACAGAAACACGTCAGGCGTCAGGACAAACATCTGGACAGAAACACGTCCACGATGAGGACAAACATCTGGACAGAAACATGTCAAGTGCCAAAACAAGCATCTGGAAAGACACAAGTCCACCATGAGGACATACATCTGGACAAAAACATGTCCACTGTGAGGACAAACATATGGACAGAAACATGTTCACTGTGAGGATAAACATCTGGAAAGCAACACGTCAACCTTGAGGACAAACATCTGGACAGAAACACGTCCACCTTGAGTACAAACATCTGGACAGAAACACGTCCACTCTCAGGACCAACATCTTGACAGAAATACGTCCACTGTGAGGACAAACATCTGGACAGAAACACGTCCACTGTCAGGACAAACATCTGGACAGAAACACGTCCAGCGTCAAGACAAACATCTTGACAGAAACACGTCCACTGTGAGGACAAACATCTGAACAGAAACACGTCCAGCGTCAAGACAAACATCTGGACAGAAACACGTCCACCATGAGGACATACATCTGGACAGAAACACGTCCAGTGTCAGGACAAACATCTTGATAGAAACACGTCCACTGTCAGGACAAACATCTGGACAGAAACACGTCCAGCGTCAAGACATACATCTGGACAGAAAAATGTCCACCTTTAGGACAAACATCTGGACAGAAAAAGTCCACCTTTAGGACAAACATCTGGACAGAAACACGTCCAGCGTCAGAACAAACATCTGGACAGAAAACACGTACATCTTGGGAACAAACATCTGGACAGAAACATGTCCAGCGTGAGGACAAACATCTGGATAGAAACACGTCCACTGTCAGGACAAACATCTGGACAGAAACACGTCCAGCGTCAAGCCAAACATCTGGACAGAAACACGTCTACTGTCAGGACAAACATCTTGACAGAAACACGTCCAGCGTCAAGCCAAACATCTGGACAGAAACACGTCTACTGTCAGGACAAACATCTTGACAGAAACACGTCCACTGTGAGGACAAACATCTGGACAGAAACACGTCCACTGTCAGGACAAACATCTGGACAGAAACACGTCCAGCGTCAAGACATACATCTGGACAGAAACACGTCCAGCGTGAGAACAAACATCATGAAATAAACACGTCCAGCGTGAGAACAAACCTCTGGACAGGAACACGTCCACTGTGAGGACAAACCTCTGGACAGAAACACTTCCACTGTGAGGACAAACACCTGGACAGAAACACGTCCACCATGAGGACATACATCTGGACAGAAAAATGTCCACCTTTAGGACAAATATCTGGACAGAAAAAGTCCACCTTTAGGACATACATCTGGACAGAAACACGTCCAGCGTCAGAACAAACATCTGGACAGAAAACACGTACATCGTGGGAACAAACATCTGGACAGAAACATGTCCAGCGTGAGAACAAACATCTGGACAGAAACACGTCCAGCGTCAGAACAAACATCTGGACAGAAACACGTCCAGCGTGAGAACCAACCTCTGGACAGAAACACGACCACTGTGAGGACAAATTTCTGGAAAGAAACACGTCCAGCGCCAGAAAAAACATCTGGACAGAAACACGTCCAACGTCAGGACAAACATTTGGACAGAAACACATCAAACGTCAGGACAAACATCTGGACAGAAACACGACAACCATGAGGACAAACATCTGGACAGAAACACGTCCACTGTGAGGACAAACCTCTGGACAGAAACACGTCCACCATGAGGACAAACATCTGGACAGAAACACGTCCAGTGCCACAACAAGCATCTGGAAAGACACACGTCCACCATGAGGACATACATCTGGACAAAAACATGTCCACTGTGAGGACAAACATCTGGACAGAAACACGCCCAATGTCAGGACAAACATCTGGACAGAAACACGTCCAGCGTCAAGACAAACATCTGGACAGAAACACGTCCACTGTGAGGACAAACCTCTGGACAGAAAAACTTCCACTGTGAGGACAAACACCTGGACAGAAACACGTCCACCATGAGGACAAACATCTGGACAGAAAAACGTCCAAATTTAGGACAAACATCTGGACAGAAACACGTCCAGCGTGAGACCGAACATCTGGACAGAAACACGTCCAGCGTGAGAACAAACCTCTGGACAGAAACACGTCCAACGTCAGGACAAACATCTGGACAGAAACACATCAAACGTCAGGACAAACATCTGGACAGAAACACGACAACCATGAGGACAAACATCTGGACAGAATCACGTCCAGCGTCAGGACAAACATTTGGACAGAAACACATCAAACGTCAGGACAAACATCTGGACAGAAACACGACAACCATGAGGACAAACATCTGGACAGAAACACGTCCACCATGAGGACAAACATCTGGATAGAAACACGTCCAGCGTCAGGACAAAAATCTGGACAGAAAACACATCAAACGTCAGGACAAACATCTGGACAGAAACACGTCCACCATGAGGACAAACATATGGACAGAAACACGGCAACCATGAGGCCAAACATCTGGACAGAAACACGACCACCATGAGAACAAACATCTGGACAGAAACACGTCCAACGTCAGGACAAACATCTTGACAGAAAAACATCAAACGTCAGGAAAAACATCTGGACAGGAACACGACAACCATGAGGACAAACATCTGGACAGAAACACGTCAGGCGTCAGGACAAACATCTGGACAGAAACACGTCTACGATGAGGACAAACATCTGGACAGAAACACGTCAAGTGCCAAAACAAGCATCTGGAAAGACACAAGTCCACCATGAGGACATACATCTGGACAAAAACATGTCCACTGTGATGACAAACATATGGACAGAAACATGTTCACTGTGAGGATAAACATCTGGAAAGCAACACGTCAACCTTGAGGACAAACATCTGGACAGAAACACGTCCACCTTGAGTACAAACATCTGGACAGAAACAGGTCCACTCTCAGGACCAACATCTTGACAGAAATACGTCCACTGTGAGGACAAACATCTGGACAGAAACACGTCCACTGTCAGGACAAACATCTGGACAGAAACACGTCCAGCGTCAAGACAAACATCTGGACAGAACCACGTCCAGTGTGAGAACAAAAAACATCTGGAAAGAAACACGTCCACTGTCAGGACAAACATCTGGAAAGAAACACGTCCAGCGTCAAGACAAACATCTGGACAGAAACACGTCCACTGTCAGGACAAACATCTTGACAGAAACACGTCCACTGTGAGGACAAACATCTGGACAGAAACACGTCCACTGTCAGGACAAACATCTGGACAGAAAAACGTCCAAATTTAGGACAAACATCTGGACAGAAACACGTCCAGCGTCAGAACAAACATCTGGACAGAAACACGTCCAGCGTGAGACCAAACATCTGGACAGAAACACGTCCAGCGTGAGAACAAACCTCTGGACAGAAACACGTCCAACGTCAGGACAAACATCTGGACAGAAACACATCAAACGTCAGGACAAACATCTGGACAGAAACACGACAACCATGAGGACAAACATCTGGAAAGAAACACGTCCAGCGTCAGGACAAACATTTGGACAGAAACACATCAAACGTCAGGACAAACATCTGGACAGAAACACGACAACCATGAGGACAAACATCTGGACAGAAACACGTCCACCATGAGGACAAACATCTGGATAGAAACACGTCCAGCGTCAGGACAAAAATCTGGACAGAAAACACATCAAACGTCAGGACAAACATCTGGACAGAAACACGTCCACCATGAGGACAAACATATGGACAGAAACACGGCAACCATGAGGCCAAACATCTGGACAGAAACACGACCACCATGAGAACAAACATCTGGACAGAAACACGTCCAACGTCAGGACAAACATCTTGACAGAAAAACATCAAACGTCAGGAAAAACATCTGGACAGGAACACGACAACCATGAGGACAAACATCTGGACAGAAACACGTCAGGCGTCAGGACAAAAATCTGGACAGAAACACGTCCACGATGAGGACAAACATCTGGACAGAAACACGTCAAGTGCCAAAACAAGCATCTGGAAAGACACAAGTCCACCATGAGGACATACATCTGGACAAAAACATGTCCACTGTGAGGACAAACATATGGACAGAAACATGTTCACTGTGAGGATAAACATCTGGAAAGCAACACGTCAACCTTGAGGACAAACATCTGGACAGAAACACGTCCACCTTGAGTACAAACATCTGGACAGAAACACGTCCACTCTCAGGACCAACATCTTGACAGAAATACGTCCACTGTGAGGACAAACATCTGGACAGAAACACGTCCAGCGTCAAGACAAACATCTGGACAGAAACACGTCCAGCGTGATAACAAAAAACATCTGGAAAGAAATACGTCCACTGTCAGGACAAACATCTGGACAGAAACACGTCCAGCGTCAAGACAAACATCTGGACAGAAACACGTCCACTGTCAGGACAAACATCTTGACAGAAACACGTCCACTGTGAGGACAAACATCTGGACAGAAACACGTCCACTGTCAGGACAAACATCTGGACAGAAACACGTCCAGCGTCAAGACAAACATCTGGACAGAAACACGTCCACCTTGAGGACATACATTTGGACAGAAACACGTCCACTGTGAGGACCAACATCTTGACAGAAACACGTCCACTGTGAGGACAAACATCTGAACAGAAACACGTCCAGCGTCAAGACAAACATCTGGACAGAAACACGTCCACCATGAGGACATACATCTGGACAGAAACACGTCCAGTGTCAGGACAAACATCTGGATAGAAACACGTCCACTGTCAGGACAAACATCTGGACAGAAACACGTCCAGCGTCAAGACATACATCTGGACAGAAAAATGTCCACCTTTAGGACAAACATCTGGACAGAAAAAGTCCACCTTTAGGACAAACATCTGGACAGAAACACGTCCAGCGTCAGAACAAACATCTGGACAGAAAACAGGTACATCGTGGGAACAAACATCTGGACAGAAACATGTCCAGCGTGAGGACAAACATCTGGATAGAAACACGTCCACTGTCAGGACAAACATCTGGACAGAAACACGTCCAGCGTCAAGACAAACATCTGGACAGAAACACGTCCAGCGTGAGAACAAACATCTGGAAAGAAACACGTCCACTGTCAGGACAAACATCTGGACAGAAACACGTCCAGAGTGAGACCAAACATCTGGACAGAAACACGTCCAGCGTGAGACCAAACATCTGGACAGAAACACGTCCACTGTGAGGACAAACATCTGGACAGAAACACGTCCACTGTCAGGACAAACATCTGGACAGAAACACGTCCAGCGTCAAGACAAACATCTGGACAGAAACACGTCCACCATGAGGACATACATCTGGACAGAAACACGTCCACTGTGAGGACCAACATCTTGACAGAAACACGTCCACTGTGAGGACAAACATCTGGACAGAAACACGTCCAGCGTCAAGACAAACATCTGGACAGAAACACGTCCACCATGAGGACATACATCTGGACAGAAACACGCCCACTGTCAGGACAAACATCTGGACAGAAACACGTCCAGCGTCAAGACATACATCTGGACAGAAACACGTCCAGCGTGAGAACAAACATCATGAAGTAAACACGTCCAGCATGAGAACAAACCTCTGGACAGGGACACGTCCACTGTGAGGACAAACCTCTGGACAGAAACACGTCCAGCGTCAAGACATACATCTGGACAGAAAAATGTCCACCTTTAGGACAAACATCTGGACAGAAAAAGTCCACCTGTAGGACAAACATCTGGACAGAAACACGTCCAGCGTCAGAACAAACATCTGGACAGAAAACACGTAGATCATGGGAACAAACATCTGGACAGAAACATGTCCAGCGTGAGGACAAACATCTGGATAGAAACACGTCCACTGTCAGGATAAACATCTGGACAGAAACACGTCCAAGGCGTCAAGACAAACATCTGGACAGAAACACGTCCAGCGTGAGAACAAACATCTGGAAAGAAACACGTCCACTGTCAGGAAAAACATCTGGACAGAAACACGTCCAGCGTCAAGACAAACATCTGGACAGGAAACACGTCCACTGTCAGGACAAACATCTTGACAGAAACACGTCCACTGTGAGGACAAACATCTGGACAGACACACGTCCACTGTCAGGACAAACATCTGGACAGAAACACGTCCACCGTCAAGACAAACATCTGGACAGAAACACGTCCACCATGAGGACATACATCTGGACAGAAACACGTCCACTGTGAGGATAAACATCTTGACAGAAACACGTCCACTGTGAGGACAAACATCTGGACAGAAACACGTCCAGCGTCAAGACAAACATCTGGACAGAAACACGTCCACCATGAGGACATACATCTGGACAGAAACACGTCCGTTGTCAGGACAAACATCTGGATAGAAACACATCCACTGTCAGGACAAACATCTGGACAGAAACACGTCCAGCGTCAAGACATACATCTGGACAGAAACACGTCCAGCGTGAGAACAAACATCATGAAATAAACACGTCCAGCGTGAGAACAAACCTCTGGACAGAAACACGTCCACTGTGAGGACAAACCTCTGGACAGAAACACTTCCACTGTGAGGACAAACACCTGGACAGAAACACGTCCACCATGAGGACATACATCTGGACAGAAAAATGTCCACCTTTAGGACAAATATCTGGACAGAAAAAGTCCACCTTTAGGACAAACATCTGGACAGAAACACGTCCAGCGTCAGAACAAACATCTGGACAGAAAACACGTACATCGTGGGAACAAACATCTGGACAGAAACATGTCCAGCGTGAGAACAAACATCTGGACAGAAACACGTCCAGCGTCAGAACAAACATCTGGACAGAAACACGTCCAGCGTGAGAACAAACCTCTGGACAGAAACACGACCACTGTGAGGACAAATTTCTGGAAAGAAACACGTCCAGCGCCAGAACAAACATCTGGACAGAAACACGTCCAACGTCAGGACAAACATTTGGACAGAAATCCATCAAACGTCAGGACAAACATCTGGACAGAAACACGACAACCATGACGACAAACATCTGGACAGAAACACGTCCACCATGAGGACAAACATCTGGACAGAAACACGTCCAGTGCCACAACAAGCATCTGGAAAGACACACGTCCACCATGAGGACATACATCTGGACAAAAACATGTCCACTGTGAGGACAAACATCTGGACAGAAACACGCCCAATGTCAGGACAAACATCTGGACAAAAACACGTCCAGCGTCAAGACAAACACCTGGACAGAAACACGTCCACTGTGAGGACAAACCTCTGGACAGAAACACGTCCATCATGAGGACATACATCTAGACAGAAAAATGTCCACCTTTAGGACAAACATCTGGACAGAAAAACGTCCAACTTTAGGACAAACATCTGGACAGAAACACGTCCCGCGTCAGAACAAACATCTGGACAGAAACACGTCCAGCGTGAGACCAAACATCTGGACAGAAACACGTCCAGCGTGAGAACAAACCTCTGGACAGAAACACGTCCAACGTCAGGACAAACATCTGGACAGAAACACATCAAACGTCAGGACAAACATCTGGACAGAAACACGTCCACTGTGAGGACAAACATCTGGACAGAAACACGTCCACCGTGAGGACAAACATCTGGACAGAAACACATCAAACGTCAGGACAAACATCTGGACAGAAACACGTCCACTGTGAGGACAAACATCTGGACAGAAACACGTCCACCGTGAGGACAAACATCTGGACAGAAACACGTCCAGCGTCAGGACAGACATTTGGACAGAAACACATCAAACATCAGGACAAACATCTGGACAGAAACACGACAACCATGAGGACAAACATCTGGACAGAAACACGTCCACCATGAGGACAAACATCTGGATAGAAACACGTCCAGCGTCAGGACAAAAATCTGGACAGAAAACACATCAAACGTCAGGACAAACATCTGGACAGAAACACGTCCACCATGAGGACAAACATATGGACAGAAACACGGCAACCATGAGGCCAAACATCTGGACAGAAACACGACCACCATGAGAACAAACATCTGGACAGAAACACGTCCAACGTCAGGACAAACATCTTGACAGAAAAACATCAAACGTCAGGAAAAACATCTGGACAGGAACACGACAACCATGAGGACAAACATCTGGACAGAAACACATCAGGCGTCAGGAGAAACATCTGGACAGAAACACGTCCACGATGAGGACAAACATCTGGACAGAAACACATCAAGTGCCACAACAAGCATCTGGAAAGACACAAGTCCACCATGAGGACATACATCTGGACAAAAACATGTCCACTGTGAGGACAAACACATGGACAGAAACATGTTCACTGTGAGGATAAACATCTGGAAAGCAACACGTCAACCTTGAGGACAAACATCTGGACAGAAACACGTCCACCTTGAGTACAAACATCTGGACAGAAACACGTCCACTGTCAGGACCAACATCTTGACAGAAACACGTCCACTGTGAGGACAAACATCTGGATAGAAACACGTCCACTGTCAGGACAAACATCTGGACAGAAACACGTCCAGCGTCAAGACAAACATCTGGACAGAAACACGTCCAGCGTGAGAACAAACATCTGGAAAGAAACACGTCCACTGTCAGGACAAACATCTGGACAGAAACACGTCCAGCGTCAAGACAAACATCTGGACAGAAACACGTCCAGCGTGAGAACAAACATCTGGAAAGAAACACGTCCACTGTCAGGACAAACATCTGGAAAGAAACACGTCCACCATGAGGACATACATTTGGACAGAAACACGTCCACTGTGAGGACCAACATCTTGACAGAAACACGTCCACTGTGAGGACAAACATCTGAACAGAAACACGTCCAGCGTCAAGACAAACATCTGGACAGAAACACGTCCACCATGAGGACATACATCTGGACAAACACGTCCAGTGTCAGGACAAACATCTGGATAGAAACACGTCCACTGTCAGGACAAACATCTGGACAGAAACACGTCCAGCGTCAAGACATACATCTGGACAGAAAAATGTCCACCTTTAGGACAAACATCTGGACAGAAAAAGTCCACCTTTAGGACAAACATCTGGACAGAAACACGTCCAGCGTCAGAACAAACATCTGGACAGAAAACACGTACATCGTGGGAACAAAGATCTGGACAGAAACATGTCCAGCGTGAGGACAAACATCTGGATAGAAACACGTCCACTGTCAGGACAAACATCTGGACAGAAACACGTCCACCATGAGGACATACATCTGGACAGAAAAATGTCCACCTTTAGGACAAACATCTGGACAGAAAAAGTCCACCTTTAGGACAAACATCTGGACAGAAACACGTCCAGCGTCAGAACAAACATCTGTACAGAAAACACGTACATCGTGGGAACAAACATCTGGACAGAAACATGTCCAGCGTGAGAACAAACATCTGGACAGAAACACGTCCAGAGTCACAACAAACATCTGGACAGAAACACGTCCAGCGTGAGAACAAACCTCTGGACAGAAACACGACCACTGTGAGGACAAATTTCTGGAAAGAAACACGTCCAGCGCCAGAACAAACATCTGGACAGAAACACGTCCAACGTCAGGACAAACATTTGGACAGAAACACATCAAACATCAGGACAAACATCTGGACAGAAACACGACAACCATGAGGACAAACATCTGGACAGAAACACGTCCAGCGTCAGGACAAACATCTGGACAGAAACACGTCCACCATGAGGACAAACATATGGACAGAAACACGGCAACCATGAGGCCAAACATCTGGACAGGAACACGACAACCATGAGGACAAACATCTGGACAGAAACACGTCAGGCGTCAGGACAAACATCTGGACAGAAACACGTCCACCATGAGGACAAACATCTGGACAGAAACACGTCCAGTGCCACAACAAGCATCTGGAAAGACACACGTCCACCATGAGGACATACATCTGGACAAAAACATGTCCACTGTGAGGACAAACATATGGACAGAAACATGTTCACTGTGAGGATAAACATCTGGAAAGCAACACGTCAACCTTGAGGACAAACATCTGGACAGAAACACGTCCACTGTGAGGACAAACATCTGGACAGAAACACGTCCACCATGAGGACATATATCTGGACAGAAACACGTCCAGTGTCAGGACAAACATCTGGACAGAAACACGTCCACTGTCAGGTCAAACATCTGGACAGAAACACGTCCAGCGTCAAGACAAACATCTGGACAGAAACACGTCCAGAGTGAGAACAAACATCTGGAAAGAAACACGTCCAGCGTGAGAACAAACATCTGGACAGAAACACGTCCACTGTGAGGACAAACCTCTGGACAGTAACACGTCCACCATGAGGACATACATCTGGACAGAAAAATGTCCACCTTCAGGACAAACATCTGGACAGAAACACGTCCAGCGTGAGAACAAACATCTGGAAAGAAACACGTCCAGCGTGAGAACAAACATCTGGACAGAAACACGTCCACTGTGAGGACAAACCTCTGGACAGTAACACGTCCACCATGAGGACATACATCTGGACAGAAAAATGTCCACCTTCAGGACAAACATCTGGACAGAAAAACGTCCAACGTCAGGACAAACATCTGGACATAAACATATCAAACGTCAGGACAAACATCTGGACAGAAACACGACAACCATGAGGACAAACATCTGGATAGAAACACGTCCACTGTCAGGACAAACATCTGGACAGAAACACGTCCAGCGTCAAGACAAACATCTGGACAGAAACACGTCCAGCGTGAGAACAAACATCTGGAAAGAAACACGTCCACTGTCAGGACAAACATCTGGACAGAAACACGTCCAGCGTCAAGCCAAACATCTGGACAGAAACACGTCCACTGTCAGGACAAACATCTTGATAGAAACACGTCCACTGTGAGGACAAACATCTGGACCGAAACACGTCCACTGTCAGGACAAACATCTGGACAGAAACACGTCCAGCGTCAAGACAAACATCTGGACAGAAACACGTCCACCATAAGGACATACATCTGGACAGAAACACGTCCACTGTGAGGACCAACATCTTGACAGAAACACGTCCACCATGAGGACATACATCTGGACAGAAACACGTCCAGTGTCAGGACAAACATCTGGACAGAAACACGTCCAGCGTCAGGACAAAAATCTGGACGGAAACACATCAAACGTCAGGACAAACATCTGGACAGAAACACGTCCAAAATGAGGACAAACATATGGACAGAAACACGGCAACCATGAGGAGAAACATCTTGACAGAAACACGTCCACCATGAGAACAAACATCTGGACAGAAACACGTCC
The DNA here is from genome assembly GCF_933228915.1 of Telmatherina bonti. Classification (NCBI taxonomy): domain Eukaryota; kingdom Metazoa; phylum Chordata; class Actinopteri; order Atheriniformes; family Telmatherinidae; genus Telmatherina; species Telmatherina bonti. The sequence goes on from NC_136623.1 coordinate 42,884,324, forward strand.
AACGTCAGGACAAACATCTTGACAGAAACACATCAAACGTCAGGACAAACATCTGGACAGGAACTCGACAACCATGAGGACAAACATCTGGACAGAAACACGTCAGGCGTTAGGACAAACATCTGGACAGAAACACGTCCACCATGAGGACAAACATCTGGACAGAAACACGTCCAGTGCCACAACAAGCATCTGGAAAGACACACATCCACCATGAGGACATACATCTGGACAAAAACATGTCCACTGTGAGGACAAACATATGGACAGAAACATGTTCACTGTGAGGATAAACATCTGGAAAGCAACACGTCAACCTTGAGGACAAACATCTGGAAAGAAACACGTCCACCTTGAGTACAAACATCTGGACAGAAACACGTCCACCATGAGGACAAGCATCTGGACAGAAACACGTCCACCATGAGGACATACATCTGGACAGAAACGTCCAGTGTCAGGACAAACATCTGGACAGAAACACGTCCACTGTCAGGACAAACATCTGGACAGAAACACGTCCAGCGTCAGAACAAACATCTGGACAGAAACACGTCCAGCGTGAGAACAAACCTCTGGACAGAAACACGACCACTGTGAGGACAAATTTCTGGAAAGAAACACGTCCAGCGCCAGAAAAAACATCTGGACAGAAACACGTCCAACGTCAGGACAAACATTTGGACAGAAACACATCAAACGTCAGGACAAACATCTGGAAAGAAACACGACAACCATGAGGACAAACATCTGGACAGAAACACGTCCAGCGTCAGGACAAAAATCTGGACAGAAACACATCAAACGTCAGGACTAACATCTGGACAGAAAAACGTCCACCATGAGGACAAACATATGGACAGAAACACGGCAACCGTGAGGCCAAACATCTGGACAGGAACATGACAACCATGAGGACAAACATCTGGACAGAAACACGTCAGGAGTCAGGACAAACATCTGGACAGAAACACGTCCACCATGAGGACATACATCTGGACAGAAACACGTCCAGTGTCAGGACAAACATCTGGACAGAAACACGTCCACTGTCAGGTCAAACATCTGGACAGAAACACGTCCAGCGTCAAGACAAACATCTGGACAGAAACACGTCCAGTGTGAGAACAAACATCTGGAAAGAAACACGTCCAGCGTGAGAACAAACATCTGGACAGAAACACGTCCACTGTGAGGACAAACCTCTGGACAGAAACACGTCCACTGTGAGGACAAACACCTGGACAGAAACACGTCCACCATGAGGACATACATCTGGACAGAAAAATGTCCACCTTTAGGAAAAACATCTGGACAGAAAAACGTCCAACTTTAGGACAAACCTCTGGACAGAAACACGTCCAGCGTCAGAACAAACATCTGGACAGAAAACACATCCATCGTGGGAACAAACATCTGGACAGAAACATGTCCAGCTTGAGAACAAACATCTGGACAGAAACACGTCCTGCGTCAGAAAAAACATCTGGACAGAAACACATCCAGCGTGAGAACAAACATCTGGACAGAAACACGTCTAGTGTGAGAACAAGCATCTGGAAAGACACCCGTCCACCATGAGGACATACATCTGGACAAAAACATGTCCACTGTGAGGACAAACATATGGACAGAAACATGTTCACTGTGAGGATAAACATCTGGAAAGCAAAACGTCAACCTTGAGGAAAAACATCTGGACAGAAACACGTCCACTGTGAGGACAAACATCTGGACAGAAACACGTCCACCATGAGGACATACATCTGGACAGAAACACGTCCAGTGTCAGGACAAACATCTGGACAGAAACACGTCCAGCGTCAAGACAAACATCTGGACAGAAACACGTCCAGCGTGAGAACAAACATCTGGAAAGAAACACGTCCAGCGTGAGAACAAACATCTGGACAGAAACACGTCCACTGTGAGGACAAACCTCTGGACAGAAACACGTCCACTGTGAGGACAAACACCTGGAAAGAAACACGTCCACCATGAGGACATACATCTGGACAGAAAAATGTCCACCTTTAGGAAAAACATCTGGACAGAAAAACGTCCAACTTTAGGACAAACATCTGGACAGAAACACGTCCAGCGTCAGAACAAACATCTGGACAGAAAACACATCCATCGTGGGAACAAACATCTGGACAGAAACATGTCCAGCGTGAGAACAAACATCTGGACAGAAACACGTCCTGCGTCAGAAAAAACATCTGGACAGAAACACGTCCAGCGTGAGAACAAACATCTGGACAGAAACACGTCCAGTGTGAGAACAAGCATCTGGAAAGACACCCGTCCACCATGAGGACAAACATCTGGACAAAAACATGTCCACTGTGAGGACAAACATATGGACAGAAACACGTCCACTGTGAGGACAAACATCTGGACCGAAACACGTCCAGTGTCAGGACAAACATCTGGACAGAAACACGTCCAGCGTCAGGACAAAAATCTGGACGGAAACACATCAAACGTCAGGACAAACATCTGGACAGAAACACGTCCAAAATGAGGACAAACATATGGACAGAAACACGGCAACCATGAGGAGAAACATCTGGACAGAAACACGTCCACCATGAGAACAAACATCTGGAAAGAAACACGTCCAACGTCAGGACAAACATCTTGACAGAAACACATCAAACGTCAGGACAAACATCTGGACAGGAACTCGACAACCATGAGGACAAACATCTGGACAGAAACACGTCAGGCGTTAGGACAAACATCTGGACAGAAACACGTCCACCATGAGGACAAACATCTGGACAGAAACACGTCCAGTGCCACAACAAGCATCTGGAAAGACACACATCCACCATGAGGACATACATCTGGACAAAAACATGTCCACTGTGAGGACAAACATATGGACAGAAACATGTTCACTGTGAGGATAAACATCTGGAAAGCAACACGTCAACCTTGAGGACAAACATCTGGAAAGAAACACGTCCACCTTGAGTACAAACATCTGGACAGAAACACGTCCACCATGAGGACAAACATCTGGACAGAAACACGTCCACCATGAGGACATACATCTGGACAGAAACGTCCAGTGTCAGGACAAACATCTGGACAGAAACACGTCCACTGTCAGGACAAACATCTGGACAGAAACACGTCCAGCGTCAGAACAAACATCTGGACAGAAACACGTCCAGCGTGAGAACAAACCTCTGGACAGAAACACGACCACTGTGAGGACAAATTTCTGGAAAGAAACACGTCCAGCGCCAGAAAAAACATCTGGACAGAAACACGTCCAACGTCAGGACAAACATTTGGACAGAAACACATCAAACGTCAGGACAAACATCTGGAAAGAAACACGACAACCATGAGGACAAACATCTGGACAGAAACACGTCCAGCGTCAGGACAAAAATCTGGACAGAAACACATCAAACGTCAGGACTAACATCTGGACAGAAACACGTCCACCATGAGGACAAACATATGGACAGAAACACGGCAACCGTGAGGCCAAACATCTGGACAGGAACATGACAACCATGAGGACAAACATCTGGACAGAAACACGTCAGGAGTCAGGACAAACATCTGGACAGAAACACGTCCAGTGTCAGGACAAACATCTGGACAGAAACACGTCCACTGTCAGGTCAAACATCTGGACAGAAACACGTCCAGCGTCAAGACAAACATCTGGACAGAAACACGTCCAGTGTGAGAACAAACATCTGGAAAGAAACACGTCCAGCGTGAGAACAAACATCTGGACAGAAACACGTCCAACTTTAGGACAAACCTCTGGACAGAAACACGTCCAGCGTCAGAACAAACATCTGGACAGAAAACACATCCATCGTCAGAACAAACATCTGGACAGAAACATGTCCAGCTTGAGAACAAACATCTGGACAGAAACACGTCCTGCGTCAGAAAAAACATCTGGACAGAAACACATCCAGCGTGAGAACAAACATCTGGACAGAAACACGTCTAGTGTGAGAACAAGCATCTGGAAAGACACCCGTCCACCATGAGGACATACATCTGGACAAAAACATGTCCACTGTGAGGACAAACATATGGACAGAAACATGTTCACTGTGAGGATAAACATCTGGAAAGCAAAACGTCAACCTTGAGGAAAAACATCTGGACAGAAACACGTCCACTGTGAGGACAAACATCTGGACAGAAACACGTCCACCATGAGGACATACATCTGGACAGAAACACGTCCAGTGTCAGGACAAACATCTGGACAGAAACACGTCCAGCGTCAAGACAAACATCTGGACAGAAACACGTCCAGCGTGAGAACAAACATCTGGAAAGAAACACGTCCAGCGTGAGAACAAACATCTGGACAGAAACACGTCCACTGTGAGGACAAACCTCTGGACAGAAACACGTCCACTGTGAGGACAAACACCTGGACAGAAACACGTCCACCATGAGGACATACATCTGGACAGAAAAATGTCCACCTTTAGGAAAAACATCTGGACAGAAAAACGTCCAACTTTAGGACAAACATCTGGACAGAAACACGTCCAGCGTCAGAACAAACATCTGGACAGAAAACACATCCATCGTGGGAACAAACATCTGGACAGAAACATGTCCAGCGTGAGAACAAACATCTGGACAGAAACACGTCCTGCGTCAGAAAAAACATCTGGACAGAAACACGTCCAGCGTGAGAACAAACATCTGGACAGAAACACGTCCAGTGTGAGAACAAGCATCTGGAAAGACACCCGTCCACCATGAGGACATACATCTGGACAAAAACACGTCCACTGTGAGGACAAATTTCTGGAAAGAAACACGTCCAGCGCCAGAACAAACATCTGGACAGAAACACGTCCAACGTCAGGACAAACATCTGGACAGAAACACGTCCAGCGTCAGAACAAACATCTGGAAAGAAAACACATCCATCGTGGGAACAAACATCTGGACAGAAACATGTCCAGCGTGAGAACAAACATCTGGACAGAAACACGTCACGTCCTGCGTCAGACAAAACATCTGGACAGAAAAACGTCCAGTGTGAGAACAAACCTCTGGACAGAAACACGTCCACTGTGAGGACAAATTTCTGGAAAGAAACACGTCCAGCGCCAGAACAAACATCTGGACAGAAACACGTCCAATGTCAGGACAAACATCTGGACAGAAACACATCAAACGTCAGGACAAACATCTGGACAGAAACACGTCTACCATGAGGACAAACATATGGACAGAAACACGGCAACCATGAGGATAAACATCTGGACAGAAACACGTCCACCATGAGAACAAACATCTGGACTGAAACACGTCCAACGTCAGGACAAACATCTGGACAGGAACTCGACAACCATGAGGACAAACATCTGGACAGAAACACGTCAGGCGTTAGGAAAAACATCTGGACAGAAACACGTCCACCATGAGGACAAACATCTGGACAGAAACACGTCCAGTGCCACAACAAGCATCTGGAAAGACACACGTCCACCATGAGGACATACATCTGGAATAAAACATGTCCACTGTGAGGACAAACATATGGACAGAAACATGTTCACTGTGAGGATAAACATCTGGAAAGCAACACGTCAACCTTGAGGACAAACATCTGGACAAAAACACGTCCACCTTGAGTACAAACATCTGGACAGAAACACGTCCACTGTCAGGACCAACATCTTGACAGAAACACGTCCACTGTGAGCACAAACATCTGGACAGAAACACGTCCAGCGTCAAGACAAACATCTGGATAGAAACACGTCCAGCGTCAAGACAAACATCTGGACAGAAACACGTCCACCATGAGGACATACATCTGGAACGAAACACGTCCAGTGTCAGGACAAACATCTGGATAGTAACACGTCCAGCGTCAAGACAAACATCTGGACAGAAACACGTCCAGCGTGAGAACAAACATCTGGACAGAAACACGTCCACTGTTAGGACAAACATCTGGAAAGAAACACGTCCAGCGTCAGGACAAAAATCTGGACAGAAACATGTCCCCCATGAGGACCAACATCTGGACAGAAACACGTCCACCATGAGGACAAACATCTGGACAGAAACATGTCCACTGTGAGGAGAAACATATGGACAGAAACATGTTCACTGTGAGGACAAACATCTGGACAGACACACGTCCACCGTCCGGACAAACATCTGGACAGAAACACGTCCACCATGAGAACAACCGTCTGGACAGAAACACGTACAGCGTCAGGACAAACATCTGGAAAGAAACACGTCCACTGTGAGGAAAAACATCTGGACAGAAACACGTCCAGCGTCAAGACAAACGTCTGGACAGAAACACGTCCAGCGACAGGACAAACATCTGGACAGAAACATGTCCAACATCATTACAAACATCTGGACAGAAACACGTCCAGCGTCAGGACAAAAATCTGGACAGAAACATGTCCCCCATGAGGACCAACATCTGGACAGAAACACGTCCACCATGAGGACAAACATCTGGGCAGAAACATGTCCACTGTGAGGAAAAACATATGGACAGAAACATGTTCACTGTGAGGACAAACATCTGGACAGACACACGTCCACCGTCCGGACAAACATCTGGACAGAAACACGTCCACCATGAGAACAACCGTCTGGACAGAAACATGTTCACTGTGAGGAAAAACATCTGGACAGAAACACGTCCAGCGTCAAGACAAACATCTGGACAGAAATATGTCCAGCGTCAGGACAAACATCTGGACAGAAAAAGGTCCACTGTTAGGAGAAACATCTGGACAGAAACATGTCCAGCGTCAGGACAAACATCTGGACAGAAACACGTCCACCATGAGGATAAACATCTGGACAGTAACACGTCCAACGTCAGGACAAACGTCTGGACAGAAACACGTCCAGCGTCAGGACATACATCTGGAAAGAAACACGTCCACCATAAGAACAAACATCTGGACAGAAACACGTCCACCATGGACAAACATCTGGACAGAGATACGTCCAGTGTGAGGACCAACATCTGGACAGAAATACGTCCAGCGTCAGGACAAGCATCTGGACAAAAACATGTCCACTGTGAGGATAAACATCTGGACAGAAACACGTCAACCTTGAGGACAAAAATCGGGACAGAAACACGTCCACCATGAGGACAAACATCCTGAAAGAAACACGTCCAGTGCCACAACAAGCATCTGGACAGAAATACGTCCACTCTGAGGACAAACATATAGACAGAAACACGTCCAGCGTCAGGACAATCATCTGGACAGAAACACGTCCAACGTCTGGACAAACATCTGGACAGAAAAACGTCCGTCAGGACAAACGTCTGGACAGAAAAACCGTCCACCATGAGGACAAGCGTCTGGACAGAAACACGTCCAGCGACAGGACAAACATCTGGACAGAAACATGTCCAACATCATTACAAACATCTGGACAGAAACACGTCCACTGTTAGGACCAACATCTGGAAAGAAACACGTCCAGCGTCAGGACAAAAATCTGGACAGAAACACGTCCCCCATGAGGACCAACATCTGGACAGAAACACGTCCACCATGAGGACAAACATCTGGACAGAAACATGTCCACTGTGAGGACAAACATATGGACAGAAACATGTTCACTGTGAGGACAAACATCTGGACAGACACACGTCCACCGTCCGGACAAACATCTGGACAGAAACACGTCCACCATGAGAACAACCGTCTGGACAGAAACACGTCCAGCGTCAGGACAAACATCTGGACAGAAACACGTCCGGCGTCAGGACAAACATCTGGACAGAAAAACGACCACCATGAGGACAAACATCTGGACAGAAACACGTCCACCATGAGGAGACACATCTGGACAGAAACACGTCCACCATGAGGACAAACATCTGGACAGAAACACGTCCACTGTGAGGACAAATATCTGGACAGAAACATGTCCGGCGTCAGGACAAACACCTGGACAGAAACACGTCCACCATGAGGATAAACATCTGGACAGAAACACATCCAACGTCAGGACAAACATCTGGACAGAAACACGTCCAGCGTCAGGACAAACATCTGGACAGAAACATGTCCACTGTGAGGACCAACATCTGGACAGAAACACGTCCAGCGTCAGGACAAACATCTGGACAGAAACACGTCCAGCGTCAGGACAAACATCTGGACAGAAAAACGTCCAACATGAGGAACTACATCTTTACAGAAAGACGTCCAGCGTCAGTACAAACATTTGGACAGAAACACGTCGACTGTGATCACAAATATCTGGACAAACACGTCCAGCATCAAGACAAGCTTCTGGACACAAAAAAGTCAACCATGAGGACAAACATCTGGACTGAAACACGTCCACCATGCACAAACATCTGGACAGAAACATGTCCACTGTGAGGAAAAATATCTGGACAGAAACATGTCCGGCGTCAGGACAAACATCTGGACATAAACACGTCCACCATGAGGATAAACATCTGGACAGAAACACATCCAACGTCAGGACAAACATCTGGAAAGAAACACGTCCAGCGTCAGGACAAACATCTGGACAGAAACACGTCCACTGTGAGGACAAACATCTGGACAGAAACACGTCCAGCGTCAAGACAAACATCTGGACAGAAACACGTCCAGCGTCAGGACAAACATCTGGACAGAAACAGGTCCACTGTGAGGAGAAACATATGGACAGAAACACGTCCACTGTGAGGAGTAACATATGGACAGAAACACGTCCACTGTGAGGAGAAACATATGGACAGAAACACGTCCACTGTGAGGACAAACATCTGGACAGAAACACGTCCAGCGTCAGGACAAACATCTGGACAGAAACACGTCCAGCGTCAGGACAAACATCTGGACAGAAAAACGTCCAACATGAGGAACTACATCTTTACAGAAAGACGTCCAGCGTCAGTACGAACATTTGGACAGAAACACGTCCACTGTGATCACAAATATCTGGACAAACACGTCCAGCATCAAGACAAGCTTCTGGACAGAAACACGTCCACCATGAGGATAAACATCTGGACAGAAACACATCCAACGTCAGGACAAACATCTGGACAGAAACACGTCCAGCGTCAGGACAAACATATGGACAGAAACATGTTCACTGTGAGGACAAACATCTGGACAGACACACGTCCACCGTCCGGACAAACATCTGGACAGAAACACGTCCACTGTGAGGAAAAACATCTGGACAGAAACACGTCCAGCGTCAAGACAAACATCTGGACAGAAACACGTCCAGCGTCAGGACAAACATCTGGACAGAAAAAGGTCCACTGTGAGGAAAAACATCTGGACAGAAACACGTCCAGCGTCAAGACAAACATCTGGACAGAAACACGTCCAGCGTCAGGACAAACATCTGGACAGAAAAAGGTCCACTGTGAGGACAAACATGTGGACAGAAACATGTTCACTGTGAGGACAAACATCTGGACAGACACACGTCCACCGTCCGGACAAACATCTGGACAGAAACACGTCCACCATGAGAACAACCGTCTGGACAGAAACACGTCCAGCGTCAGGACAAACATCTGGACAGAAAAACGACCACCATGAGGACAAACATCTGGACAGAAACACGTCCACCATGAGGAGACACATCTGGACAGAAACACGTCCACCATGAGGACAAACATCTGGACAGAAACACATCCAGCGTCAGGACAAACATCTGGACAGAAACAGGTCCACTTGTAAGGACAAACATATGGATAGAAACACGACAACCATGAGAACAAACATCTGGACAGAAACACGTCCACCATGGACAAACATCTGGACAGAAACATGTCCTCTGTGAGGACAAATATCTGGACAGAAACATGTCCGGCGTCAGGACAAACATCTGGACAGAAACACGTCCACCATGAGGATAAACATCTGGACAGAAACACATCCAACGTCAGGACAAACATCTGGACAGAAACACGTCCAGCGTCAGGACAAACATCTGGACAGAAACACGTCCACTGTGGGGACAAACATCTGGACAGAAACACGTCCAGCGTCAAGACAAACATCTGGACAGAAACACGTCCAGCGTCAGGACAAACATCTGGACAGAAACAGGTCCACTGTGAGGAGAAACATATGGACAGAAACACGTCCACTGTGAGGAGAAACATATGGACAGAAACACGTCCACTGTGAGGACAAACATCTGGACAGAAACACGTCCAGCGTCAGGACAAACATCTGGACAGAAACACGTCCAGCGTCAGGACAAACATCTGGACAGAAAAACGTCCAACATGAGGAACTACATCTTTACAGAAAGACGTCCAGCGTCAGTACAAACATTTGGACAGAAACACGTCCACTGTGATCACAAATATCTGGACAAACACGTCCAGCATCAAGACAAGCTTCTGGACACAAAAAAGTCAACCATGAGGACAAATATCTGGACAGAAACACGTCCACCATGAGGACAAACATCTGGACAGAAACACGTCCACTGTGAGGACAAACATCTGGACAGAAACACGTCCAGCGTCAGGAGAAACATCTGGACAGAAACACGTCCACTGTAAGGACAAACATCTGGACAGAAACACGTCCAGCGTCAGGACAAACATCTGGACAGAAACAGGTCCACTGTGAGGAGAAACATATGGACAGAAACACGTCCACTGTGAGGAGAAACATATGGACAGAAACACGTCCACTGTGAGGACAAACATCTGGACTAAAACACGTCCAGCGTCAGGACAAACATCTGGACAGAAACACGTCCAGCGTCAGGACAAACGTCTGGACAGAAAAACGTCCAACATGAGAAACTACATCTTTACAGAAAGACGTCCAGCGTCAGTACAAACATTTGGACAGAAACACGTCCACTGTGATCACAAATATCTGGACAAACACGTCCAGCATCAAGACAAGCTTCTGGACAGAAAAAAGTCAACCATGAGGACAAAAATCTGGACAGAAACACGTCCACCATGCACAAACATCTGGACAGAAACATGTCCACTGTGAGGACAAATATCTGGACAGAAACATGTCCGGCGTCAGGACAAACATCTGGACAGAAACACATCCACCATGAGGATAAACATTTGGACAGAAACACGTCCAACGTCAGGACAAACATCTGGACAGAAACACGTCCAGCGTCAGGACATAGATCTGGAAAGAAACACGTCCACCATAAGAACAAACATCTGGACAGAAACATGTTCAATGTGAGGACAAACATCTGGACAGAAACACGTCCACTGTTAGGACAAACATCTGGAAAGAAACACGTCCAGCGTCAGGACAAAAATCTGGACAGAAACATGTCCCCCATGAGGACCAACATCTGGACAGAAACACGTCCACCATGAGGACAAACATCTGGACAGAAACATGTCCACTGTGAGGAGAAACATATGGAAAGAAACATGTTCACTGTGAGGACAAACATCTGGACAGACACACGTCCACCGTCCGGACAAACATCTGGACAGAAACACGTCCACCATGAGAACAACCGTCTGGACAGAAACACGTACAGCGTCAGGACAAACATCTGGACAGAAACACGTCCACTCTAAGGTCAAACATCTGGACAGAAACACGTCCAGCGTCAGGACAAATGTCTGGACAGAAACACGTCCAGCGTCAGGACAAACATCTGGACAGAAACATGTCCACTGTCAGGACAACCATCTGGACAGAAAAACGTCCAACGTCAGGACAAAAATCTGGACAGAAACACGATCAGCGTCAGGACAAACATCTGGACAGAAACACGTCCAGCGTCAGGACAAATGTCTGGATAGAAACACGTCCAGCGTCAGGACAAACATCTGGACAGAAACATGTTCAACATCAAGACAAACGTCTGGACAGAAAAGCGTCCACCATGAGGACAAACATCTGGACAGAAACACGTCCAGCGTCAGGACAAAAATCTGGACAGAAACACGATCAGCGTCAGGACAAACATCTGGACAGAAACACGTCCGGCATCAGGACAAACATCTGGACAGAAAAACGACCACCATGAGGACAAACATCTGGACAGAAACTCATCCACCATGAGGACAAACATCTGGACAGAAACACGTCCAGCGTCAGGACAAACATCTGGACAGAAACACGTCCACCATGAGAACAAACATCTGGATTGAAACACGTCCACCATGAGGACAAGCATCTGGACAAAAACATGTCCACTGTGAGGACAACTATATGGACAGAAACATGTTCACTGTGAGGAGACACATCTGGACAGAAACACGTCAACCTAGAGGACAAAAATCGGGACAGAAACACGTCCACCATGAGGACAAACATCCTGAAAGAAACACGTCCAGTGCCATAACAAGAATCTGGACAGAAACATGTCCACCATGAGGACCAACATCTGGACAGAAACACGTCCAACATGAGGACAAACATCTGGACAGAAACATGTCCACTGTGAGGACAAACATATGGACAGAAACATGTCCACCTTGAGGACAAAAATCTGGAATGAAACACGTCCACTCTCAGGACAAACATCTGGACAGAAACACGTCCACTGTGAGGACAAATATCTGGACAGAAACATGTCCGGCGTCAGGACAAACATCTGGACAGAAACACATCCACCATGAGGATAAACATTTGGACAGAAACACGTCCAACGTCAGGACAAACATCTGGACAGAAACACGTCCAGCGTCAGGACATAGATCTGGAAAGAAACACGTCCACCATAAGAACAAACATCTGGACAGAAACATGTTCAATGTGAGGACAAACATCTGGACAGAAACACGTCCACTGTTAGGACAAACATCTGGACAGAAACACGTCCAGCGTCAGGACAAAAATCTGGACAGAAACATGTCCCCCATGAGGACCAACATCTGGACAGAAACACGTCCACCATGAGGACAAACATCTGGACAGAAACATGTCCACTGTGAGGAGAAACATATGGAAAGAAACATGTTCACTGTGAGGACAAACATCTGGACAGACACACGTCCACCGTCCGGACAAACATCTGGACAGAAACACGTCCACCATGAGAACAACCGTCTGGACAGAAACACGTACAGCGTCAGGACAAACATCTGGACAGAAACACGTCCACTCTAAGGTCAAACATCTGGACAGAAACACGTCCAGCGTCAGGACAAATGTCTGGACAGAAACACGTCCAGCGTCAGGACAAACATCTGGACAGAAACATGTCCACTGTCAGGACAACCATCTGGATAGAAAAACGTCCAACGTCAGGACAAAAATCTGGACAGAAACACGATCAGCGTCAGGACAAACATCTGGACAGAAACACGTCCAGCGTCAGGACAAATGTCTGGATAGAAACACGTCCAGCGTCAGGACAAACATCTGGACAGAAACATGTTCAACATCAAGACAAACGTCTGGACAGAAAAGCGTCCACCATGAGGACAAACATCTGGACAGAAACACGTCCAGCGTCAGGACAAAAATCTGGACAGAAACACGATCAGCGTCAGGACAAACATCTGGACAGAAACACGTCCGGCATCAGGACAAACATCTGGACAGAAAAACGACCACCATGAGGACAAACATCTGGACAGAAACTCATCCACCATGAGGACAAACATCTGGACAGAAACACGTCCAGCGTCAGGACAAACATCTGGACAGAAACACGTCCACCATGAGAACAAACATCTGGATTGAAACACGTCCACCATGAGGACAAGCATCTGGACAAAAACATGTCCACTGTGAGGACAACTATATGGACAGAAACATGTTCACTGTGAGGAGACACATCTGGACAGAAACACGTCAACCTAGAGGACAAAAATCGGGACAGAAACACGTCCACCATGAGGACAAACATCCTGAAAGAAACACGTCCAGTGCCATAACAAGAATCTGGACAGAAACATGTCCACCATGAGGACCAACATCTGGACAGAAACACGTCCAACATGAGGACAAACATCTGGACAGAAACATGTCCACTGTGAGGACAAACATATGGACAGAAACATGTCCACCTTGAGGACAAAAATCTGGAATGAAACACGTCCACTCTCAGGACAAACATCTGGACAGAAACACGTCCAGAGTCAGGACAAACATCTGGACAGAAACACGTCCAACGTCAGGACAAACATCTGGACAGAAACACGTCCAGCGTCAGGACAAACATCTGGACAGAAAAGCGTCCACCATGAGGACAAACATCTGGACAGAAACACGTCCAGCGTCAGTACAAACGTCTGGACAGAAACACGTCCAGCGACAGGACAAACATCTGGAAAGAAACATGTCCAACATCATTACAAACATCTGGACAGAAACACGTCCACTGTTAGGACAAACATCTGGACAGAAACACGTCCAGCGTCAGGACAAAAATCTGGACAGAAACACGTCCCCCATGAGGACCAACATCTGGACAGAAACACGTCCACCATGAGGACAAACATCTGGACGGAAACATGTCCACTGTGAGGACAAACATATGGACAGAAACATGTTCACTGTGAGGACAAACATCTGGACAGAAACACGTCCAGCGTCAGGACAAACATCTGGACAGAAACACGTCCAGCTTCAGGAAAAAAATCTGGACAGAAACACGTCCCCCATGAGGACCAACATCTGGACAGAAACACGTCCACCATGAGGACAAACATCTGGACAGAAACATGTCCACTGTGAGGACAAACATATGGACAGAAACATGTTCACTGTGAGGACAAACATCTGGACAGAAACACGTTCACCGTCCAGACAAACATCTGGACAGAAACACGTCCACGATGAGAACAACAGTCTGGAAAGAAACACGTCGAGTGTTAGGACAAACATCTGGACAGAAACACAATTACCGTCAGGACAAACATCTGGACAGAAACACATCCAGTGTCAGGACAATCATCTGGACAGAAACACGTTCACCGTCCGGACAAACATCTGGACAGAAACAGGTCCACTGTGAGGAGAAACATATGGACAGAAACACGTCCACTGTGAGGAGAAACATATGGACAGAAACACGTCCACTGTGAGGAGAAACATATGGACAGAAACACGTCCACTGTGAGGACAAACATCTGGACAGAAACACGTCCAGCGTCAGGACAAACATCTGGACAGAAACACGTCCAGCGTCAGGACAAACATCTGGACAGAAAAACGTCCAACATGAGGAACTACATCTTTACAGAAAGACGTCCAGCGTCAGTACAAACATTTGGACAGAAACACGTCCACTGTGATCACAAATATCTGGACAAACACGTCCATCATCAAGACAAGCTTCTGGACAGAAAAAAGTCAACCATGAGGACAAAAATCTGGACAGAAACACGTCCACCATGAGAACAACCGTCTGGACAGAAACACGTCCACCGTCAGGACAAACATCTGGAAAGAAACACGTCCACTGTGAGGAAAAACATCTGGACAGAAACACGTCCAGCGTCAAGACAAACATCTGGACAGAAATATGTCCAGCGTCAGGACAAACATCTGGACAGAAAAAGGTCCACTGTTAGGAGAAACATCTGGACAGAAACATGTCCAGCGTCAGGACAAACATCTGGACAGAAACACGTCCACCATGAGGATAAACATCTGGACAGAAACACGTCCAACGTCAGGACAAACGTCTGGACAGAAACACGTCCAGCGTCAGGACATACATCTGGAAAGAAACACGTCCACCATAAGAGCAAACATCTGGACAGAAACACGTCCAGCGTCAGGACAAACATCTGGACAGAAACATGTCCAACATCATTACAAACATCTGGACAGAAACACGTCCACTGTTAGGACAAACATCTGGAAAGAAACACGTCCAGCGTCAGGACAAAAATCTGGACAGAAACACGTCCCCCATGAGGACCAACATCTGGACAGAAACACGTCCACCATGAGGACAAACATCTGGACAGAAACATGTCCACTGTGAGGACAAACATATGGACAGAAACATGTTCACTGTGAGGACAAACATCTGGACAGACACACGTCCACCGTCCGGACAAACATCTGGACAGAAACACGTCCACCATGAGAACAACCGTCTGGACAGAAACACGTCCAGCGTCAGGACAAACATCTGGACAGAAACACGTCCGGCGTCAGGACAAACATCTGGAAAGAAAAACGTCCAACATGAGGACAATCATTTGGACAGAAACACGTCCACCATGAGGAGACACATCTGGACAGAAACACGTCCACCATGAGGACAAACATCTGGACAGAAATACGTCCAGCGTCAGGAAAAGCATCTGGACAAAAACATGTCCACTGTGAGGACAAATATATGGACAGAAACATGTTCACTGTGAGGATAAACATCTGGACAGAAACACGTCAACCTTGAGGACAAAAATCGGGACAGAAACACGTCCACCATGAGGACAAACATCCTGAAAGAAACACGTCCAGTGCCACAACAAGCATCTGGACAGAAATACGTCCAACGTCTGGAAAAACATCTGGACAGAAAAACGTCCGTCAGGACAAACGTCTGGACAGAGAAACCGTCCACCATGAGGACAAACGTCTGGACAGAAACACGTCCAGCGACAGGACAAACATCTGGACAGAAACATGTCCAACATCATTACAAACATCTGGACAGAAACACGTCCACTGTTAGGACCAACATCTGGAAAGAAACACGTCCAGCGTCAGGACAAAAATCTGGACAGAAACACGTCCCCCACTAGGACCAACATCTGGACAGAAACACGTCCACCATGAGGACAAACATCTGGACAGAAACATGTCCACTGTGAGGACAAACATATGGACAGAAACATGTTCACTGTGAGGACAAACATCTGGACAGACACACGTCCACCGTCCGGACAAACATCTGGACAGAAACACGTCCACCATGAGAACAACCGTCTGGACAGAAACACGTCCAGCGTCAGGACAAAAATCTGGACAGAAACACGTCCCCCATGAGGACCAACATCTGGACAGAAACACGTCCACCATGAGGACAAACATCTGGACAGAAACATGTCCACTGTGAGGACAAACATATGGACAGAAACATGTTCACTGTGAGGACAAACATCTGGACAGACACACGTCCACCGTCCGGACAAACATCTGGACAGAAACACGTCCACCATGAGAACAACCGTCTGGACAGAAACACGTCCAGCGTCAGGACAAACATCTGGACAGAAACACGTCCGGAGTCAGGACAAACATCTGGACAGAAAAACGACCACCATGAGGACAAACATCTGGACAGAAACACGTCCACCATGAGGAGACACATCTGGACAGAAACACGTCCACCATGAGGACAAACATCTGGACAGAAACACGTCCACTGTGAGGACAAATATCTGGAAAGAAACATGTCCGGCGTCAGGACAAACATCTGGACAGAAACACGTCCAACATGAGGACAAACATCTGGACAGAAACACATCCAACGTCAGGACAAACATCTGGACAGAAACACGTCCACCATGAGGATAAACATCTGGACAGAAACACATCCAACGTCAGGACAAACATCTGGACAGAAACACGTCCAGCGTCAGGACAAACATCTGGACAGAAACACGTCCACTGTGAGGACAAACATCTGGACAGAAACACGTCCAGCGTCAGGACAAACATCTGGACAGAAAGACGTCCAGCGTCAGTACAAACATTTGGACAGAAACACGTCCACTGTGATCACAAATATCTGGACAAACACGTCCAGCATCAAGACAAGCTTCTGGACAGAAAAAAGTCAACCATGAGGACAAAAATCTGGACAGAAACACGTCCACCATGAGGACAAACATCTGGACTGAAACACGTCCACCATGCACAAACATCTGGACAGAAACATGTCCACTGTGAGGAAAAATATCTGGACAGAAACATGTCCGGCGTCAGGACAAACATCTGGACAGAAACACGTCCACCATGAGGATAAACATCTGGACAGAAACACATCCAACGTCAGGACAAACATCTGGACAGAAACACGTCCAGCGTCAGGACAAACATCTGGACAGAAACACGTCCACTGTGAGGACAAACATCTGGACAGAAACACGTCCAGCGTCAAGACAAACATCTGGACAGAAACACGTCCGTTGTCAGGAAAAACATCTGGACAGAAAAAGGTCCACTGTGAGGAGAAACATATGGACAGAAACACGTCCACTGTGAGGAGTAACATATGGACAGAAACACGTCCACTGTGAGGAGAAACATATGGACAGAAACACGTCCACTGTGAGGACAAACATCTGGACAGAAACACGTCCAGCGTCAGGACAAACATCTGGACAGAAACACGTCCAGCGTCAGGACAAACATCTGGACAGAAAAACGTCCAACATGAGGAACTACATCTGTACAGAAAGACGTCCAGCGTCAGTACAAACATTTGGACAGAAACACGTCCACTGTGATCACAAATATCTGGACAAACACGTCCAGCATCAAGACAAGCTTCTGGACAGAAACACGTCCACCATGAGGATAAACATCTGGAAAGAAACACATCCAACGTCAGGACAAACATCTGGACAGAAACACGTCCAGCGTCAGGACAAACATCTGGACAGAAACACGTCCACCATGAGAACAACCGTCTGGACAGAAACACGTCCAGCGTCAGGACAAACATCTGGACAGAAACACGTCCACTGTGAGGAAAAACATCTGGACAGAAACACGTCCAGCGTCAAGACAAACATCTGGACAGAAACACGTCCAGCGTCAGGACAAACATCTGGACAGAAAAAGGTCCACTGTGAGGAGAAACATCTGGACAGAAACACGTCCAGCGTCAGGACAAACATCTGGACAGAAACACGTCCACCATGAGGATAAACATCAGGACAGAAACACGTCCAACGTCAGGACAAACGTCTGGACAGAAACACGTCCAGAGTCAGGACATACATCTGGAAAGAAACACGTCCACCATAAGAAAAAAACATCTGGACAGAAACACGTCCACCATGGACAAACATCTGGACAGAGTTAGGTCCAGTGTGAGGACCAACATCTGGACAGAAATACGTCCAGCGTCAGGACAAGAATCTGGACAAAAACATGTCCACTGTGAGGACAAATATATGGACAGAAACATGTTCACTGTGAGGATAAACATCTGGACAGAAACACGTCAACCTTGAGGACAAAAATCCTGAAAGAAACACGTCCAGTGCCACAACAAGCATCTGGACAGAAACATGTCCACCATGAGGACCAACATCTGGACAGAAATACGTCCGTCAGGACAAACGTCTGGACAGAAAAGCGTCCACCATGAGGACAAAAGTCTGGACAGAAACACGTCCAGCGACAGGACAAACATCTGGACAGAAACATGTCCAACATCATTACAAACATCTGGACAGAAACACGTCCACTGTTAGGACAAACATCTGGAAAGAAAGACGTCCAGCGTCAGGACAAAAATCTGGACAGAAACACGTCCACCATGAGGACAAACATCTGGACAGAAACATGTCCACTGTGAGGACAAACATATGGACAGAAACATGTTCACTGTGAGGACAAACATCTGGACAGACACACGTCCACCGTCCGGACAATCATCTGGACAGAAACACGTCCACCATGAGAACAACCGTCTGGACAGAAACACGTCCAGCGTCGGGACAAACATCTGGACAGAAACACGTCCGGCGTCAGAACAAACATCTGGACAGAAAAACGACCACCATGAGGAGACACATCTGGACAGAAACACGTCCACCATGAGGACAAACATCTGGACAGAAACACATCCAGCGTCAGGACAAACATCTGGACAGAAACAGGTCCACTTGTAAGGACAAACATATGGATAGAAACACGACAACCATGAGAACAAACATCTGGACAGAAACACGTCCACCATGGACAAACATCTGGACAGAAACATGTCCTCTGTGAGGACAAATATCTGGACAGAAACATGTCCGGCGTCAGGACAAACATCTGGACAGAAACACGTCCACCATGAGGATAAACATCTGGACAGAAACACATCCAACGTCAGGACAAACATCTGGACAGAAACACGTCCAGCGTCAGGACAAACATCTGGACAGAGACACGTCCACTGTGAGGACAAACATCTGGACAGAAACACGTCCAGCGTCAAGACAAACATCTGGACAGAAACACGTCCAGCGTCAGGACAAACATCTGGACAGAAACAGGTCCACTGTGAGGAGAAACATATGGACAGAAACACGTCCACTGTGAGGAGAAACATATGGACAGAAACACGTCGACTGTGAGGACAAACATCTGGACAGAAACACGTCCAGCGTCAGGACAAACATCTGGACAGAAACACGTCCAGCGTCAGGACAAACATCTGGACAGAAAAACGTCCAACATGAGGAACTACATCTTTACAGAAAGACGTCCAGCGTCAGTACAAACATTTGGACAGAAACACGTCCACTGTGATCACAAATATCTGGACAAACATGTCCAGCATCAAGACAAGCTTCTGGACACAAAAAAGTCAACCATGAGGACAAAAATCTGGACAGAAACACGTCCACCATGAGGACAAACATCTGGACAGAAATACGTCCACTGTGAGGACAAACATCTGGACAGAAACACGTCCAGCGTCAGGACAAACATCTGGACAGAAACACGTCCACTGTAAGGACAAACATCTGGA
The DNA here is from genome assembly GCF_933228915.1 of Telmatherina bonti. Lineage (NCBI taxonomy): Eukaryota > Metazoa > Chordata > Actinopteri > Atheriniformes > Telmatherinidae > Telmatherina > Telmatherina bonti. Next base: position 42,905,003 of record NC_136623.1, read on the forward strand.
CAGAAACACGTCCAGCGTCAAGACAAACATCTGGACAGAAACACGTCCAGCGTCAGGACAAACATCTGGACAGAAACAGGTCCACTGTGAGGAGAAACATATGGACAGAAACACGTCCACTGTGAGGAGAAACATATGGACAGAAACACGTCCACTGTGAGGAGAAACATATGGACTGAAACACGTCCACTGTGAGGACAAACATCTGGACAGAAACACGTCCAGCGTCAGGACAAACATCTGGACAGAAACACGTCCAGCGTCAGGACAAACATCTGGACAGAAACAGGTCCACTGTGAGGAGAAACATATGGACAGAAACACGTCCACTGTGAGGAGAAACATATGGACAGAAACACGTCCACTGTGAGGAGAAACATATGGACAGAAACACGTCCACTGTGAGGACAAACATCTGGACAGAAACACGTCCAGCGTCAGGACAAACATCTGGACAGAAACACGTCCAGCGTCAGGACAAACATCTGGACAGAAAAACGTCCAACATGAGGAATTACATCTTTACAGAAAGACGTCCAGCGTCAGTACAAACATTTGGACAGAAACACGTCCACTGTGATCACAAATATCTGGACAAACATGTCCAGCATCAAGACAAGCTTCTGGACACAAAAAAGTCAACCATGAGGACAAAAATCTGGACAGAAACACGTCCACCATGAGGACAAACATCTGGACAGAAATACGTCCAGCGTCAAGACAAACATCTGGACAGAAACACGTCCAGCGTCAGGACAAACATCTGGACAGAAACAGGTCCACTGTGAGGAGAAACATATGGACAGAAACACGTCCAACGTCAGGACAAACATCTGGACAGAAACACGTCCAGCGTCAGGACATAGATCTGGAAAGAAACACGTCCACCATAAGAACAAACATCTGGAAAGAAACATGTTCAATGTGAGGACAAACATCTGGTCGGAAACACGTCCACCTTAAGCACAAAAATCTGGACAGAAACACGTCCACTCTAAGGTCAAACATCTGGACAGAAACACGTCCAGCGTCAGGACAAATGTCTGGACAGAAACACGTCCAGCGTCAGGACAAACATCTGGACAGAAACATGTCCAACATCAAGACAAACATCTGGACAGAAACACGTCCAGCGTCAGGACAAATGTCTGGACAGAAACATGTCCATTGTCAGGACAACCATCTGGACAGAAAAACGTCCAACGTCAGGACAAAAATCTGGACAGAAACATGTTCAACATCAAGACAAACATCTGGACAGAAACTCATCCACCATGAGGACAAACATCTGGACAGAAACACGTCCAGCGTCAGGACAAACATCTGGACAGAAACACGTCCACCATGAGAACAAACATCTGGATTGAAACACGCCCACCATGAGGATAACATCTGGACAAAAACATGTCCACTGTGAGGACAACTATATGGACAGAAACATGTTCACTGTGAGGATAAACATCTGGACAGAAACACGTCAACCTAGAGGACAAAAATCGGGACAGAAACACGTCCACCATGAGGACAAACATCCTGAAAGAAACACGTCCAGTGCCATAACAAGCATCTGGACAGAAACATGTCCACCATGAGGACCAACATCTGGACAGAAACACGTCCAACATGAGGACAAACATCTGGACAGAAACATGTCCACTGTGAGGACAAACATATGGACAGAAACATGTCCACCTTGAGGACAAAAATCTGGAATGAAACACGTCCACTCTCAGGACAAACATCTGGACAGAAACACGTCCAGAGTCAGGACAAACATCTGGACAGAAACACGTCCAACGTCAGGACAAACATCTGGACAGAAACACGTCCAGCGTCAGGACAAACATCTGGACAGAAAAGCGTCCACCATGAGGACAAACATCTGGACAGAAACACGTCCAGCGTCAGTACAAACGTCTGGACAGAAACAGGTCCAGCGACAGGACAAACATCTGGACAGAAACATGTCCAACATCATTACAAACATCTGGACAGAAACACGTCCACTGTTAGGACAAACATCTGGACAGAAACACGTCCAGCGTCAGGACAAAAATCTGGACAGAAACACGTCCCCCATGAGGACCAACATCTGGACAGAAACACGTCCACCATGAGGACAAACATCTGGACGGAAACATGTCCACTGTGAGGACAAACATATGGACAGAAACATGTTCACTGTGAGGACAAACATCTGGACAGAAACACGTCCAGCGTCAGGACAAACATCTGGACAGAAACACGTCCAGCGGCAGGACAAAAATCTGGACAGAAACACGTCCCTCATGAGGACCAACATCTGGACAGAAACACGTCCACCATGAGGACAAACATCTGGACAGAAACATGTCCACTGTGAGGACAAACATATGGACAGAAACATGTTCACTGTGAGGACAAACATCTGGACAGAAACACGTTCACCGTCCGGACAAACATCTGGACAGAAACACGTCCACGATGAGAAAAACCGTCTGGACAGAAACACGTCGAGTGTTAGGACAAACATCTGGACAGAAACACAATTAGCGTCAGGACAAACATCTGGACAGAAACACATCCAGCGTCAGGACAATCATCTGGACAGAAACACGTTCACCGTCCGGACAAACATCTGGACAGAAACAGGTCCACTGTGAGGAGAAACATATGGACAGAAACACGTCCACTGTGAGGAGAAACATATGGACAGAAACACGTCCACTGTGAGGAGAAACATATGGACAGAAACACGTCCACTGTGAGGACAAACATCTGGACAGAAACACGTCCAGCGTCAGGACAAACATCTGGACAGAAACACGTCCAGCGTCAGGACAAACATCTGGACAGAAAAACGTCCAACATGAGGAACTACATCTTTACAGAAAGACGTCCAGCGTCAGTACAAACATTTGGACAGAAACACGTCCACTGTGATCACAAATATCTGGACAAACACATCCATCATCAAGACAAGCTTCTGGACAGAAAAAAGTCAACCATGAGGACAAAAATCTGGACAGAAACACGTCCACCATGCACAAACATCTGGACATAAACATGTCCACTGTGAGGACAAATATCTGGACAGAAACATGTCCACCATGAGGATAAACATCTGGACATAAACACGTCCAACGTCAGGACAAACATCTGGACAGAAACACGTCCACCATGAGGATAAACATCTGGACATAAACACGTCCAACGTCAGGACAAACATCTGGACAGAAACACGTCCAGCGTCAGGACATAGATCTGGAAAGAAACACGTCCACCATAAGAACAAACATCTGGACAGAAACACGTCCACCATGGACAAACATCTGGAAAGAGATACGTCCAGTGTGAGGACCAACATCTGGACAGAAATACGTCCAGCGTCAGGACAAACATCTCGACAGAAACATGTCAACTGTGAGGACAAAAATATGGACAGAAACATGTTCAATGTGAGGACAAACATCTGGTCGGAAACACGTCCACCTTAAGCACAAAAATCTGGACAGAAACACGTCCACTCTAAGGTCAAACATCTGGACAGAAACACGTCCAGCGTCAGGACAAATGTCTGGACAGAAACACGTCCACTGTGAGGAGAAACATATGGACAGAAACATGTCCAACATCAAGACAAACATCTGGACAGAAACACGTCCAGCGTCAGGACAAACATCTGGACAGAAACATGTCCACTGTCAGGACAACCATCTGGACAGAAAAACGTCCAACGTCAGGACAAACATCTGGACAGAAACACGATCAGCGTCAGGACAAACATCTGGACAGAAACACGTCCAGCGTCAGGACAAATGTCTGGATAGAAACACGTCCAGCGTCAGGACAAATATCTGGACAGAAACACGTCCAGCGTCAGGACAAACATCTGGACAGAAACACGTCCGGCGTCAGGATAAACATCTGGACAGAAAAACGACCACCATGAGGACAAACATCTGGAAAGAAAATCATCCACCATGAGGACAAACATCTGGACAGAAACACGTCCAGCGTCAGGACAAACATCTGGACAGAAACACGTCCACCATGAGAACAAACATCTGGATTGAAACACGTCCACCATGAGGACAAGCATCTGGACAAAAACATGTCCACTGTGAGGACAACTATATGGACAGAAACATGTTCACTGTGAGGATAAACATCTGGACAGAAACACGTCAACCTAGAGGACAAAAATCGGGAAAGAAACACATCCACCATGAGGACAAACATCCTGAAAGAAACACGTCCAGTGCCATAACAAGCATCTGGACAGAAACATGTCCACCATGAGGACAAACATCTGGACAGAAACTCATCCACCATGAGGACAAACATCTGGACAGAAACACGTCCAGCGTCAGGACAAAAATCTGGACAGAAACACGTCCACCATGAGAAAAAACATCTGGATTGAAACACGTCCACCATGAGGACAAGCATCTGGACAAAAACATGTCCACTGTGAGGACAACTATATGGACAGAAACATGTTCACTGTGAGGATAAACATCTGGACAGAAACATGTCAACCTAGAGGACAAAAATCGGGACAGAAACACGTCCACCATGAGGACAAACATCCTGAAAGAAACACGTCCAGTGCCATAACAAGCATCTGGACACAAACATGTCCACCATGAGGACCAACATCTGGACAGAAACACGTCCAACATGAGGACAAACATCTGGACAGAAACATGTCCACTGTGAGGACAAACGTATGGACAGAAACATGTCCACCTTGAGGACAAAAATCTGGAATGAAACACGTCCACTCTCAGGACAAACATCTGGACAGAAACACGTCCAGAGTCAGGACAAACATCTGGACAGAAACACGTCCAATGTCAGGACAAACATCTGGACAGAAACACGTCCAGCGTCAGGACAAACATCTGGACAGAAAAGCGTCCACCATGAGGACAAACATCTGGACAGAAAAGCGTCCACCATGAGGAAACATCTGGACAGAAACACGTCCAGCGTCAGTACAAACGTCTGGACAGAAACACGTCCAGCGACAGGACAAACATCTGGAAAGAAACATGTCCAACATCATTACAAACATCTGGACAGAAACACGTCCACTGTTAGGACAAAAATCTGGACAGAAACACGTCCCCCATGAGGACCAACATCTGGACAGAAATATGTCCACCATGAGGACAAACATCTGGACGGAAACATGTCCACTGTGAGGACAAACATATGGACAGAAACATGTTCACTGTGAGGACAAACATCTGGACAGAAACACGTCCAGCGTCAGGACAAACATCTGGACAGAAACACGTCCAGCGTCAGGACAAAAATCTGGACAGAAACACGTCCCCCATGAGGACCAACATCTGGACAGAAACACGTCCACCATGAGGACAAACATCTGGACAGAAACACGTCCAGCGTCAGGACAAATGTCTGGACAGAAACACGTCCAGCGTCAGGACAAACATCTGGACAGAAACATGTCCAACATCAAGACAAACATCTGGGCAGAAACACGTCCAGCGTCAGGACAAACATCTGGACAGAAACATGTCCACTGTCACGACAACCATCTGGACAGAAAAACGTCCAACGTCAGGACAAAAATCTGGACAGAAACACGATCAGCGTCAGGACAAACATCTGGACAGAAACACGTCCACTGTTAGGACAAACATCTGGACAGAAACACGTCCAGCGTCAGGACAAAAATCTGGACAGAAACACGTCCCCCATGAGGACCAACATCTGGACAGAAATACGTCCACCATGAGGACAAACATCTGGACGGAAACATGTCCACTGTGAGGACAAACATATGGACAGAAACATGTTCACTGTGAGGACAAACATCTGGACAGAAACACGTCCAGCGTCAGGACAAACATATGGACAGAAACACGTCCAGCGTCAGGACAAAAATCTGGACAGAAACACGTCCCCCATGAGGACCAACATCTGGACAGAAACACGTCCACCATGAGGACAAACATCTGGACAGAAACACGTCCAGCTTCAGGACAAACATCTGGACAGAAACATGTCCACTGTCAGGACAACCATCTGGACAGAAAAACGTCCAACGTCAGGACAAAAATCTGGACAGAAACACGATCAGCGTCAGGACAAACATCTGGACAGAAACACGTCCAGCGTCAGGACAAATGTCTGGATAGAAACACGTCCAGCGTCAGGACAAACATCTGGACAGAAACATGTTCAACATCAAGACAAACGTCTGGACAGAAAAGCGTCCACCATGAGGACAAACATCTGGACAGAAACACGTCCAGCGTCAGGACAAAAATCTGGACAGAAACACGATCAGCGTCAGGACAAACATCTGGACAGAAAAACGACCACCATGAGGACAAACATCTGGAAAGAAAATCATCCACCATGAGGACAAACATCTGGACAGAAACACGTCCAGCGTCAGGACAAACATCTGGACAGAAACACGTCCACCATGAGAACAAACATCTGGATTGAAACACGTCCACCATGACGACAAGCATCTGGACAAAAACATGTCCACTGTGAGGACAACTATATGGACAGAAACATGTTCACTGTGAGGATAAACATCTGGACAGAAACACGTCCACCATGAGGACAAACATCTGGACAGAAACATGTCCACTGTGAGGACAAACATATGGACAGAAACATGTTCACTGTGAGGACAAACATCTGGACAGAAACACGTTCACCGTCCGGACAAACATCTGGACAGAAACACGTCCACGATGAGAACAACCGTCTGGACAGAAACACGTCGAGTGTTAGGACAAACATCTGGACAGAAACACAATTAGCGTCAGGACAAACATCTGGACAGAAACACATCCAGCGTCAGGACAATCATCTGGACAGAAACACGTTCACCGTCCGGACAAACATCTGGACAGAAACACGTCCACGATTAGAACAACCGTCTGGACAGAAACACGTCCACCATGAGAACAAACATCTGGACAGAAACACGTCCACCATGAGGACAAGCATCTGGACAAAAACATGTCCACTGTGAGTACAAATATATGGACAGAAACATGTTCACTGTGAGGATAAACATCTGGACAAAACACGTCAACCTAGAGGACAAAAATCGGGACAAACACGTCCACCATGAGGACAAACATCCTGAAAGAAACACGTCCAGTGCCACAACAAGCATCTGGACAGAAACATGTCCACCATGAGGACCAACATCTGGACAGAAACACGTCCAACATGAGGACAAACATCTGGACAGAAACATGTCCACTGTGAGGACAAACATATGGACAGAAACATGTCCACCTTGAGGACAAAAATCTGGAATGAAACACGTCCACTCTCAGGACAAACATCTGGACAGAAACATGTCCAGCGTCAGGACAAACATCTGGACAGAAACACGTCCAACGTCAGGACAAACATCTGGACAGAAAAAGGTCCAACGTCAGGACAAACGTCTGGACAGAAAAGCGTCCACCATGAGGACAAACATCTGGACAGAAACACGTCCAGCGTCAGTACAAACGTCTGGACAGAAACACGTCCAGCGACAGGACAAACATCTGGAAAGAAACATGTCCAACATCATTACAAACATCTGGACAGAAACACGTCCACTGTTAGGACAAACATCTGGACAGAAACACGTCCAGCGTCAGGACAAAAATCTGGACAGAAACACGTCCCCCATGAGGACCAACATCTGGACAGAAACACGTCCACCATGAGGACAAACATCTGGACAGAAACATGTCCACTGTGAGGACAAACATATGGACAGAAACATGTTCACTGTGAGGACAAACATCTGGACAGAAACACGTCCAGCGTCAGGACAAACATCTGGACAGAAACACGTCCACCATGAGAACAAACATCTGGATTGAAACACGTCCACCATGAGGACAAGCATCTGGACAAAAACATGTCCACCTTGAGGACAACTATATGGACAGAAACATGTTCACTGTGAGGATAAACATCTGGACAGAAACACGTCAACCTAGAGGACAAAAATCGGGACAGAAACACGTCCACCATGAGGACAAACATCCTGAAAGAAACACGTCCAGTGCCATAACAAGCATCTGGACACAAACATGTCCACCATGAGGACCAACATCTGGACAGAAACACGTCCAACATGAGGACAAACATCTGGACAGAAACATGTCCACTGTGAGGACAAACATATGGACAGAAACATGTCCACCTTGAGGACAAAAATCTGGAATGAAACACGTCCACTCTCAGGACAAACATCTGGACAGAAACACGTCCAGCGTCAGGACAAACATCTGGACAGAAACACGTCCAGCGTCAGGACAAACATCTGGACAGAAACGCGTCCACCATGAGGACAAACATCTGGACAGAAACACGTCCAGCGTCAGTACAAACGTCTGGACAGAAACACGTCCAGCGACAGGACAAACATCTGGACAGAAACATGTCCAACATCATTACAAACATCTGGACAGAAACACGTCCACTGTTAGGACAAACATCTGGACAGAAACACATCCAGCGTCAGGACAAAAATCTGGACAGAAACACGTCCCCCATGAGGACCAACATCTGGACAGAAACACGTCCACCATGAGGACAAACATCTGGACGGAAACATGTCCACTGTGAGGACAAACATATGGACAGAAACATGTTCACTGTGAGGACAAACATCTGGACAGAAACACGTCCAGCGTCAGGACAAACATCTGGACAGAAACACGTCCAGCGTCAGGACAAAAATCTGGACAGAAACACGTCCCCCATGAGGACCAACATCTGGACAGAAACACGTCCACCATGAGGACAAACATCTGGACATAAACATGTCCACTGTGAGGACAAACATATGGACAGAAACATGTTCACTGTGAGGACAAACATCTGGACAGAAACACGTTCACCGTCCGGACAAACATCTGGACAGAAACACGTCCACGATGAGAACAACCGTCTGGACAGAAACACGTCGAGTGTTAGGACAAACATCTGGACAGAAACACAATTAGCGTCAGGACAAACATCTGGACAGAAACACATCCAGCGTCAGGACAATCATCTGGACAGAAACACGTTCACCGTCAGGACAAACATCTGGACAGAAAAAGGTCCAACGTCAGGACAAACGTCTGGACAGAAAAGCGTCCACCATGAGGACAAACATCTGGACAGAAACACGTCCAGCGTCAGTACAAACGTCTGGACAGAAACACGTCCAGCGACAGGACAAACATCTGGACAGAAACATGTCCAACATCATTACAAACATCTGGACAGAAACACGTCCACTGTTAGGACAAACATCTGGACAGAAACACGTCCAGCGTCAGGACAAAAATCTGGACAGAAACACGTCCCCCATGAGGACCAACATCTGGACAGAAACACGTCCACCATGAGGACAAACATCTGGACAGAAACATGTCCACTGTGAGGACAAACATATGGACAGAAACATGTTCACTGTGAGGACAAACATCTGGACAGAAACACGTCCAGCGTCAGGACAATCATCTGGACAGAAACATGTTCACTTTGAGGACAAACATATGGACACAAACATGTCCACTTTGAGGACAAACATCTGGACAGAAACACGTCCACCTTGAGGACAGAAATCTGGACAGAAACACGTCCACCTTGAGGACAAACATCTGGAGAGAAACATGTCCAGCATGAGGACAAAAATCTGGACAGGAATACGTCCAGCGTCAGGACAAACATCTGAACAGAAACGCGTCCGGCGCCAGAACAACCATCTGGACAGAAACAGGTCCACCATGAGGACAAACATATGGACAGAAACACGTCCAGCGTCAGGACAAACATCTGGACAGAAACACGTGAAGCGTCAGGACAAACATCTGGACAGAAACACGTCCACCATGAGGACAAACATCTGGACAGAAACACGTCCACCTTGAGGACAAACATCTGGAGAGAAACATGTCCAGCATGAGGACAAAAATCTGGACAGGAATACGTCCAGCGACAGGACAAACATCTGAACAGAAACGCGTCCGGCGCCAGAACAACCATCTGGACAGAAACACGTCCACAATGGACAAACATCTGGACAGAAACACGACCAGCGTCAGGACAAACATCTGGACAGAAACAGGTCCACCATGAGGACAAACATATGGACAGAAACACGTCCAGCGTGAGGACAAACATCTGGACAGAAACACGTGAAGCGTCAGGACAAACATCTGGACAGTAACACGTCCACCATGAGGACAAACATCTGGATAGAAACACGTCCACCATGAGGACAAACATCTGGACAGAAACACGTCCACCATGAGGACAAACACATGGACAGAAAGACGTCCAGCGTGAGGACAAACATCTGGACAGAAACACGTCCACTATGAGGACAAACATCTGAAAGATGGCGGAACATTTCTAACGTCTTTCTTCAGGAACAGAAAAGATTTTGCAGAAATAAGAAGCACGTTCCTGAAATGTTCCAGTTTAAGCTGTTTTTGTCACCAAACGGACCATGTTCACGCAGCGACGGGGTGTCCGCTGTCGGCTTCCGTACAGGGGAAGTACTGAACTTTATTTTGTGGCGGAAGGACAAACTGAAAGCTCCTGCATGAAGAAGCTTCGGAACCGGCGGAACCGGCTGTTGCCTCAGGAACTCCGAGCCGGGTCTGGGCGGCATTAGGTAAAAAAAAACAGGAACAAATACTGTGAAGATTTTTATTTATTCATCAAACTGGAAAGTCCAGCCTGGAACAATCCTGGAAGCAGCCTGGAACAAGCCTGGAAGCAGCATGGAAAAATACTGGAACAAGCCTGGAAGCAGCCTGGAACAAGCCTGGAAGCAGCATGAAAAAATACTGGAACAAGCCTGGAAGCAGCCTGGAACAACCCTGGAAGCAGACTGGAACAAGCCTGGAAGCAGCCTGGAACAAGCCTGGAAGCAAACTGGAACAAGCCTGGAAAAATACTGAAACAAGCCTGGAACAAGCCTGGAAGCAGCCTGGAAAAATACTGGAACAAGCCTGGAAGCAGACTGGAAAAATACTGGAACAAGCCTGGAAGCAGACTGGAACAAGCCTGGAAAAATACTGGAACAAGCCTGGAAGCAGACTGGAACAAGCCTGGAAAAATACTGGAACAAGCCTGGAAGCAGCCTGGCAAAATACTGGAACAAGCCTGGAAGCAGACTGGAACAAGCCTGGAAAAATACTGGAACAAGCCTGGAAGCAGACTGGAACAAGCCTGGAACAAGCCTGGAAGCAGACTGGAACAAGCCTGGAACAAGCCTGGAACAAGCCTGGAACAAGCCAGGAACAAGCCAGGAACAAGCCTGGAAGCAGCCTGGAAAAATGCTGGAACAAGCCTGGAAAAATACTGGAACAAGCCTGGAATCAGACTGGAACAAGCCTGGAAGCAGTCTGGAAAAATACTGGAACAAGCCTGGAAGCAGCCTGGAAAAATACTGGAACAAGCCTGGAAGCAGCCTGGAACAAGCTTGGAAAAATACTGGAACAAGCCTGGAAGCAGACTGGAACAAGCCTGGAAGCAGACTGGAAAAATACTGGAACAAGCCTGGAATCAGACTGGAACAAGCCTGGAATCAGACTGGAACAAGCCTGGAAGCAGCCTGGAACAAGCCTGGAACAAGCCTGGAAAAATACTGGAACAAGCCTGGAAGCAGCCTGGAAAAATACTGGAACAAGCCTGGAAGCAGCCTGGAACAAGCCTGGAACAAGCTTGGAAAAATACTGGAACAAGCCTGGAAGCAGCCTGGAAGCAGCCTGGAACAAGCCTGGAAGCAGACTGGAACAAGCCTGGAACAAGCCTGGAAGCAGACTGGAACAAGCCTGGAAGCAGCCTGGAAAAATACTGGAACAAGCCTGGAAGCAGCCTGGGAAAATACTGGAACAAGCCTGGAAGCAGCCTGGGAAAATACTGGAACAAGCCTGGAACAAGCTTGGAAAAATACTGGAACAAGCCTGGAAGCAGCCTGGAAAAATACTGGAACAAGCCTGGAATCAGACTGGAACAAGTCTGGAAGCAGACTGGAAGCTGCCTGGAAGCTGCCTGGAAGCTGCCTGGAAGCAGACTGGAAGAATACTGGAACAAGCCTGGAAGCAGCCTGGAAAAATACTGGAACAAGCCTGGAAGCAGCCTGGAAAAATACTGGAACAAGCCTGGAATCAGACTGGAACAAGCCTGGAAGCAGACTGGAAGCTGCCTGGAAGCAGACTGGAACAAGCCTGGAATCAGACTGGAACAAGCCTGGAAGCAGCCTGGAACAAGCCTGGAAGCAGCCTGGAACAAGCCTGGAAAAATACTGGAACAAGCCTGGAAGCAGCCTGGAAAAATCCTGGAACAAGCCTGGAAGCAGCCTGGAACAAGCTTGGAAGCAGCCTGGAAAAATCCTGGAACAAGCCTGGAAGCAGCCTGGAAAAATCCTGGAACAAGCCTGGAAGCAGCCTGGAAAAATCCTGGAACAAGCTTGGAAGCAGCCTGGAAAAATCCTGGAACAAGCCTGGAAGCAGCCTGGAAAAATCCTGGAACAAGCCTGGAAGCAGCCTGGGCTGGGTCTGGAGACCCGACCCGCTGTCCGGTCTCTGGACCTGCATGCTTGGGTCCAGAAACAGAATCATAGAGCTGAAACTGGGTCCTGGTCTTCAGAAACCGCAACAATCCCTAACTGGACCCTGATTACACAGAACCCTCAAACCAGACTGGGTCCCCTGCAGGAAGGAGGACCCGGATGGACTCCAGGCTGAAGCCGTCCCCTTTACGAGGAGGTCTTTCAGGCGGTTCAGATCCGGTCCGGGTCTTCCAGCTCTCATCCAGCTGTGTTTGTGTTGCAGGGACGGTTCAGATCTGGTCCGGGTCTTCCAGCTCTCATCCAGCTGTGTTTGTGTTGCAGGGAGGGTTCAGATCTGGTCCGGGTCTTCCAGCTCTCATCCAGCTGTGTTTGTGTTGCAGGGACGGTTGAGATCTGGTCCGGGTCTTCCAGCTCTCATCCAGCTGTGTTTGTGTTGCAGGGACGGTTCAGATCTGGTCCGGGTCTTCCAGCTCTCATCCAGCTGTGTTTGTGTTGCAGGGACGGTTCAGATCTGGTCCGGGTCTTCCAGCTCTCATCCAGCTGTGTTTGTGTTGCAGGGACGGTTGAGATCCGGTCCGGGTCTTCCAGCTCTCATCCAGCTGTGTTTGTGTTGCAGGGACGGTTGAGATCCGGTCCGGGTCTTCCAGCTCTCATCCAGCTGTGTTTGTGTTGCAGGGACGGTTGAGATCCGGTCCGGGTCTTCCAGCTCTCATCCAGCTGTGTTTGTGTTGCAGGGACGGTTCAGATCTGGTCCGGGTCTTCCAGCTCTCATCCAGCTGTGTTTGTGTTGCAGGGAGGGTTCAGATCCGGTCCGGGTCTTCCAGCTCTCATCCAGCTGTGTTTGTGTTGCAGGGACGGTTGAGATCTGGTCCGGGTCTTCCAGCTCTCATCCAGCTGTGTTTGTGTTGCAGGGACGGTTCAGATCTGGTCCGGGTCTTCCAGCTCTCATCCAGCTGTGTTTGTGTTGCAGGGAGGGTTGAGATCCGGTCCGGGTCTTCCAGCTCTCATCCAGCTGTGTTTGTGTTGCAGGGACGGTTCAGATCTGGTCCGGGTCTTCCAGCTCTCATCCAGCTGTGTTTGTGTTGCAGGGACGGTTCAGATCTGGTCCGGGTCTTCCAGCTCTCATCCAGCTGTGTTTGTGTTGCAGGGACGGTTGAGATCCGGTCCGGGTCTTCCAGCTCTCATCCAGCTGTGTTTGTGTTGCAGGGACGGTTGAGATCTGGTCCGGGTCTTCCAGCTCTCATCCAGCTGTGTTTGTGTTGCAGGGACGGTTCAGATCTGGTCCGGGTCTTCCAGCTCTCATCCAGCTGTGTTTGTGTTGCAGGGAGGGTTGAGATCCGGTCCGGGTCTTCCAGCTCTCATCCAGCTGTGTTTGTGTTGCAGGGACGGTTCAGATCTGGTCCGGGTCTTCCAGCTCTCATCCAGCTGTGTTTGTGTTGCAGGGACGGTTGAGATCCGGTCCGGGTCTTCCAGCTCTCATCCAGCTGTGTTTGTGTTGCAGGGACGGTTGAGATCCGGTCCGGGTCTTCCAGCTCTCATCCAGCTGTGTTTGTGTTGCAGGGACGGTTGAGATCCGGTCCGGGTCTTCCAGCTCTCATCCAGCTGTGTTTGTGTTGCAGGGACGGTTGAGATCCGGTCCGGGTCTTCCAGCTCTCATCCAGCTGTGTTTGTGTTGCAGGGACGGTTCAGATCCGGTCCGGGTCTTCCAGCTCTCATCCAGCTGTGTTTGTGTTGCAGGGACGGTTCAGATCTGGTCCGGGTCTTCCAGCTCTCATCCAGCTGTGTTTGTGTTGCAGGGACGGTTGAGATCCGGTCCGGGTCTTCCAGCTCTCATCCAGCTGTGTTTGTGTTGCAGGGACGGTTCAGATCCGGTCCGGGTCTTCCAGCTCTCATCCAGCTGTGTTTGTGTTGCAGGGACGGTTGAGATCCGGTCCGGGTCTTCCAGCTCTCATCCAGCTGTGTTTGTGTTGCAGGGAGGATGCTGTCCTGTCCCATGTGTCCTCTGGTGTGCAGCAGCAGCGCTGTCCTGCAGGAGCATGTGGAGCTTCACCTGCTGGAGCAGAGCGGCGCTGCAGGTAACCTCCACCGGCAGCTGTTCACACAACACGCCACATGTGTGTAGCCAGCCTGGTGAGTGGATGCAGCCGGTCCCTCCTGGTCCGATCCAGACAGCAGCCTGGGCTCAGCTCGCCTACAGACACATGTCTTTACTCAGGCAGACTTCAGGGACCAGAAGCAGAGTCTGATTTGGGGTCTCGGACCAGCACAGCTCATCCATGATAAAAAAAATTTTTAAAAAAAGGTCTAAAAACACAACTTTACATGATTTTAATGTGTTATTCAAACAAAAAGGCAGACTGAAGAAAACGTTCATGCTTTTAGTTTTATAGGCTCTTTAAGTGTTTTTTTTATTAAACCTGGATCTGTGTCTGAAAGTCTTCTTCTTCTGCACCAGGGTCAACACCGGAGGTGTGCTCACCTGCATCATCATCATTAATCCACCACTCAGGTGTGTCTCTGCTGTCCTGGAGGAGAGCTTTGATTGGAGGACATGTCCACCTGGACAGAGTCACATCAGTTTGTAGAAACTACGTACAGGTTGTGTCCAGCGTCTCAGACATCCTGTTTCTTCTTACTGCTGCAGTTGTGGATCGGGTCTGCAGAGGGACCAGAGTCCAGTTTCACTGAAATATATCTGATCAGAACATTATTGATCTGAAACACAAACATGATGAAGCTTCAGTCAGTGGGGAAGTTTCAGAAGCGATGGTTCCTGTACATTCTTTATGCTGCTGCATCCCATGACTCCTCCCGTGGCCCCTCCCTTAACCCCTCCCATGACTCATCCCACGACTCCTGAATCTTTAAACTGACTCTTTAGACGACTCTGAGTCTTTACTGCCTTCACTGACTCGTATGAAGACCTTCCATGACTCCACGCTGGACTTCTTAGTGACTACAGACTCGTGAAGACTCTTCTCTGACTTATTACTGACTCTTCATGGACTTTTCATGAATCTTTTCTCTGAACATTCCTCCTTCAGCTTGACCGCTGAACACTGCAGGAATCTTGGTGCTGCCGTTTTCTCCGTATTTCCATGTTTGCTCTGATCAGTAGCTGTTCGCTGAATGTTGGACAAGCTTTAAAATCTGCATGACTTTACCAGATGCTACCTGGCTCATGAGCAGCAGCTGTTTTGTAGGACGGATGAGATTTGAGTGTCCCATGTGCTTGGCGGTCTGCGGTGACGGCTTCGCTCTGCAGGAACATGTGGAGCATCATGTAGAGCAGAGTGCTGGTGGAGCAGGTGAGGAGTTCCATCCAGTTATGAAGCATAACTCGCCACACGTTGAATGTTTGACAGATTTATCTGCTTTCTCCAACGTGCTCCCCTTCACTGTGTTGCAGCTGGAGGTCTTGGATCCGATCTGAGGCTGGCCAGGCAGCTCCAGCAGGAGGAGGACCAGAGGAGGAGGCAGGAGAAGGAGCAGTTCAGGAAGCTGCAGGTGAGGAATCTCCTGGATTTGACACATTTCTAATGGAACTGTAGCTCTACTGAACATTAGGAGATGGAGAATCTCTTCCCGTTTGTGTCCTGCTAAGACCCATATACACTCTCTTACATCCGTAAACGGTGACATCCGCCGCAAACATCTTCATCTGACTTTCACGTCGCCTTGGTGCTCATCCACCAGAGGGCAGTACTGAGGTCAGCGTAGGTTACAACCATCCAAAAACACCAGAAGATGGTGAACAGGAAGGTTTTCTGTCATTCTCAGGTTCTGTGTCCCAGTTCAGGTTCTGCCTCCCAGTTCAGGTTCTGCCTCCCAGTTCAGGTTCTGCCTCCCAGTTTAGGTTCTGCCTCCCAGTTCAGGTTCTGCCTCCCAGTTCAGGTTCTGCCTCCCAGTTTAGGTTCTGCCTCCCAGTTCAGGTTCTGCCTCCCAGTTCAGGTTCTGCCTCCCAGTTTAGGTTCTGCCTCCCAGTTCAGGTTCTGCCTCCCAGTTCAGGTTCTGCCTCCCAGTTTAGGTTCTGCCTCCCAGTTCAGGTTCTGCCTCCCAGTTCAGGTTCTGCCTCCCAGTTTAGGTTCTGCCTCCCAGTTCAGGTTCTGCCTCCCAGTTTAGGTTCTGCCTCCCAGTTTAGGTTCTGCCTCCCAGTTCAGGTTCTGCCTCCCAGTTCAGGTTCTGCCTCCCAGTTTAGGTTCTGCCTCCCAGTTCAGGTTCTGCCTCCCAGTTCAGGTTCTGCCTCCCAGTTCAGGTTCTGCCTCCCAGTTTAGGTTCTGCCTCCCAGTTCAGGTTCTGTGTCCCAGTTCAGATTCTGCGTCCCAGTTCAGGTTCTGCCTCCCAGTTCAGGTTCTGCCTCTCAGTTCAGGTTCTGCCTCCCAGTTCAGGTTCTGCGGCCCAGTTCAGGATGCTGCGTCCCAGTTCAGGTTCTGTGTCCCAGTTCAGGTTCTGCGGCCCAGTTCAGGATGCTGCGTCCCAGTTCAGATTCTGTGTCCCAGTTCAGGATGCAGCGTCCGAATGGGATGTCCTCCCTCCCAGTCCGCCTAGTCCGCATAGTCCTCCTGGTCCGCCCAGACCCCCCCCTAACCCCAGACCCCCAGACCCCCGCTAACCCCAGACCCCCCGCTAACCCCAGACCCCCGCTAACCCCAGACTCCCCGCTAACCCCAGACTCCCCGCTAACCCCAGACTCCCCGCTAACCCCGGACTCCCCGCTAACCCCGGACCCCCCGCTAACCCCGGACCCCCCGCTAACCCCAGACTCCCGCTAACCCGAATCCCCGCTAACCCCAGACCCCCCGCTAACCCCAGACTCCCCGCTAACCCCGGACTCCCCGCTAACCCCGGACCCCCCGCTAACCCCGGACCCCCCGCTAACCCCGGACCCCCCGCTAACCCCAGACCCCCGCTAACCCCAGACCCCCGCTAACCCCAGACCCCCGCTAACCCCAGACTCCCCGCTAACCCCGGACCCCCCACTAACCCCAGACCCCCGCTAACCCGACTCCCGCTAACCCCAGACCCCCGCTAACCCCAGACCCCCCGCTAACCCCGGACCCCGGACCCCCCACTAACCCCAGACCCCCGCTAACCCGACTCCCGCTAACCCCAGACCCCCCGCTAACCCCGGACCCCCCGCTAACCCCAGACCCCACCTACCAAGGCCATCCTTCTAAGGGAACTTGAAGCCTTGTGACCTTGAACCCGGTCGGTACGAACCGGATGACCTCTGAGTGTGTCCTGAGACTGAACATGTGCAGAGCAGTCCAGCTGTGGTCCGCCGGGATGTGCGCCGGTACCGATCAGAGTGGGCCGCTCAGCTTGGCTTTCTGCTCTCGGTTTGTTCAGAGGCAGTTTGGTTTGGATGGCAGTGGAGGCTACCGCCGGCAGCTGGAGAGGAGCATGGAGAGAGATGTGGCCCGTGGACGTCTGGAACCAGCTCAGTTTCACTCTAAGAGGGCGGAGATGATGGAGTCTCTGTCCTCAGGAGTTGATGATGGCAGAACCAGAACCCAAGGTATGTTTCTGATTTATCCAGTTTCATCGTAGTGGTTTACAGCGAATGCCTGGGAATTTGACATAGATAAACTAAATGATCGCAGTTCCATAGACAGTCCACTTTTTTTGGGTGGTCCTACTCGGTAGCATAAAAAAGCATCGCATCAAATCCAGCCGTCGATCCAGACAACTGGTGTCCATCATGGACATTCGGTGGGAGACAGGTTAGGGTGGAGAGGATGCCCCATGTCCACCTGTGTCCCCATGTCCACCTGTATGTCCCAATGTCCACCTGTGTGTCCCCATGTCCACCTGTATATCCCAATGTCCACCTGTGTGTCCCTATGTCCACCTGTGTGTCCCCATGTCCACCTGTATGTCCCTATGTCCACCTATGTCCCCATGTCTACCTGTATATCCCAATGTCCACCTGTGTCCCCATGTCCACCTGTATGTCCCCATGTCCACCTGTATGTCCCTATGTCCACCTATGTCCCCATGTCTACCTGTATATCCCAATGTCCACCTGTGTCTCCATGTCCACCTGTGTCTCCATGTCCACCTGTGTCTCCATGTCCACCTGTGTGTCCCTATGTCCACTTCTGTCCCCATGTCCACCAGTGTGTCCCAATGTCCACCTGTGTCCCCATGTCTACCTGTATATCCCAATGTCCACCTGTGTCCCCATGTCCACCTGTGTGTCCCCATGTCCACCTGTGTCCCTATGTCCACCAGTGTGTCCCTATGTCCCCCAGTGTGTCCCCATGTCTACCTGTGTCCCCATGTCCACCTTTGTGTCCCCATGTCCACCTTTGTGTCCCCTTGTCCCCCTGTATATCCCAATGTCCACCTGTGTACCCATGTCCACCTGTGTGTCCCTATGTCCACTTGTGTGTCCCTATGTCCACCTATGTCCCCATGTCTACCTGTGTGTCGCCATGTCTACCTGTGACCCCATCTCTACCTGTATGTCCCCATGTCCACCTGTGTGTCCCCATGTCCACCAGTGTCCCCATGTCTACCTGTATGTCCCCATGTCCACCTGTATGTCCCCATGTCCACCTGTGTGTCCCCATGTCCACCTGTATGTCCCATGTCCACCTATGTCCCTATGTCCACCTGTGTCCCCAAGTCCACCTGTGTCCCCAAGTCCACCTGTGTCCCCATGTCCACCTTTATGTCCCCATGTCCACCTGTATGTCCCTATGTCCCCATGTGTACCTGTATATCCCAATGTCCACCTGTGTACCTGTATATCCCAATGTCCACCTGTATCCCCATGTCCACCAGTGTCTCCATGTCTACCTGTATGTCCCCATGTCAACCTGTGTCCCCATGTCCACCTGTATATCCCCATGTCCACCTGTATGTCCCCATGTCCACCTGTATGTCCCCATGTCCACCTATGTCCCCATGTCCACCTGTGTCCCCATGTCCACCTGTGTGTCCCCATGTCCACCTGTGTGTCCCCATGTCTACCTGTATGTCCCCATGTCAACCTGTGTCCCCATGTCCACCTGTATGTCCCCATGTCCACCTGTATGTCCCCATGTCCACCTGTATACCTGTATATCCCAATGTATACCTGTATATCCCAATATCCACCTGTGTCCCCATGTCCACCTGTGTGTCCCTATGTCCCCATGTCCACCAGTGTCCCCATGTCCACTTGTATGTCCCCATGTCCACCTGTGTCCCCTTGTCCCCCTGTATATCCCAATGTCCACCTGTGTACCCATGTCCACCTGTGTGTCCCTATGTCCACTTGTGTGTCCCTATGTCCACCTATGTCCCCATGTCTACCTGTGTGTCGCCATGTCTACCTGTGTCCCCATCTCTACCTGTATATCCCAATGTCCACCTGTATATCCCAATGTCCACCCGTGTCCCCATGTCCACCTGTATGTACCTATGGCCACCTATGTCCCCATGTCTACTTGTATATCCCCATGTCCACCAGTGTCCCCATGTCTACCTGTATGTCCCCATGTCCACCTATGTGTCCCCATGTCTACCTGTATGTCCCCATGTCCACCTGTATGTCCCCATGTCCACCTGTGTCCCCATGTCCACCTGTGTCCCCATGTCCACCTGTGTCCCCATGTCTACCTGTACGTCCCCATGTCCACCTGTGTCCCCATGTCCACCTGTATGTCCCCATGTCCACCTATGTGTCCCCATGTTCACCTGTATGTCCCCTTGTCCACCTGTATGTCCCCTTGTCCACCTGTATGTCCCCATGTCCACCTGTTTCCCCATGTCCACCTGTATGTCCCTATGTCCACCTATGTCCCCATGTCTACCTGTATATCCCAATGTCCACCTATGTCCCCATGTCTACCTGTGTCTCCATGTCCACCTGTGTCCCCATGTCCACCTGTGTCCCTATGTCCACCTCTGTCCCCATGTCCACCTCTGTCCCCATGTCTACCTGTAGTTCCCCATGTCTACCTGTATGTCCCCATGTCCACCTGTGTCCCCATGTCCACCAGTGTGTCCCCATGTCCACCTGTATATCCCCATGTCCACCTGTATGTCCCCATGTCCACCTGTTTCCCCATGTCCACCTGTATGTCCCTATGTCCACCTATGTCCCCATGTCTACCTGTATATCCCAATGTCCACCTATGTCCCCATGTCTACCTGTGTCTCCATGTCCACCTCTGTCCCCATGTCCACCTCTGTCCCCATGTCTACCTGTAGTTCCCCATGTCTACCTGTATGTCCCCATGTCCACCTGTGTCCCCATGTCCACCAGTGTGTCCCCATGTCCACCTGTGTCCCCATGTCTACCTGTATATCCCAATGTCCACCTGTATGTCCCCATGTCCACCTGTATGTCCGCATGTCCACCTGTATGTCCCCATGTCTACCTGTGTCCCCATGTCCACCTGTGTGTCCCCATGTCCACCAGTGTGTCCCCATGTCCACCAGTGTTTCCCCATGTCCACCTGTGTCCCCATGTCCACCTGTATGTCCCCATGTCTACCTGTGTCCCCATGTCCACCTGTGTGTCCCCATGTCCACCAGTGTGTCCCCATGTCCACCAGTGTGTCCCCATGTCCACCTGTGTCCCCATGTCCACCTGTATGTCCCCATGTCCACCAGTGTGTCCCCATGTCCACCTGTGTGTCCCCATGTCCACCTGTGTGTCCCCATGTCCACCTGTGTCCCCATGTCCACCTGTGTCCCCATGTCCACCTGTATGTCCCCATGTCTACCTGTATGTCTCCATGTCTACCTGTATGTCCCCATGTCTACCTGTATGTCCCCATGTCCACCTGTATATCCCAATGTCCAGCTGTGTCCCCATGTCCACCTGTGTCCCCATGTCCACCTGTGTGTCCCTATGTCCACCTGTGTCCCCATGTCCACCTGTGTCCCCATGTCCACCTGTATGTCCCTATATCCCCATGTGTACCTGTATATCCCAATGTCCACCTGTATACCTGTATATCCCAATGTCCACCTGTATCCCCATGTCCACTTGTATGTCCCCATGTCCACCTGTGTGTACCCATTTCTACCTGTATGTCCCCATGTCCACCTGTGTCCCCATGTCCACCTGTATATCCCAATGTCCACCTGTATATCCCAATGTCCACCCATGTCCCCATGTCCACCTGTATGTACCTATGTCCACCTATGTCCCCATGTCTACTTGTATATCCCCATGTCCACCAGTATCCCCATGTCCACCAGTGTCCCCATGTCTACCTGTATGTCCCCATGTCCACCTGTGTCCCCATGTCTACCTGTATGTCCCCATGTCCACCTGTATGTCCCCATGTCCACCTGTATGTCCCCATGTCCACCAGTGTCCCCATGTCTACCTGTACGTCCCCATGTCTACCTGTGTCCCCATGTCTACCTGTATGTCCCCATGTCCACCTGTATGTCCCCATGTCCACCAGTGTCCCCATGTCTACCTGTACGTCCCAATGTCCACCTGTGTCCCCCTGTCCACCTGTGTGTCCCCATGTCCACCAGTGTCCCCATGTCTACCTGTATGTCCCCATGTCTACCTGTATGTCCCCATGTCCACCTGTGTCCCCATGTCCACCTGTGTACCCATGTCCACCTGTGTGTCCCTATGTCCACCTATGTCCCCATGTCCACCTGTATATCCCAATGTCCACCTGTGTCCCCATGTCCACCTATGTCCCCATGTCTACGGTGTCCCCATGTCCACTAGTGTCCCCATGTCTACCTGTATGTCCCTATGTCCACCTGTATGTCCCCATGTGCTTGTGGTTCCTAAGACGAAGCGTAAACTGAGAGGTGACCGAGCTTTTTCTGTTATTGGTCCCAAGTTGTGGAATAAGCTGCCCCTGTACATTAGACAGGCTGAATCGCTTCTTGTTTTTAAGTCTTGTCTGAAGACTCATTTTTTCTCTTTGGCGTTTTACTAATTTAAAGGGTTGTTTTACTATTAACAATGTGCTGATGCCCCATTATGATGTAAATATGTATGTTTTATTGTTTCTTCTGTACAGCACTTTGGTCAACTTTGTTGTTTTTAACGGTGCTTTATAAATAAACTGGATTGGATTGGATTGGATGTCTACCTATGTGTCCCCATGTCTACCTGTATGTCCCCATGTCCACCTATGTGTCCCCATATCCACCTGTGTGTCCCCATGTCTACCTGTGTGTCCACCTGTATATCCCCATGTCCACCTGTGTGTCCCTATGTCCACCTATGTCCCCATGTCTACCTGTGTGTCTCCATATCCACCAGTGTCCCCATGTCCACCTGTGTGTCCCCATGTCCACCTTTATGTCCCCATGTCCACGTGTGTCCCCATATCTACCTGTATGTCCCCTTGTCCACGTGTGTCCCCATGTCTACCTGTATGTCCCCATGTCTACCTGTGTGTCCCCATGTCCACCTGTGTGTCCCCATGTCTACCTGTATGTCCCCATGTCCACCTGTGTCCCCATGTCCACCAGTGTCCCCATGTCTACCTGTGTCCCCATGTCTACCTGTATGTCCCCATGTCCACCTGTGTCCCCATGTCAACCTGTGTCCCCATGTCCACCTGTGTTTCCCCATGTCTACCTGTATGTCCCCATGTCCACCTGTATGTTCCCAATGTCCACCTGTGTCCCCATGTCTACCTGTATATCCCAATGTCCACCTGTGTCCCCATGTCCACGTGTCTCCATGTCCACCTGTATATCCCAATGTCCACCTGTATGTCCCCATGTCCACCTGTATGTCCCCATGTCCACCAGTGTGTCCCCATGTCCACCAGTGTGTCCCCATGTCCACCTGTGTCCCCATGTCCACCTGTATATCCCAATGTTCACCTGTGTGTCCCCATGTCTACCTGTATGTCTCCATGTCTACCTGTATGTCCCCATGTCCAGCTGTGTCCCCATGTCCACCTGTATGTCCCCATGTCCACCTGTGTTTCCCCTTGTCCACCATTGTCCCCATGTCCACCTGTGTGTCCCCATGTCTACCAGTGTGTCCCCATGTCCACCAGTGTGTCCCCATGTCCACCAGTATGTCCCCATGTCTACCTGTGTGTCCACCTGTATATCCCCATGTCCACCTGTGTGTCCCTATGTCCACCTATGTCCCCATGTCTACCTGTGTGTTACCATATCCACCAGTGTCCCCATGTCCACCTGTGTGTCCCCATGTCCACCTGTGTGTCCCCATGTCCACCAGTATGTCCCATGTCTACCTGTATGTCCCCATGTCCACCTGTGTGTCCCCATGTCCATCTTTATGTCCCCATGTCCACGTGTGTCCCCATATCTACCTGTATGTCCCCTTGTCCACGTGTGTCCCCATGTCCACCTGTGTGTCCCCATGTCCACCTGTGTGTCCCCATGTCTACCTGTGTGTCCCCATGTCCACCTGTGTACCCATGTCCACCTGTGTGTCCCTATGTCCACCTGTGTCCCTATGTCCACCTATGTCCCCATGTCCACCTGTGTCCCCATGTCCACCTGTGTCCCCATGTCTACGGTGTCCCCATGTCCACTAGTGTCCCCATGTCTACCTGTATGTCCCTATGTCCACCTGTATGTCCCCATGTCTACCTATGTGTCCCCATGTCTACCTGTATGTCCCCATGTCCACCTATGTGTCCCCATATCCACCTGTGTGTCCCCATATCCACCTGTGTGTCCACCTGTATGTCCCCATGTCCACCTGTGTGTCCCTATGTCCACCTATGTCCCCATGTCTACCTGTGTGTCTCCATATCCACCAGTGTCCCCATGTCCACCTGTGTGTCCCCATGTCCACCTTTATGTCCCCATGTCCACGTGTGTCCCCATATCTACCTGTATGTCCCCTTGTCCACGTGTGTCCCCATGTCTACCTGTATGTCCCCATGTCTACCTGTATGTCCCCATGTCTACCTGTGTGTCCCCATGTCCACCTGTGTACCCATGTCCGCCTGTGTGTCCCTATGTCCACCTATGTCCCCATGTCCACCTGTATATCCCAATGTCCACCTGTGTCCCCGTGTCCACCTATGTCCCCATGTCTACGGTGTCCCCATGTCCACTAGTGTCCCCATGTTCACCTGTATGTCCCTATGTCCACCTGTATGTCCCCATGTCTACCTATGTGTCCCCATGTCTACCTGTATGTCCCCATGTCCACCTATGTGTCCCCATATCCACCTGTGTGTCCCCATGTCCACCAGTGTCCCCATGTCCACCTGTATGTCCCCATGTCCACCTGTGTGTCCCCTTGTCCACCAGTGTCCCCATGTCCACCTGTGTCCCCATGTCGCCCTGTGTGTCTCCATGTCTACCTGTATGTCCCCATGTCCACCATTGTCCCCATGTCCACCTGTATTTCCCTGTGTCTACCAGTGTGTCCCCATGTCCACCAGTATGTCCCCATGTCTACCTGTGTGTCCACCTGTATATCCCCATGTCCACCTGTGTCCCTATGTCCACCTATGTCCCCATGTCTACCTGTGTGTCTCCATATCCACCAGTGTCCCCATGTCCACCTGTGTGTCCCCATGCCCACCTGTGTGTCCCCATGTCCACCTGTGTGTCCCCATGTCCACCTGTATGTCCCCATGTCTACCTGTGTGTCCCCATGTCCACCTGTATGTCCCCATGTCTACCTGTGTGTCCCCATGTCCACCTGTGTCCCCATGTCCACCAGTATGTCCCCATGTCCACGTGTGTCCCCATGTCCACCTGTATGTCCCCATGTCCACCTGTATGTCCCCATGTCCACCTGTGTGTCCCCATGTCTACCTGTATGTCCCCATGTCTACCTGTCTGTCCCCATGTCCACCAGTATGTCCCCATGTCTACCTGTGTGTCCACCTGTATATTCCCATGTCCACCTGTGTGTCCCTATCTCCACCTATGTCCCCATGTCTACCTGTGTGTCTCCATGTCCACCAGTGTCCCCATGTCCACCTGTGTGTCCCCATTTCCACCAGTGTCCCCATGTCTACCTGTATGTCCCCATGCCCACCTGTGTGTCCCCATGTCCACCTGTATGTCCACATGTCCACCTGTGTGTCCCCATGTCCACCTGTATGTCCCCATGTCCACCTGTATGTCCCCATGTCCACCTGTATGTCCCCATGTCCACCTGTGTGTCCCCATGTCTACCTTTATGTCCCCATGTCCACGTGTCCCCATATCTACCTGTATGTCCCCATGTCCACCTGTGTGTCCCCATGTCCACCTGTGTCCCCATGTCTACCTGTGTGTCCCCATGTCCACCTGTGTGTCCCCATGTCCACTTGTGTCCCCATGTCTACCTGTGTGTCCCCATGGCCACCTGTATGTCCCCATGTCCACCTGTATGTCCCCATGTCCACCTTTGTCCCCATGTCTACCTGTGTGTCTCCATGTCCACCAGTGTCACCATGTCCACCTGTGTGTCCCCATTTCCACCAGTGTCCCCATGTCTACCTGTATGTCCCCATGTCTACCTGTATGTCCTCATGCCCACCTGTGTGTCCCCATGTCCACCTGTGTGTCCCCATGTCCACCTGTATGTCCCCATGTCTACCTGTGTGTCCCCATGTCCACCTGTGTCCCCATGTCCACCAGTATGTCCCCATGTCCACCGGTGTCCCCCTGTCCACCTGTGTCCAGGTGTGCTGGCAGCTCTGTACGACTACTACCAGACGAAGAAGGGGGACAGCGTCCGCGTGTGGCTGAGCGCAGAGACGGACCACTTCTCGTCCTCGGCGGGGGACGCAGGCTGGGGGTGTGGCTACAGAAACTTCCAGATGTTGCTGTCGTCCCTGCAGAGGACAGATACGTATTCTACAGTTCTAACAGGTGAGAAGACGTTCCTTAGCTGTACCACAGAAGAAGAAAGCTTCTGTGGCGTTTGCTTGTTCCACATCAGGACCACACGCAGCGCCCCCCAGTGGACTGCCCCAGGAAAACACCTTTAAATATGGTCTCAGACTTATTTCGGACTTAGATCTCCTTTATTTTCAGAAAACTTTATGAAGAAACAAATTTCATTTACTTTATTAAAAACACTCCAGAACATGTTCCTGTCAGCGCCCCCCCCATGGAGGGCTGACCCAGCCTCCATCCTACTGGACCTGTTAGTCCACCAGCACCGTCCTATGATGGTCCTACTGGTTGGAGTTCCTGCTTGTGTTGTTCTCACTCCCATATGCACATGGCTTTGGATCAAAGGGTCTGCTAAATAAATAGAATAGAAAAGAATAGAATCATCTGTAAGCACTGACCAGTCATGGGAGAGAGCGGCGTAGTTGTGGAAGGAGCCGGCAGGTGTCTAACCCATCTTTTTCAGGTAAACAGCTGCAGTTTCATCAGTTTCACATTTATTTATTTACAGATTTAACAACATATTCACTCATTTATACATGTATCATCAAGAATAAATCAGCATGGATCCATAAAACTAACAAACATAATTCCAGGAAAAATCCAGGATCCACATCATTTATAAATGCACATACGTGAAGGTTTCCTCACGCGGCGTGATCCTGACTCACCATCAACTGAAATATTTCTTGTGTTACTGTGTTGGACCATCACTGGTCACGCCGCAGTGACACACCCCCCCCCCCCCCCCATGTGTCCCCATGTCCACCAGTATGTCCCCATGTCTACCTGTGTGTCCACCTGTATATCCCCATGTCCACCTGTGTCCCTATGTCCACCTATGTCCCCATGTCTACCTGTGTGTCTCCATATCCACCAGTGTCCCCATGTCCACCTGTGTGTCCCCATGCCCACCTGTGTGTCCCCATGTCCACCTGTGTGTCCCCATGTCCACCTGTATGTCCCCATGTCTACCTGTGTGTCCCCATGTCCACCTGTATGTCCCCATGTCTACCTGTGTGTCCCCATGTCCACCTGTGTCCCCATGTCCACCAGTATGTCCCCATGTCCACGTGTGTCCCCATGTCCACCTGTATGTCCCCATGTCCACCTGTATGTCCCCATGTCCACCTGTGTGTCCCCATGTCTACCTGTATGTCCCCATGTCTACCTGTCTGTCCCCATGTCCACCAGTATGTCCCCATGTCTACCTGTGTGTCCACCTGTATATTCCCATGTCCACCTGTGTGTCCCTATCTCCACCTATGTCCCCATGTCTACCTGTGTGTCTCCATGTCCACCAGTGTCCCCATGTCCACCTGTGTGTCCCCATTTCCACCAGTGTCCCCATGTCTACCTGTATGTCCCCATGCCCACCTGTGTGTCCCCATGTCCACCTGTATGTCCACATGTCCACCTGTGTGTCCCCATGTCCACCTGTATGTCCCCATGTCCACCTGTATGTCCCCATGTCCACCTGTATGTCCCCATGTCCACCTGTGTGTCCCCATGTCTACCTTTATGTCCCCATGTCCACGTGTCCCCATATCTACCTGTATGTCCCCATGTCCACCTGTGTGTCCCCATGTCCACCTGTGTCCCCATGTCTACCTGTGTGTCCCCATGTCCACCTGTGTGTCCCCATGTCCACTTGTGTCCCCATGTCTACCTGTGTGTCCCCATGGCCACCTGTATGTCCCCATGTCCACCTGTATGTCCCCATGTCCACCTTTGTCCCCATGTCTACCTGTGTGTCTCCATGTCCACCAGTGTCACCATGTCCACCTGTGTGTCCCCATTTCCACCAGTGTCCCCATGTCTACCTGTATGTCCCCATGTCTACCTGTATGTCCTCATGCCCACCTGTGTGTCCCCATGTCCACCTGTGTGTCCCCATGTCCACCTGTATGTCCCCATGTCTACCTGTGTGTCCCCATGTCCACCTGTGTCCCCATGTCCACCAGTATGTCCCCATGTCCACCGGTGTCCCCCTGTCCACCTGTGTCCAGGTGTGCTGGCAGCTCTGTACGACTACTACCAGACGAAGAAGGGGGACAGCGTCCGCGTGTGGCTGAGCGCAGAGACGGACCACTTCTCGTCCTCGGCGGGGGACGCAGGCTGGGGGTGTGGCTACAGAAACTTCCAGATGTTGCTGTCGTCCCTGCAGAGGACAGATACGTATTCTACAGTTCTAACAGGTGAGAAGACGTTCCTTAGCTGTACCACAGAAGAAGAAAGCTTCTGTGGCGTTTGCTTGTTCCACATCAGGACCACACGCAGCGCCCCCCAGTGGACTGCCCCAGGAAAACACCTTTAAATATGGTCTCAGACTTATTTCGGACTTAGATCTCCTTTATTTTCAGAAAACTTTATGAAGAAACAAATTTCATTTACTTTATTAAAAACACTCCAGAACATGTTCCTGTCAGCGCCCCCCCCATGGAGGGCTGACCCAGCCTCCATCCTACTGGACCTGTTAGTCCACCAGCACCGTCCTATGATGGTCCTACTGGTTGGAGTTCCTGCTTGTGTTGTTCTCACTCCCATATGCACATGGCTTTGGATCAAAGGGTCTGCTAAATAAATAGAATAGAAAAGAATAGAATCATCTGTAAGCACTGACCAGTCATGGGAGAGAGCGGCGTAGTTGTGGAAGGAGCCGGCAGGTGTCTAACCCATCTTTTTCAGGTAAACAGCTGCAGTTTCATCAGTTTCACATTTATTTATTTACAGATTTAACAACATATTCACTCATTTATACATGTATCATCAAGAATAAATCAGCATGGATCCATAAAACTAACAAACATAATTCCAGGAAAAATCCAGGATCCACATCATTTATAAATGCACATACGTGAAGGTTTCCTCACGCGGCGTGATCCTGACTCACCATCAACTGAAATATTTCTTGTGTTACTGTGTTGGACCATCACTGGTCACGCCGCAGTGACACACCCCCCCCCCCCCCCCCCCCCCCCCCCCCCCGTGTGGGATCAGCTGATTTCTCCTGGTTCCACAGCTGTTCCATCAGCTGATTGCGGAGCGGTTTCTGACTCACCACCACAGCGCTGACTTCAGGAACATGGTGACGATGTTGTGGAGGGTTTTATAAGCTGATGAGGCGACCGGCTTATCTGGGTCAGGAGATAACTGTTCCCTTGCTTCCAGACAGGACGGTACCTTCTGTTCCAGAGCTGCAGAGGATGATAGAGGAGGCCTGGAGAGAAGGACTGGACCCCCAGGGCGCGGCGCACTTTAACCAGCGTTTGCAGGGAACGCGGGCCTGGATCGGAGCCACCGAGATCTACGTCCTCCTCACCTCGCTCGGGATCAGGTGGGCGCTCTGATGCTGACCTACAACAGGCTGTCAGGTGGAAACACCTGCACAGAAACATCTGGAAACCTGATCAGGTCCTGGTCTTCCTCAGATGTGCTCCAAGTTGCCAACCCCGAGTCAGTTACCATGGCAACAGGACATATCTGGAACAGGACCGTTTGGGTTTTAACCTGAAGGAGCCTCAGGTGAGGTCACCTGTACTTGTGTTTGTTTCAGTGCTCGCATCATTGACTTCCACCGGCCAACCGGCGCCGGCGACACCCACCCTCTGCTGTTTGATTGGGT
Organism: Telmatherina bonti; assembly: GCF_933228915.1. Taxonomy (NCBI): domain Eukaryota; kingdom Metazoa; phylum Chordata; class Actinopteri; order Atheriniformes; family Telmatherinidae; genus Telmatherina; species Telmatherina bonti. The sequence continues at coordinate 42,935,005 of NC_136623.1, forward strand.
CAAACAGTATTTCAGCCAGTCCAGCAGGAGCAGCAGCCTGCCCCCCCGAGTCATCCAGACCGACCTGCCCCCCCTCTACCTCCAGCACCAAGGTAAACAGTGTGTTGGTCACTGGTTTGCCATGACTGAAGTCTAATGTCTTGACTGACTGAACCAGTGCTCCCAGCGTCCCTTTCTCCCAGCGTCCCTTTCTCCCAGTCTCCCATGCTCCCAGCGTCCCATGCTCCCAACGTTCCATGCTCCAAGTCTCCCATGCTCCCAGCGTTCCATGCTCCCAGCGTTCCTTTCTCCCAGCGTTCCTTTCTCCCAGCGTTCCATGCTCCCAGTCTCCCATGCTCCCAGTCTCCCATGCTCCCAACGTCCCATGCTCCCAGCGTTCCATGCTCCCAGCGTTCCATGCTCCCAGCGTTCCATGCTCCCAGTCTCCCATGCTCCCAGCGTTCCATGCTCCCAGCGTTCCATGCTCCCAGTCTCCCATGCTCCTAGCGTCCCATGCTCCCAGTCTCCCATGCTCCCAGCGTCCCATGCTCCCAACGTTCCATGCTCCCAGCGTTCCATGCTCCCAGTCTCCCATGCTCCCAGTCCCCCATGCTCCCAGTCCCGCATGCTCCCTGCGTTCCATGCTCCCAGCGTTCCATGCTCCCAGTCTCCCATGCTCCTAGCGTCCCATGCTCCCAGTCTCCCATGCTCCTAGCGTCCCATGCTCCCAGCGTCCCATGCTCCCAGCGTCCCATGCTCCCAACGTTCCATGCTCCCAGCGTTCCATGCTCCCAGTCCCCCATGCTCCCAGTCCCCCATGCTCCCAGTCTCCCATGCTCCCAGCATCCCATGCTCCCAGCGTCCCATGCTCCCAGCATCCCATGCTCCCAGCGTTCCATGCTCCCTATGTTCCCTGCTCCCAGCATCCCATGCTCCCAAACTCCCATGCTCCCAGCGTTCCATGCTCCCTATGTTCCCTGCTCCCTGCGTTCCATGCTCCCAGCGTCCCATGCTCTCAGCGTCCCATGCTCTCAGCGTTTCATGCTCTCAGCGTTTCATGCTCTAAGCGTTTCATGCTCCCAGCGTTCCATGCTCCCAGTCTCCCATGCTTCCAGCGTCCCTTTCTCCCAGTCTCCCATGCTCCCAGTCTCCCATGCTCCCAGCGTTGCCTGCTCCCAGCGTTCCCTGCTCCCAGCGTCCCATGCTCCCAGCGTCCCTTTCTCCCAGCGTCCCATGTTCCTAGTCTCCCATGCTCCCAGTCCCCCATGCTCCCAGTCCCCCATGCTCCCTGCGTTCCATGCTCCCAGTGTTCCATGCTCCCAGTCTCTCATGCTCCCAGCGTTCCATGCTCCCAGTCTCCCATGCTCCCAGCGTTCCATGCTCCCAGCGTTCCATGCTCCCAGTCTCCCATGCTCCCAGCGTTCCCTGCTCCCAGCGTTCCAAGCTCCCAGTCTCCCATGCTCCCAGCGTTCCATAATCCCTGCGTTCCATGCTCCCAGCGTCCCATGCTCCCAGCGTCCCATGCTCCCAGTCTCCCATGCTCCCAGCGTCCCATGCTCCCAGCGTCCCTTTCTCCCAGCGTCCCATGTTCCTAGTCTCCCATGCTCCCAGTCCCCCATGCTCCCAGTCCCCCATGCTCCCTGCGTTCCATGCTCCCAGTGTTCCATGCTCCCAGTCTCTCATGCTCCCAGCGTTCCATGCTCCCAGTCTCCCATGCTCCCAGCGTTCCATGCTCCCAGTCTCCCATGCTCCCAGCGTTCCCTGCTCCCAGCGTTCCAAGCTCCCAGTCTCCCATGCTCCCAGCGTTCCATAATCCCTGCGTTCCATGCTCCCAGCGTCCCATGCTCCCAACGTTCCATGCTCCCAGTCTCCCATGCTCCCAGCGTTCCATAATCCCTGCGTTCCATGCTCCCTGCGGCCCATGCTCCCAGCGTCCCATGCTCCCAGTCTCCCATGCTCCCAGCGTTCCATGCTCCCAGCATTCCATGCTCCCAGCGTTCCATGCTCCCACTCTCCCATGCTCCCACGCTCCCAACGTCCCATGCTCCCAACGTCCCATGCTCCCAACGTTCCATGCTCCCAACGTTCCATGCTCCCACTCTCCCATGCTCCCATGCTCCCAACGTCCCATGCTCCCAGCGTCCCATGCTCCAAGTCTCCCATGCTCCAAGTCTCCCATGCTCCAAGTCTCCCATGCTCCAAGTCTCCCATGCTCCCAGTCCCCCATGCTCCCAGCGTCCCATGCTCTCAGCGTTTCATGCTCTAAGCGTTTCATGCTCCCAGCGTTCCATGCTCCCAGTCTCCCATGCTTCCAGCGTCCCTTTCTCCCAGTCTCCCATGCTCCCAGTCTCCCATGCTCCCAGCGTTGCCTGCTCCCAGCGTTCCCTGCTCCCAGCGTCCCATGCTCCCAGCGTCCCTTTCTCCCAGCGTCCCATGTTCCTAGTCTCCCATGCTCCCAGTCCCCCATGCTCCCAGTCCCCCATGCTCCCAGTCCCCCATGCTCCCAGTCCCCCATGCTCCCAGTGTTCCATGCTCCCAGTGTTCCATGCTCCCAGTCTCTCATGCTCCCAGCGTTCCATGCTCCCAGTCTCCCATGCTCCCAGCGTTCCATGCTCCCAGTCTCCCATGCTCCCAGCGTTCCATGCTCCCAGTCTCCCATGCTCCCAGCGTTCCATAATCCCTGCGTTCCATGCTCCCAGCGTCCCATGCTCCCAGTCTCCCATGCTCCCAGCGTCCCATGCTCCCAGCGTCCCTTTCTCCCAGCGTCCCATGTTCCTAGTCTCCCATGCTCCCAGTCCCCCATGCTCCCAGTCCCCCATGCTCCCTGCGTTCCATGCTCCCAGTGTTCCATGCTCCCAGTCTCTCATGCTCCCAGCGTTCCATGCTCCCAGTCTCCCATGCTCCCAGCGTTCCATGCTCCCAGTCTCCCATGCTCCCAGCGTTCCCTGCTCCCAGCGTTCCAAGCTCCCAGTCTCCCATGCTCCCAGCGTTCCATAATCCCTGCGTTCCATGCTCCCTGCGGCCCATGCTCCCAGCGTCCCATGCTCCCAGTCTCCCATGCTCCCAGCGTTCCATGCTCCCAGCGTTCCATGCTCCCAGCGTCCCATGCTCCCAACGTTCCATGCTCCCAGTCTCCCATGCTCCCAGCGTTCCATAATCCCTGCGTTCCATGCTCCCTGCGGCCCATGCTCCCAGCGTCCCATGCTCCCAGTCTCCCATGCTCCCAGCGTTCCATGCTCCCAGCATTCCATGCTCCCAGCGTTCCATGCTCCCACTCTCCCATGCTCCCATGCTCCCAACGTCCCATGCTCCCAACGTCCCATGCTCCCAACGTTCCATGCTCCCAACGTTCCATGCTCCCACTCTCCCATGCTCCCAACGTCCCATGCTCCCAGCGTTCCATGCTCCAAACGTTCCATGCTCCCAGCGTTCCATGCTCCCAGTCTCCCATGCTCCCAGCTTCCCATGCTCCCAGCGTTCCATGCTCCAAGTCTCCCATGCTCCAAGTCTCCCATGCTCCCAGTCCCCCATGCTCCCAGTCCCCCATGCTCCCAGTCTCCCATGCTCCCAGCGTCCCATGCTCCCAGCGTTCCATGCTCCCAGCGTTCCATGCTCCCAACGTCCCATGCTCCCAACGTCCCATGCTCCCAACGTCCCATGCTCCCAGCGTTCCATGCTCCCAGCATTCCATGCGCCCAGCGTTCCATGCGCCCAGTCTCCCATGCTCCCAACGTCCCATGCTCCCAGCGTCCCTTTCTCCCAGCGTCCCTTTCTCCCAGTCTCCCATGCTCCCAGCGTCCCATGCTCCCAACGTTCCATGCTCCCAACGTTCCATGCTCCCAGCGTTCCATAATCCCTGCGTTCCATGCTCCCTGCGGCCCATGCTCCCAGCGTTCCATGCGCCCAGCGTTCCATGCTCCCAACATTCCATGCGCCCAGCGTTCCATGCGCCCAGTCTCCCATGCTCCCAACGTCCCATGCTCCCAACGTCCCATGCTCCCAGCGTCCCTTTCTCCCAGTCTCCCATGCTCCCAGCGTCCCATGCTCCCAACGTTCCATGCTCCCAGCGTCCCATGCTCCCAGTCTCCAATGCTCCCAGCGTTCCATGCTCCCAGCGTTCCATGCTCCCAGCGTTCCATGCTCCCAGCGTCCCATGCTCCCAACGTTCCATGCTCCCAGTCTCCCATGCTCCCAGCGTTCCATAATCCCTGTGTTCCATGCTCCCTGCGGCCCATGCTCCCAGCGTCCCATGCTCCCAGTCTCCCATGCTCCCAGCGTTCCATGCTCCCAGCATTCCATGCTCCCAGCGTTCCATGCTCCCACTCTCCCATGCTCCCACGCTCCCAACGTCCCATGCTCCCAACGTCCCATGCTCCCAACGTCCCATGCTCCCAACGTTCCATGCTCCCAACGTTCCATGCTCCCACTCTCCCATGCTCCCATGCTCCCAACGTCCCATTCTCCCAGCGTTCCATGCTCCCAACGTTCCATGCTCCCAGCGTTCCATGCTCCCAGTCTCCCATGCTCCCAGCTTCCCATGCTCCCAGCGTTCCATGCTCCCAGCGTTCCATGCTCCAAGTCTCCCATGCTCCAAGTCTCCCATGCTCCCAGTCCCCCATGCTCCCAGTCCCCCATGCTCCCAGCGTCCCATGATCCCAGCGTTCCATGCTCCCAACGTCCCATGCTCCCAACGTCCCATGCTCCCAACGTCCCATGCTCCCAGCGTTCCATGCTCCCAGCGTTCCATGCGCCCAGCGTTCCATGCGCCCAGTCTCCCATGCTCCCAACGTCCCATGCTCCCAGCGTCCCTTTCTCCCAGTCTCCCATGCTCCCAGCGTCCCATGCTCCCAACGTTCCATGCTCCCAACGTTCCATGCTCCCAACGTTCCATGCTCCAAGTCTCCCATGCTCCCAGCGTTCCATGCTCCCAGCGTTCCTTTCTCCCAGCGTCCCTTTCTCCCAGTCTCCCATGCTCCCCGCGTCCCAGTCTCCCAGCGTCCCTTTCTCTCAGCGTCCCTTTTTCTCAGCGTCCCTTTCTCTCAGCGTCCCTTTCTCCCAGTCTCCCATGCTCCCAGCGTCCCATGCTCCCAGCGTCCCATGCTCCCAGCGTCCCATGCTCCCAACGTTCCATGCTCCAAGTCCCCCATGCTCCCTGCGTTTCATGCTCCCAGCGTTCCATGCTCCCAGCGTTCCATGCTCCCAGTCTCCCATGCTCCTAGCGTTCCATGCTCCCAGCGTCCCATGCTCCCAGTCTCCCATGCTCCCAGCGTTCCATGCTCCCAGCGTTCCATGCTCCCAGCGTTCCATGCTCCCAACGTTCCATGCTCCCAGTCTCCCATGCTCCAAGTCCCCCATGCTCCCTGTGTTTCATGCTCCCTGCGTTTCATGCTCCCAGCATTCCATGCTCCCAGCGTTCCATGCTCCCAGTCTCCCATGCTCCCAACGTCCCATGCTCCCAACGTCCCATGCTCCCAGTCTCCCATGCTCCCAGCGTTCCATGCTCCCAGGGTTCCATGCTCCCAGCGTTCCATGCTCCCAGCGTTCCATGCTCCTAGCGTCCCATGCTCCCAGCGTCCCATGCTCCCAACGTTCCATGCTCCCAGCGTTCCATGCTCCCAGTCTCCCATGCTCCAAGTCCCCCATGCTCCCAGTCCCCCATGCTCCCTGCGTTCCATGCTCCCAGCGTTCCATGCTCCCAGTCTCCCATGCTCCCAGCATCCCATGCTCCCAGCGTCCCCTGCTCCCAGCGTCCCATGCTCCCAATCTCCCATGCTCCCAGCGTTCCATGCTCCCTATGTTCCCTGCTCCCTGCGTTCCCTGCTCCCTGCGTTCCATGCTCCCAGTCTCCCATGCTTCCAGCGTCCCTTTCTCCCAGTCTCCCATGCTCCCAGTCTCCCATGCTCCCAGCGTTCCCTGCTCCCAGCGTTCCCTGCTCCCAGCGTCCCATGCTCCCAGCGTCCCATGCTCCCAGCGTCCCATGTTCCTAGTCTCCCATGCTCCCAGTCCCCCATGCTCCCTGCGTTCCATGCTCCCAGTGTTCCATGCTCCCAGTCTCTCATGCTCCCAGCGTTCCATGCTCCCAGTCTCCCATGCTCCCAGCGTTCCATGCTCCCAGTCTCCCAGTCTCCCATGCTCCCAGCGTTCCCTGCTCCCAGCGTTCCAAGCTCCCAGTCTCCCATGCTCCCAGCGTTCCATGCTCCCAGCGTTCCATGCTCCCAGTCTCCCATGCTCCCAGCGTTCCATGCTCCCAGTCTCCCATGCTCCCAGTCTCCCATGCTCCCAGCGTTCCCTGTTCCCAGCGTTCCAAGCTCCCAGTCTCCCATGCTCCCAGTGTTCCATAATCCCTGCGTTCCATGCTCCCTGCGGCCCATGCTCCCAGCGTTCCATGCTCCCAGCGTTCCATGCTCCCAGCGTTCCATGCTCCCAGCGTCCCATGCTCCCAACGTTCCATGCTCCCTGCGTTCCATGCTCCCTGCGTTCCATGCTCCCAGCATTCCATGCTCCCAGCGTTCCATGCTCCCACTCTCCCATGCTCCCATGCTCCCAACGTTCCATGCTCCCAACGTTCCATGCTCCCACTCTCCCATGCTCCCATGCTCCCAACGTCCCATGCTCCCAACGTCACATGCTCCCAGCTTCCCATGCTCCCAGCGTTCCATGCTCCCAGCGTTCCATGCTCCAAGTCTCCCATGCGCCCAGTCTCCCATGCTCCCAGTCCCCCATGCTCCCAGTCCCCCATGCTCCCAGTCTCCCATGCTCCCAGCGTCCCATGCTCCCAACGTTCCATGCTCCCAACGTTCCATGCTCCCAACGTTCCATGCTCCAAGTCTCCCATGCTCCCAGCGTTCCATGCTCCCAGCGTTCCTTTCTCCCAGCGTCCCTTTCTCCCAGTCTCCCATGCTCCCCGCGTCCCAGTCTCCCAGCGTCCCTTTCTCTCAGCGTCCCTTTTTCTCAGCGTCCCTTTCTCTCAGCGTCCCTTTCTCCCAGTCTCCCATGCTCCCAGCGTCCCATGCTCCCAGCGTCCCATGCTCCCAGCGTCCCATGCTCCCAACGTTCCATGCTCCAAGTCCCCCATGCTCCCTGCGTTTCATGCTCCCAGCGTTCCATGCTCCCAGCGTTCCATGCTCCCAGTCTCCCATGCTCCTAGCGTTCCATGCTCCCAGCGTCCCATGCTCCCAGTCTCCCATGCTCCCAGCGTTCCATGCTCCCAGCGTTCCATGCTCCCAGCGTTCCATGCTCCCAACGTTCCATGCTCCCAGTCTCCCATGCTCCAAGTCCCCCATGCTCCCTGTGTTTCATGCTCCCTGCGTTTCATGCTCCCAGCATTCCATGCTCCCAGCGTTCCATGCTCCCAGTCTCCCATGCTCCCAACGTCCCATGCTCCCAACGTCCCATGCTCCCAGTCTCCCATGCTCCCAGCGTTCCATGCTCCCAGGGTTCCATGCTCCCAGCGTTCCATGCTCCCAGTCTCCCATGCTCCTAGCGTCCCATGCTCCCAGCGTCCCATGCTCCCAACGTTCCATGCTCCCAGCGTTCCATGCTCCCAGTCTCCCATGCTCCAAGTCCCCCATGCTCCCAGTCCCCCATGCTCCCTGCGTTCCATGCTCCCAGCGTTCCATGCTCCCAGTCTCCCATGCTCCCAGCATCCCATGCTCCCAGCGTCCCCTGCTCCCAGCGTCCCATGCTCCCAATCTCCCATGCTCCCAGCGTTCCATGCTCCCTATGTTCCCTGCTCCCTGCGTTCCCTGCTCCCTGCGTTCCATGCTCCCAGTCTCCCATGCTTCCAGCGTCCCTTTCTCCCAGTCTCCCATGCTCCCAGTCTCCCATGCTCCCAGCGTTCCCTGCTCCCAGCGTTCCCTGCTCCCAGCGTCCCATGCTCCCAGCGTCCCATGCTCCCAGCGTCCCATGTTCCTAGTCTCCCATGCTCCCAGTCCCCCATGCTCCCTGCGTTCCATGCTCCCAGTGTTCCATGCTCCCAGTCTCTCATGCTCCCAGCGTTCCATGCTCCCAGTCTCCCATGCTCCCAGCGTTCCATGCTCCCAGTCTCCCAGTCTCCCATGCTCCCAGCGTTCCCTGCTCCCAGCGTTCCCTGCTCCCAGCGTTCCAAGCTCCCAGTCTCCCATGCTCCCAGCGTTCCATGCTCCCAGCGTTCCATGCTCCCAGTCTCCCATGCTCCCAGCGTTCCATGCTCCCAGTCTCCCATGCTCCCAGTCTCCCATGCTCCCAGCGTTCCCTGTTCCCAGCGTTCCAAGCTCCCAGTCTCCCATGCTCCCAGCGTTCCATAATCCCTGCGTTCCATGCTCCCTGCGGCCCATGCTCCCAGCGTTCCATGCTCCCAGCGTTCCATGCTCCCAGCGTTCCATGCTCCCAGCGTCCCATGCTCCCAACGTTCCATGCTCCCTGCGTTCCATGCTCCCTGCGTTCCATGCTCCCTGCGTTCCATGCTCCCACTCTCCCATGCTCCCATGCTCCCAACGTTCCATGCTCCCAACGTTCCATGCTCCCACTCTCCCATGCTCCCATGCTCCCAACGTCCCATGCTCCCAACGTCACATGCTCCCAGCTTCCCATGCTCCCAGCGTTCCATGCTCCCAGCGTTCCATGCTCCAAGTCTCCCATGCTCCCAGTCTCCCATGCTCCCAGTCCCCCATGCTCCCAGTCCCCCATGCTCCCAGTCTCCCATGCTCCCAGCGTTCCATGCTCCCAGTCTCCCATGCTCCCAGCGTTCCATGCTCCCAGTCTCCCATGCTCCCAGCGTTCCATGCTCCCAGCGTCCCATGCTCCCAACGTTCCATGCTCCCAGTCTCCCATGCTCCCAGCGTTCCATAATCCCTGCGTTCCATGCTCCCTGCGGCCCATGCTCCCAGCGTCCCATGCTCCCAGTCTCCCATGCTCCCAGCGTTCCATGCTCCCAGCATTCCATGCTCCCAGCGTTCCATGCTCCCACTCTCCCATGCTCCCATGCTCCCAACGTCCCATGCTCCCATGCTCCCAACGTCCCATGCTCCCAACGTCCCATGCTCCCAACGTTCCATGCTCCCAACGTTCCATGCTCCCACTCTCCCATGCTCCCATGCTCCCAACGTCCCATGCTCCCAACGTCCCATGCTCCCAACGTTCCATGCTCCCAGCGTTCCATGCTCCCAGTCTCCCATGCTCCCAGCTTCCCATGCTCCCAGCGTTCCATGCTCCCAGCGTTCCATGCTCCAAGTCTCCCATGCTCCCAGTCCCCCATGCTCCCAGTCCCCCATGCTCCCAGTCTCCCATGCTCCCAGCGTTCCATGCTCCCAGTCTCCCATGATCCCAGCGTTCCATGCTCCTAACGTCCCATGCTCCCAACGTCCCATGCTCCCAACGTTCCATGCTCCCAGCGTTCCATGCTCCCAGTCTCCCATGCTCCCAGCTTCCCATGCTCCCAGCTTCCCATGCTCCCAGCTTCCCATGCTCCCAGCGTTCCATGCTCCCAGCGTTCCATGCTCCAAGTCTCCCATGCTCCCAGTCCCCCATGCTCCCAGTCCCCCATGCTCCCAGCGTCCCATGCTCCCAGTCTCCCATGATCCCAGCGTTCCATGCTCCCAACGTCCCATGCTCCCAACGTCCCATGCTCCCAACGTCCCATGCTCCCAGCGTTCCATGCTCCCAGCGTTCCATGCGCCCAGTCTCCCATGCTCCCAACGTCCCATGCTCCCAGCGTCCCTTTCTCCAAGCGTCCCTTTCTCCCAGTCTCCCATGCTCCCAGCGTCCCATGCTCCCAACGTTCCATGCTCCAAGTCTCCCATGCTCCCAGCGTTCCATGCTCCCAGCGTTCCATGCTCCCAGCGTCCCATGCTCCCAACGTTCCATGCTCCCAGTCTCCCATGCTCCCAGCGTTCCATAATCCCTGTGTTCCATGCTCCCTGCGGCCCATGCTCCCAGCGTCCCATGCTCCCAGTCTCCCATGCTCCCAGCGTTCCATGCTCCCAGCATTCCATGCTCCCAGCGTTCCCTGCTCCCACTCTCCCATGCTCCCATGATCCCAGCGTTCCATGCTCCCAACGTCCCATGCTCCCAACGTTCCATGCTCCCACTCTCCCATGCTCCCATGCTCCCAACGTCCCATGCTCCCAGCGTTCCATGCTCCCAACGTTCCATGCTCCCAGCGTTCCATGCTCCCAGTCTCCCATGCTCCCAGCTTCCCATGCTCCCAGCGTTCCATGCTCCCAGCGTTCCATGCTCCAAGTCTCCCATGCTCCAAGTCTCCCATGCTCCAAGTCTCCCATGCTCCCAGTCCCCCATGCTCCCAGTCCCCCATGCTCCCAGTCCCCCATGCTCCCAGTCTCCCATGCTCCCAGCGTCCCATGCTCCCAGTCTCCCATGATCCCAGCGTTCCATGCTCCCAACGTCCCATGCTCCCAACGTCCCATGCTCCCAGCGTTCCATGCTCCCAGCGTTCCATGCTCCCAGCGTTCCATGCGCCCAGTCTCCCATGCGCCCAGTCTCCCATGCACCCAATGTTCCATGCTCCCAACGTTCCATGCTCCAAGTCTCCCATGCTCCCAGCGTTCCATGCTCCCAGCGTTCCTTTCTCTCAGCGTCCCTTTCTCCCAGTCTCCCATGCTCCCAGCGTCCCATGCTCCCAGCGTCCCATGCTCCCAACGTTCCATGCTCCAAGTCCCCCATGCTCCCTGCGTTTCATGCTCCCAGCGTTCCATGCTCCCAGCGTTCCATGCTCCCAGTCTCCCATGCTCCTAGTGTTCCATGCTCCCAACGTCCCATGCTCCCAGTCTCCCATGCTCCCAGCGTCCCATGCTCCCAGCGTCCCATGTTCCTAGTCTCCCATGCTCCCAGTCCCCCATGCTCCCTGCGTTCCATGCTCCCAGTCTCTCATGCTCCCAGTCTCTCATGCTCCCAGCGTTCCATGCTCCCAGTGTCCCATGCTCCCAGCGTTCCATGCTCCCAGTCTCCCAGTCTCCCATGCTCCCAGCGTTCCCTGCTCCCAGCGTTCCCTGCTCCCAGCGTTCCAAGCTCCCAGTCTCCCATGCTCCCAGCGTTCCATGCTCCCAGCGTTCCATGCTCCCAGCGTTCCATGCTCCCAGTCTCCCATGCTCCCAGCGTTCCATGCTCCCAGTCTCCCATGCTCCCAGTCTCCCATGCTCCCAGCGTTCCCTGTTCCCAGCGTTCCAAGCTCCCAGTCTCCCATGCTCCCAGCGTTCCATGCTCCCTGCGTTCCATGCTCCCTGCGGCCCATGCTCCCAGCGTCCCATGCTCCCAGTCTCCCATGCTCCCAGCGTTCCATGCTCCCAGCGTTCCATGCTCCCAGCGTCCCATGCTCCCAACGTTCCATGCTCCCTGCGTTCCATGCTCCCTGCGTTCCATGCTCCCAGCATTCCATGCTCCCAGCGTTCCATGCTCCCACTCTCCCATGCTCCCATGCTCCCAACGTTCCATGCTCCCAACGTTCCATGCTCCTACTCTCCCATGCTCCTACTCTCCCATGCTCCCAACGTCCCATGCTCCCAACGTCACATGCTCCCAGCGTTCCATGCTCCCAGCGTTCCATGCTCCAAGTCTCCCATGCTCCCAGTCCCCCATGCTCCCAGTCTCCCATGCTCCCAGCGTTCCATGCTCCCAGTCTCCCATGCTCCCAGCGTTCCATGCTCCCAGTCTCCCATGCTCCCAGCGTTCCATGCTCCCAGCGTCCCATGCTCCCAACGTTCCATGCTCCCATTCTCCCATGCTCCCAGCGTTCCATAATCCCTGCGTTCCATGCTCCCTGCGGCCCATGCTCCCAGCGTCCCATGCTCCCAGCGTCCCATGCTCCCAGTCTCCCATGCTCCCAGCGTTCCATGCTCCCAGCATTCCATGCTCCCAGCGTTCCATGCTCCCACTCTCCCATGCTCCCATGCTCCCATGCTCCCAACGTCCCATGCTCCCAACGTTCCATGCTCCCAACGTTCCATGCTCCCACTCTCCCATGCTCCCACGCTCCCAACGTCCCATGCTCCCAACGTCCCATGCTCCCAACGTCCCATGCTCCCAACGTTCCATGCTCCCAGCGTTCCATGCTCCCAGCTTCCCATGCTCCCAGCTTCCCATGCTCCCAGCGTTCCATGCTCCAAGTCTCCCATGCTCCCAGTCCCCCATGCTCCCAGTCCCCCATGCTCCCAGTCTCCCATGCTCCCAGCGTTCCATGCTCCCAGTCTCCCATGATCCCAGCGTTCCATGCTCCTAACGTCCCATGCTCCCAACGTCCCATGCTCCCAACGTTCCATGCTCCCAGCGTTCCATGCTCCCAGCGTTCCATGCTCCCAGTCTCCCATGCTCCCAGCTTCCCATGCTCCCAGCGTTCCATGCTCCCAGCGTTCCATGCTCCCAGCGTTCCATGCTCCCAGCGTTCCATGCTCCCAGTCCCCCATGCTCCCAGTCCCCCATGCTCCCAGTCCCCCATTCTCCCAGCGTCCCATGCTCCCAGTCTCCCATGATCCCAGCGTTCCATGCTCCCAGCGTTCCATGCTCCCAGCGTCCCATGCTCCCAACGTCCCATGCTCCCAGCGTTCCATGCGCCCAGTCTCCCATGCTCCCAACGTCCCATGCTCCCAGCGTCCCTTTCTCCCAGCGTCCCTTTTTCCCAGTCTCCCATGCTCCCAGCGTCCCATGCTCCCAACGTTCCATGCTCCAAGTCTCCCATGCTCCCAGCGTTCCATGCTCCCAGTCTCCCATGCTCCCATTCTCGCAACGTCCCATGCTCCCAGTCTCCCATGCTCCCAGCGTTCCATGCTCCCAGCGTTCCATGCTCCCAGCGTTCCATGCTCCCAGTCTCCCATGCTCCTAGCGTCCCATGCTCCCAGCGTCCCATGCTCCCAACGTTCCATGCTCCCAGCGTTCCATGCTCCCAGTCTCCCATGCTCCCAGTCCCCCATGCTCCCAGTCCCCCATGCTCCCTGCGTTCCATGCTCCCAGCGTTCCATGCTCCATGTCTCCCATGCTCCCAGCGTCCCATGCTCCCAGCGTCCCATGCTCCCAATCTCCCATGCTCCCAGCGTTCCATGCTCCCTATGTTCCCTGCTCCCTGCGTTCCCTGCTCCCTGCGTTCCATGCTCCCAGCGTCCCATGCTCTCAGCGTTTCATGCTCTAAGCGTTTCATGCTCCCAGCGTTCCATGCTCCCAGTCTCCCATGCTTCCAGCGTCCCTTTCTCCCAGTCTCCCATGCTCCCAGCGTCCCATGTTCCTAGTCTCCCATGCTCCCAGTCCCCCATGCTCCCTGCGTTCCATGCTCCCAGTGTTCCATGCTCCCAGTCTCTCATGCTCCCAGCGTTCCATGCTCCCAGTCTCCCATGCTCCCAGCGTTCCATGCTCCCAGTCTCCCATGCTCCCAGTCTCCCATGCTCCCAGCGTTCCCTGCTCCCAGCGTTCCCTGCTCCCAGCGTTCCAAGCTCTCAGTCTCCCATGCTCCCAGCGTTCCATGCTCCCAGCGTCCCTTTCTCTCAGCGTCCCTTTCTCCCAGTCTCCCATGCTCCCAGCGTCCCATGCTCCCAACGTTCCATGCTCCCAGCGTTCCATGCTCCCAGTCTCCCATGCTCCCAGTCCCCCATGCTCCCAGTCCCCCATGCTCCCAGTCTCCCATGCTCCCAGCGTTCCATGCTCCCAGTCTCCCATGCTCCCAGCGTTCCATGCTCCCAGTCTCCCATGCTCCCAGCGTTCCATGCTCCCAGCGTTCCATGCTCCCAGCGTCCCATGCTCCCAACGTTCCATGCTCCCAGTCTCCCATGCTCCCAGCGTTCCATAATCCCTGCGTTCCATAATCCCTGCGGCCCATGCTCCCAGCGTCCCATGCTCCCAGTCTCCCATGCTCCCAGCGTTCCATGCGCCCAGTCTCCCATGCTCCCAACGTCCCATGCTCCCAGCGTCCCTTTCTCCCAGTCTCCCATGCTCCCAGCGTCCCATGCTCCCAACGTTCCATGCTCCCAACGTTCCATGCTCCAAGTCTCCCATGCTCCCAGCGTTCCATGCTCCCAGCGTTCCTTTCTCCCAGCGTCCCTTTCTCCCAGTCTCCCATGCTCCCCGCGTCCCAGTCTCCCAGCGTCCCTTTCTCTCAGCGTCCCTTTTTCTCAGCGTCCCTTTCTCCCAGTCTCCCATGCTCCCAGCGTCCCATGCTCCCAGCGTCCCATGCTCCCAACGTTCCATGCTCCAAGTCCCCCATGCTCCCTGCGTTTCATGCTCCCAGCGTTCCATGCTCCCAGCGTTCCATGCTCCCAGTCTCCCATGCTCCTAGCGTTCCATGCTCCCAACGTCCCATGCTCCCAGTCTCCCATGCTCCCAGCGTTCCATGCTCCCAGCGTTCCATGCTCCCAGCGTTCCATGCTCCCAACGTTCCATGCTCCCAGTCTCCCATGCTCCAAGTCCCCCATGCTCCCTGCGTTTCATGCTCCCTGCGTTTCATGCTCCCAGCGTTCCATGCTCCCAGCGTTCCATGCTCCCAGTCTCCCATGCTCCCAACGTCCCATGCTCCCAACGTTCCATGCTCCCAGTCTCCCATGCTCCCAGCGTTCCATGCTCCCAGGGTTCCATGCTCCCAGCGTTCCATGCTCCCAGTCTCCCATGCTCCTAGCGTCCCATGCTCCCAGCGTCCCATGCTCCCAGCGTCCCATGCTCCCAACGTTCCATGCTCCCAGCGTTCCATGCTCCCAGTCTCCCATGCTCCAAGTCCCCCATGCTCCCAGTCCCCCATGCTCCCTGCGTTCCATGCTCCCAGCGTTCCATGCTCCCAGTCTCCCATGCTCCCAGCATCCATTGCTCCCAGCGTCCCCTGCTCCCAGCGTCCCATGCTCCCAATCTCCCATGCTCCCAGCGTTCCATGCTCCCTATGTTCCCTGCTCCCTGCGTTCCCTGCTCCCTGCGTTCCATGCTCCCAGTCTCCCATGCTTCCAGCGTCCCTTTCTCCCAGTCTCCCATGCTCCCAGCGTCCCCTGCTCCCAGCGTTCCCTGCTCCCAGCGTCCCATGCTCCCAGCGTCCCATGCTCCCAGCGTCCCATGTTCCTAGTCTCCCATGCTCCCAGTCCCCCATGCTCCCTGCGTTCCATGCTCCCAGTGTTCCATGCTCCCAGTCTCTCATGCTCCCAGCGTTCCATGCTCCCAGTCTCCCATGCTCCCAGCGTTCCATGCTCCCAGTCTCCCAGTCTCCCATGCTCCCAGCGTTCCCTGCTCCCAGCGTTCCCTGCTCCCAGCGTTCCAAGCTCCCAGTCTCCCATGCTCCCAGCGTTCCATGCTCCCAGCGTTCCATGCTCCCAGCGTTCCATGCTCCCAGTCTCCCATGCTCCCAGCGTTCCATGCTCCCAGTCTCCCATGCTCCCAGTCTCCCATGCTCCCAGCGTTCCCTGTTCCCAGTGTTCCAAGCTCCCAGTCTCCCATGCTCCCAGTGTTCCATAATCCCTGCGTTCCATGCTCCCTGCGGCCCATGCTCCCAGTCTCCCATGCTCCCAGCGTTCCATGCTCCCAGCGTTCCATGCTCCCAGCGTTCCATGCTCCCAGCGTCCCATGCTCCCAACGTTCCATGCTCCCTGCGTTCCATGCTCCCTGCGTTCCATGCTCCCAGCATTCCATGCTCCCAGCGTTCCATGCTCCCACTCTCCCATGCTCCCATGCTCCCAACGTTCCATGCTCCCAACGTTCCATGCTCCCACTCTCCCATGCTCCCAACGTCCCATGCTCCCAACGTCACATGCTCCCAGCTTCCCATGCTCCCAGCGTTCCATGCTCCCAGCGTTCCATGCTCCAAGTCTCCCATGCTCCCAGTCCCCCATGCTCCCAGTCCCCCATGCTCCCAGTCTCCCATGCTCCCAGCGTTCCATGCTCCCAGTCTCCCATGCTCCCAGCGTTCCATGCTCCCAGTCTCCCATGCTCCCAGCGTTCCATGCTCCCAGCGTCCCATGCTCCCAACGTTCCATGCTCCCAGTCTCCCATGCTCCCAGCGTTCCATAATCCCTGCGTTCCATGCTCCCTGCGGCCCATGCTCCCAGCGTCCCATGCTCCCAGTCTCCCATGCTCCCAGCGTTCCATGCTCCCAGCATTCCATGCTCCCAGCGTTCCATGCTCCCACTCTCCCATGCTCCCATGCTCCCATGCTCCCAACGTCCCATGCTCCCAACGTCCCATGCTCCCAACGTTCCATGCTCCCAACGTTCCATGCTCCCACTCTCCCATGCTCCCATGCTCCCAACGTCCCATGCTCCCAACGTCCCATGCTCCCAACGTTCCATGCTCCCAGCGTTCCATGCTCCCAGTCTCCCATGCTCCCAGCTTCCCATGCTCCCAGCGTTCCATGCTCCCAGCGTTCCATGCTCCAAGTCTCCCATGCTCCCAGTCCCCCATGCTCCCAGTCCCCCATGCTCCCAGTCTCCCATGCTCCCAGCGTTCCATGCTCCCAGTCTCCCATGATCCCAGCGTTCCATGCTCCTAACGTCCCATGCTCCCAACGTCCCATGCTCCCAACGTTCCATGCTCCCAGCGTTCCATGCTCCCAGTCTCCCATGCTCCCAGCTTCCCATGCTCCCAGCTTCCCATGCTCCCAGCTTCCCATGCTCCCAGCGTTCCATGCTCCCAGCGTTCCATGCTCCCAGTCCCCCATGCTCCCAGTCCCCCATGCTCCCAGTCCCCCATGCTCCCAGCGTCCCATGCTCCCAGTCTCCCATGATCCCAGCGTTCCATGCTCCCAACGTCCCATGCTCCCAACGTCCCATGCTCCCAGCGTTCCATGCTCCCAGCATTCCATGCTCCCAGCGTTCCATGCGCCCAGTCTCCCATGCTCCCAACGTCCCATGCTCCCAGCGTCCCTTTCTCCAAGCGTCCCTTTCTCCCAGTCTCCCATGCTCCCAGCGTCCCATGCTCCCAACGTTCCATGCTCCAAGTCTCCCATGCTCCCAGCGTTCCATGCTCCCAGCGTTCCATGCTCCCAGCGTCCCATGCTCCCAACGTTCCATGCTCCCAGTCTCCCATGCTCCCAGCGTTCCATAATCCCTGTGTTCCATGCTCCCTGCGGCCCATGCTCCCAGCGTCCCATGCTCCCAGTCTCCCATGCTCCCAGCGTTCCATGCTCCCAGCATTCCATGCTCCCAGCGTTCCATGCTCCCACTCTCCCATGCTCCCATGATCCCAGCGTTCCATGCTCCCAACGTCCCATGCTCCCAACGTTCCATGCTCCCACTCTCCCATGCTCCCATGCTCCCAACGTCCCATGCTCCCAGCGTTCCATGCTCCCAACGTTCCATGCTCCCAGCGTTCCATGCTCCCAGCGTTCCATGCTCCCAGTCTCCCATGCTCCCAGCTTCCCATGCTCCCAGCGTTCCATGCTCCCAGCGTTCCATGCTCCCAGCGTTCCATGCTCCAAGTCTCCCATGCTCCAAGTCTCCCATGCTCCAAGTCTCCCATGCTCCCAGTCCCCCATGCTCCCAGTCCCCCATGCTCCCAGTCCCCCATGCTCCCAGTCTCCCATGCTCCCAGCGTCCCATGCTCCCAGTCTCCCATGATCCCAGCGTTCCATGCTCCCAACGTCCCATGCTCCCAACGTCCCATGCTCCCAACGTCCCATGCTCCCAGCGTTCCATGCTCCCAGCGTTCCATGCGCCCAGCGTTCCATGCGCCCAGTCTCCCATGCGCCCAGTCTCCCATGCTCCCAGCGTCCCTTTCTCCCAGCGTCCCTTTCTCCCAGTCTCCCATGCTCCCAGCGTCCCATGCACCCAATGTTCCATGCTCCCAATGTTCCATGCTCCCAACGTTCCATGCTCCAAGTCTCCCATGCTCCCAGCGTTCCATGCTCCCAGCGTTCCTTTCTCTCAGCGTCCCTTTCTCCCAGTCTCCCATGCTCCCAGCGTCCCATGCTCCCAGCGTCCCATGCTCCCAACGTTCCATGCTCCAAGTCCCCCATGCTCCCTGCGTTTCATGCTCCCAGCGTTCCATGCTCCCAGCGTTCCATGCTCCCAGTCTCCCATGCTCCTAGCGTTCCATGCTCCCAACGTCCCATGCTCCCAGTCTCCCATGCTCCCAGCGTCCCATGCTCCCAGCGTCCCATGTTCCTAGTCTCCCATGCTCCCAGTCCCCCATGCTCCCTGCGTTCCATGCTCCCAGTCTCTCATGCTCCCAGTCTCTCATGCTCCCAGCGTTCCATGCTCCCAGTCTCCCATGCTCCCAGCGTTCCATGCTCCCAGTCTCCCAGTCTCCCATGCTCCCAGCGTTCCCTGCTCCCAGCGTTCCCTGCTCCCAGCGTTCCAAGCTCCCAGTCTCCCATGCTCCCAGCGTTCCATGCTCCCAGCGTTCCATGCTCCCAGCGTTCCATGCTCCCAGTCTCCCATGCTCCCAGCGTTCCATGCTCCCAGTCTCCCATGCTCCCAGTCTCCCATGCTCCCAGCGTTCCCTGTTCCCAGCGTTCCAAGCTCCCAGTCTCCCATGCTCCCAGCGTTCCATGCTCCCTGCGTTCCATGCTCCCTGCGGCCCATGCTCCCAGCGTCCCATGCTCCCAGTCTCCCATGCTCCCAGCGTTCCATGCTCCCAGCGTTCCATGCTCCCAGCGTCCCATGCTCCCAACGTTCCATGCTCCCTGCGTTCCATGCTCCCTGCGTTCCATGCTCCCAGCATTCCATGCTCCCAGCGTTCCATGCTCCCACTCTCCCATGCTCCCATGCTCCCATGCTCCCAACGTTCCATGCTCCCAACGTTCCATGCTCCTACTCTCCCATGCTCCCAACGTCCCATGCTCCCAACGTCACATGCTCCCAGCTTCCCATGCTCCCAGCGTTCCATGCTCCCAGCGTTCCATGCTCCAAGTCTCCCATGCTCCCAGTCCCCCATGCTCCCAGTCCCCCATGCTCCCAGTCTCCCATGCTCCCAGCGTTCCATGCTCCCAGTCTCCCATGCTCCCAGCGTTCCATGCTCCCAGTCTCCCATGCTCCCAGCGTTCCATGCTCCCAGCGTCCCATGCTCCCAACGTTCCATGCTCCCATTCTCCCATGCTCCCAGCGTTCCATAATCCCTGCGTTCCATGCTCCCTGCGGCCCATGCTCCCAGCGTCCCATGCTCCCAGTCTCCCATGCTCCCAGCGTTCCATGCTCCCAGCATTCCATGCTCCCAGCGTTCCATGCTCCCACTCTCCCATGCTCCCATGCTCCCATGCTCCCAACGTCCCATGCTCCCAACGTTCCATGCTCCCAACGTTCCATGCTCCCAACGTTCCATGCTCCCACTCTCCCATGCTCCCACGCTCCCAACGTCCCATGCTCCCAACGTCCCATGCTCCCAACGTCCCATGCTCCCAACGTTCCATGCTCCCAGCGTTCCATGCTCCCAGTCTCCCATGCTCCCAGCTTCCCATGCTCCCAGCGTTCCATGCTCCCAACGTTCCATGCTCCCAACGTTCCATGCTCCTACTCTCCCATGCTCCCAACGTCCCATGCTCCCAACGTCACATGCTCCCAGCTTCCCATGCTCCCAGCGTTCCATGCTCCCAGCGTTCCATGCTCCAAGTCTCCCATGCTCCCAGTCCCCCATGCTCCCAGTCCCCCATGCTCCCAGTCCCCCATGCTCCCAGTCCCCCATGCTCCCAGTCTCCCATGCTCCCAGCGTTCCATGCTCCCAGTCTCCCATGCTCCCAGCGTTCCATGCTCCCAGTCTCCCATGCTCCCAGCGTTCCATGCTCCCAGTCTCCCATGCTCCCAGCGTTCCATGCTCCCAGCGTTCCATGCTCCCAGCGTCCCATGCTCCCAACGTTCCATGCTCCCATTCTCCCATGCTCCCAGCGTTCCATAATCCCTGCGTTCCATGCTCCCTGCGGCCCATGCTCCCAGCGTCCCATGCTCCCAGTCTCCCATGCTCCCAGCGTTCCATGCTCCCAGCATTCCATGCTCCCAGCGTTCCATGCTCCCACTCTCCCATGCTCCCATGCTCCCAACGTCCCATGCTCCCAACGTTCCATGCTCCCAACGTTCCATGCTCCCAACGTTCCATGCTCCCACTCTCCCATGCTCCCACGCTCCCAACGTCCCATGCTCCCAACGTCCCATGCTCCCAACGTCCCATGCTCCCAACGTTCCATGCTCCCAGCGTTCCATGCTCCCAGTCTCCCATGCTCCCAGCTTCCCATGCTCCCAGCGTTCCATGCTCCCAGCGTTCCATGCTCCAAGTCTCCCATGCTCCCAGTCCCCCATGCTCCCAGTCCCCCATGCTCCCAGTCTCCCATGCTCCCAGCGTTCCATGCTCCCAGTCTCCCATGATCCCAGCGTTCCATGCTCCTAACGTCCCATGCTCCCAACGTCCCATGCTCCCAACGTTCCATGCTCCCAGCGTTCCATGCTCCCAGTCTCCCATGCTCCCAGCTTCCCATGCTCCCAGCGTTCCATGCTCCCAGCGTTACATGCTCCAAGTCTCCCATGCTCCCAGTCCCCCATGCTCCCAGTCCCCCATGCTCCCAGTCCCCCATTCTCCCAGCGTCCCATGCTCCCAGTCTCCCATGATCCCAGCGTTCCATGCTCCCAACGTCCCATGCTCCCAACGTCCCATGCTCCCAACGTCCCATGCTCCCAGCGTTCCATGCGCCCAGTCTCCCATGCTCCCAACGTCCCATGCTCCCAGCGTCCCTTTCTCCCAGCGTCCCTTTCTCCCAGTCTCCCATGCTCCCAGCGTCCCATGCTCCCAACGTTCCATGCTCCAAGTCTCCCATGCTCCCAGCGTTCCATGCTCCCAGTCTCCCATGCTCCCATTCTCGCAACGTCCCATGCTCCCAACGTCCCATGCTCCCAGTCTCCCATGCTCCCAGCGTTCCATGCTCCCAGCGTTCCATGCTCCCAGCGTTCCATGCTCCCAGTCTCCCATGCTCCTAGCGTCCCATGCTCCTAGCGTCCCATGCTCCCAGCGTCCCATGCTCCCAACGTTCCATGCTCCCAGCGTTCCATGCTCCCAGTCTCCCATGCTCCCAGTCCCCCATGCTCCCAGTCCCCCATGCTCCCTGCGTTCCATGCTCCCAGCGTTCCATGCTCCCAGTCTCCCATGCTCCCAGCGTCCCATGCTCCCAGCGTCCCATGCTCCCAGCGTCCCATGCTCCCAGCGTCCCATGCTCCCAATCTCCCATGCTCCCAGCGTTCCATGCTCCCTATGTTCCCTGCTCCCTGCGTTCCCTGCTCCCTGCGTTCCATGCTCCCAGCGTCCCATGCTCTCAGCGTTTCATGCTCTAAGCGTTTCATGCTCCCAGCGTTCCATGCTCCCAGTCTCCCATGCTTCCAGCGTCCCTTTCTCCCAGTCTCCCATGCTCCCAGCGTCCCATGTTCCTAGTCTCCCATGCTCCCAGTCCCCCATGCTCCCTGCGTTCCATGCTCCCAGTGTTCCATGCTCCCAGTCTCTCATGCTCCCAGCGTTCCATGCTCCCAGTCTCCCATGCTCCCAGCGTTCCATGCTCCCAGTCTCCCATGCTCCCAGCGTTCCCTGCTCCCAACGTTCCATGCTCCCTGCGTTCCATGCTCCCAGCATTCCATGCTCCCAGCGTTCCATGCTCCCACTCTCCCATGCTCCCATGCTCCCAACGTCCCATGCTCCCAACGTTCCATGCTCCCAACGTTCCATGCTCCCACTCTCCCATGCTCCCAGCGTTCCATGCTCCAAGTCTCCCATGCTCCAAGTCTCCCATGCTCCCAGTCCCCCATGCTCCCAGTCCCCCATGCTCCCAGTCTCCCATGCTCCCAGCGTCCCATGCTCCCAGTCTCCCATGATCCCAGCGTTCCATGCTCCCAACGTCCCATGCTCCCAACGTCCCATGCTCCCAACGTCCCATGCTCCCAGCGTTCCATGCTCCCAGCGTTCCATGCGCCCAGCGTTCCATGCGCCCAGTCTCCCATGCGCCCAGTCTCCCATGCTCCCAGCGTCCCTTTCTCCCAGCGTCCCTTTCTCCCAGTCTCCCATGCTCCCAGCGTCCCATGCACCCAATGTTCCATGCTCCCAACGTTCCATGCTCCAAGTCTCCCATGCTCCCAGCGTTCCATGCTCCCAGCGTTCCTTTCTCTCAGCGTCCCTTTCTCCCAGTCTCCCATGCTCCCAGCGTCCCATGCTCCCAGCGTCCCATGCTCCCAACGTTCCATGCTCCAAGTCCCCCATGCTCCCTGCGTTTCATGCTCCCAGCGTTCCATGCTCCCAGCGTTCCATGCTCCCAGTCTCCCATGCTCCTAGCGTTCCATGCTCCCAACGTCCCATGCTCCCAGTCTCCCATGCTCCCAGCGTCCCATGCTCCCAGCGTCCCATGTTCCTAGTCTCCCATGCTCCCAGTCCCCCATGCTCCCTGCGTTCCATGCTCCCAGTCTCTCATGCTCCCAGTCTCTCATGCTCCCAGCGTTCCATGCTCCCAGTCTCCCATGCTCCCAGCGTTCCATGCTCCCAGTCTCCCAGTCTCCCATGCTCCCAGCGTTCCCTGCTCCCAGCGTTCCCTGCTCCCAGCGTTCCAAGCTCCCAGTCTCCCATGCTCCCAGCGTTCCATGCTCCCAGCGTTCCATGCTCCCAGCGTTCCATGCTCCCAGTCTCCCATGCTCCCAGCGTTCCATGCTCCCAGTCTCCCATGCTCCCAGTCTCC
Organism: Telmatherina bonti; assembly: GCF_933228915.1. Classification (NCBI taxonomy): domain Eukaryota; kingdom Metazoa; phylum Chordata; class Actinopteri; order Atheriniformes; family Telmatherinidae; genus Telmatherina; species Telmatherina bonti. Next base: position 42,957,560 of record NC_136623.1, read on the forward strand.
CATGCTCCCAGCGTTCCCTGTTCCCAGCGTTCCAAGCTCCCAGTCTCCCATGCTCCCAGCGTTCCATGCTCCCTGCGTTCCATGCTCCCTGCGGCCCATGCTCCCAGCGTCCCATGCTCCCAGTCTCCCATGCTCCCAGCGTTCCATGCTCCCAGCGTTCCATGCTCCCAGCGTCCCATGCTCCCAACGTTCCATGCTCCCTGCGTTCCATGCTCCCTGCGTTCCATGCTCCCAGCATTCCATGCTCCCAGCGTTCCATGCTCCCACTCTCCCATGCTCCCATGCTCCCATGCTCCCAACGTTCCATGCTCCCAACGTTCCATGCTCTACTCTCCCATGCTCCCAACGTCCCATGCTCCCAACGTCACATGCTCCCAGCTTCCCATGCTCCCAGCGTTCCATGCTCCCAGCGTTCCATGCTCCAAGTCTCCCATGCTCCCAGTCCCCCATGCTCCCAGTCCCCCATGCTCCCAGTCTCCCATGCTCCCAGCGTTCCATGCTCCCAGTCTCCCATGCTCCCAGCGTTCCATGCTCCCAGTCTCCCATGCTCCCAGCGTTCCATGCTCCCAGCGTTCCATGCTCCCAGCGTCCCATGCTCCCAACGTTCCATGCTCCCATTCTCCCATGCTCCCAGCGTTCCATAATCCCTGCGTTCCATGCTCCCTGCGGCCCATGCTCCCAGCGTCCCATGCTCCCAGTCTCCCATGCTCCCAGCGTTCCATGCTCCCAGCATTCCATGCTCCCAGCGTTCCATGCTCCCACTCTCCCATGCTCCCATGCTCCCATGCTCCCAACGTCCCATGCTCCCAACGTCCCATGCTCCCAACGTTCCATGCTCCCAACGTTCCATGCTCCCAACGTTCCATGCTCCCACTCTCCCATGCTCCCACGCTCCCAACGTCCCATGCTCCCAACGTCCCATGCTCCCAACGTCCCATGCTCCCAACGTTCCATGCTCCCAGCGTTCCATGCTCCCAGTCTCCCATGCTCCCAGCTTCCCATGCTCCCAGCGTTCCATGCTCCCAGCGTTCCATGCTCCAAGTCTCCCATGCTCCCAGTCCCCCATGCTCCCAGTCTCCCATGCTCCCAGTCTCCCATGCTCCCAGCGTTCCATGCTCCCAGTCTCCCATGCTCCCAGCGTTCCATGCTCCCAGTCTCCCATGATCCCAGCGTTCCATGCTCCTAACGTCCCATGCTCCCAACGTCCCATGCTCCCAACGTTCCATGCTCCCAGCGTTCCATGCTCCCAGTCTCCCATGCTCCCAGCTTCCCATGCTCCCAGCGTTCCATGCTCCCAGCGTTCCATGCTCCAAGTCTCCCATGCTCCCAGTCCCCCATGCTCCCAGTCCCCCATGCTCCCAGTCCCCCATTCTCCCAGCGTCCCATGCTCCCAGTCTCCCATGATCCCAGCGTTCCATGCTCCCAACGTCCCATGCTCCCAACGTCCCATGCTCCCAACGTCCCATGCTCCCAGCGTTCCATGCGCCCAGTCTCCCATGCTCCCAACGTCCCATGCTCCCAGCGTCCCTTTCTCCCAGCGTCCCTTTCTCCCAGTCTCCCATGCTCCCAGCGTCCCATGCTCCCAACGTTCCATGCTCCAAGTCTCCCATGCTCCCAGCGTTCCATGCTCCCAGTCTCCCATGCTCCCATTCTCGCAACGTCCCATGCTCCCAGTCTCCCATGCTCCCAGCGTTCCATGCTCCCAGCGTTCCATGCTCCCAGCGTTCCATGCTCCCAGTCTCCCATGCTCCTAGCGTCCCATGCTCCTAGCGTCCCATGCTCCCAGCGTCCCATGCTCCCAACGTTCCATGCTCCCAGCGTTCCATGCTCCCAGTCTCCCATGCTCCCAGTCCCCCATGCTCCCAGTCCCCCATGCTCCCTGCGTTCCATGCTCCCAGCGTTCCATGCTCCCAGTCTCCCATGCTCCCAGCGTCCCATGCTCCCAGCGTCCCATGCTCCCAATCTCCCATGCTCCCAGCGTTCCATGCTCCCTATGTTCCCTGCTCCCTGCGTTCCCTGCTCCCTGCGTTCCATGCTCCCAGCGTCCCATGCTCTCAGCGTTTCATGCTCTAAGCGTTTCATGCTCCCAGCGTTCCATGCTCCCAGTCTCCCATGCTTCCAGCGTCCCTTTCTCCCAGTCTCCCATGCTCCCAGCGTCCCATGTTCCTAGTCTCCCATGCTCCCAGTCCCCCATGCTCCCTGCGTTCCATGCTCCCAGTCTCCCATGCTCCCAGCGTTCCCTGCTCCCAACGTTCCATGCTCCCTGCGTTCCATGCTCCCAGCATTCCATGCTCCCAGCGTTCCATGCTCCCAGTCTCTCATGCTCCCAGCGTTCCATGCTCCCAGTCTCCCATGCTCCCAGCGTTCCATGCTCCCAGTCTCCCATGCTCCCAGCGTTCCCTGCTCCCAACGTTCCATGCTCCCTGCGTTCCATGCTCCCAGCATTCCATGCTCCCAGCGTTCCATGCTCCCACTCTCCCATGCTCCCATGCTCCCAACGTCCCATGCTCCCAACGTTCCATGCTCCCAACGTTCCATGCTCCCACTCTCCCATGCTCCCATGCTCCCATGCTCCCAACGTCCCATGCTCCCAACGTCACATGCTCCCAGCTTCCCATGCTCCCAGCGTTCCATGCTCCCAGCGTTCCATGCTCCAAGTCTCCCATGCTCCCAGTCCCCCATGCTCCCAGTCCCCCATGCTCCCACTCTCCCATGCTCCCAACGTCCCATGCTCCCAACGTTCCATGCTCCCAACGTTCCATGCTCCCACTCTCCCATGCTCCCATGCTCCCATGCTCCCAGTCTCCCATGCCCCCAGCGTCCCATGCTCCCAATCTCCCATGCTCCCAGCGTTCCATGCTCCCTATGTTCCCTGCTCCCTGCGTTCCCTGCTCCCTGCGTTCCCTGCTCCCTGCGTTCCATGCTCCCAGCGTCCCATGCTCTCAGCGTTTCATGCTCTAAGCGTTTCATGCTCCCAGCGTTCCATGCTCCCAGTCTCCCATGCTTCCAGCGTCCCTTTCTCCCAGTCTCCCATGCTCCCAGCGTCCCATGTTCCTAGTCTCCCATGCTCCCAGTCCCCCATGCTCCCTGCGTTCCATGCTCCCAGTGTTCCATGCTCCCAGTCTCTCATGCTCCCAGCGTTCCATGCTCCCAGTCTCCCATGCTCCCAGCGTTCCATGCTCCCAGTCTCCCATGCTCCCAGTCTCCCATGCTCCCAGCGTTCCCTGCTCCCAGCGTTCCCTGCTCCCAGCGTTCCCTGCTCCCAGCGTTCCAAGCTCTCAGTCTCCCATGCTCCCAGCGTTCCATGCTCCCAGCGTCCCTTTCTCTCAGCGTCCCTTTCTCCCAGTCTCCCATGCTCCCAGCGTCCCATGCTCCCAACGTTCCATGCTCCCAGCGTTCCATGCTCCCAGTCTCCCATGCTCCCAGTCCCCCATGCTCCCAGTCCCCCATGCTCCCAGTCTCCCATGCTCCCAGCGTTCCATGCTCCCAGTCTCCCATGCTCCCAGCGTTCCATGCTCCCAGCATTCCATGCTCCCAGCGTTCCATGCTCCCACCCTCCCATGCTCCCACTCTCCCATGCTCCCATGCTCCCAACGTCCCATGCTCCCAACGTCCCATGCTCCCAACGTTCCATGCTCCCAGCCTTCCATGCTCCCAGTCTCCCATGCTCCCAGTCTCCCATGCTCCCAGCGTTCCATGCTCCAAGTCCCCCATGCTCCCAGTCCCCCATGCTCCCAGTCCCCCATGCTCCCAGTCTCCCATGCTCCCAGTCTCCCATGCTCCCAGCGTTCCATGCTCCCAGTCTCCCATGCTCCCAGCTTCCCATGCTCCCAGCGTTCCATGCTCCCAGCGTTCCATGCTCCCAGTCTCCCATGCTCCCAGTCCCCCATGCTCCCATGCTCGCAACGTCCCATGCTCCCAACGTCCCATGCTCCCAGCGTCCCTTTCTCCAAGCGTCCCTTTCTCCCAGTCTCCCATGCTCCCAGCGTCCCATGCTCCCAACGTTCCATGCTCCCAGCGTTCCATGCTCCCAGTCTCCCATGCTCCCAGTCCCCCATGCTCCCAGTCCCCCATGCTCCCAGTCCCCCATGCTCCCAGCGTTCCATGCTCCCAGTCTCCCATGCTCCCAGCATCCCATGCTCCCAGCGTTCCATGCTCCCTATGTTCCCTGCTCCCTGCGTTCCCTGCTCCCTGCGTTCCATGCTCCCAGTCTCCCATGCTCTCAGCGTTTCATGCTCTAAGCGTTTCATGCTCCCAGCGTTCCATGCTCCCAGTCTCCCATGCTTCCAGCGTCCCTTTCTCCCAGTCTCCCATGCTCCCAGTCTCCCATGCTCCCAGCGTTGCCTGCTCCCAGCATTCCCTGCTCCCAGCGTCCCCTGCTCCCAGCGTCCCATGCTCCCAGTCCCCCATGCTCCCTGCGTTCCATGCTCCCAGTGTTCCATGCTCCCAGTCTCTCATGCTCCCAGCGTTCCATGCTCCCAGTCTCCCATGCTCCCAGCGTTCCATGCTCCCAGTCTCCCATGCTCCCAGTCTCCCATGCTCCCAGCGTTCCCTGCTCCCAGCGTTCCCTGCTCCCAGCGTTCCAAGCTCCCAGTCTCCCATGCTCCCAGCGTTCCATGCTCCCAGTCTCCCATGCTCCCAGCGTTCCATGATCCCAGTCTCCCATGCTCCCAGTCTCCCATGCTCCCAGCGTTCCCTGTTCCCAGCGTTCTAAGCTCCCAGTCTCCCATGCTCCCAGCGTCCCATGCTCCCAGCGTCCCATGCTCCCAGTCTCCCATGCTCCCAGCGTTCCATGCTCCCAGCGTCCCATGCTCCCAACGTTCCATGCTCCCTGCGTTCCATGCTCCCTGCGTTCCATGCTCCCAGCATTCCATGCTCCCAGCGTTCCATGCTCCCACTCTCCCATGCTCCCATGCTCCCAACGTCCCATGCTCCCAACGTTCCATGCTCCCAACGTTCCATGCTCCCACTCTCCCATGCTCCCATGCTCCCATGCTCCCAACGTCCCATGCTCCCAACGTCACATGCTCCCAGCTTCCCATGCTCCCAGCTTCCCATGCTCCCAGCGTTCCATGCTCCCAGCGTTCCATGCTCCAAGTCTCCCATGCTCCCAGTCCCCCATGCTCCCAGTCCCCCATGCTCCCACTCTCCCATGCTCCCAACGTCCCATGCTCCCAACGTTCCATGCTCCCAACGTTCCATGCTCCCACTCTCCCATGCTCCCATGCTCCCATGCTCCCAACGTCCCATGCTCCCAACGTCACATGCTCCCAGCTTCCCATGCTCCCAGCGTTCCATGCTCCCAGCGTTCCATGCTCCAAGTCTCCCATGCTCCCAGTCCCCCATGCTCCCAGTCCCCCATGCTCCCAGTCCCCCATGCTCCCAGCGTTCCATGCTCCCAGCGTTCCATGCTCCCAGCGTTCCATGCTCCCAGTCTCCCATGCTCCCAGCGTTCCATGCTCCCAGTCTCCCATGATACCAGCGTTCCATGCTCCCAACGTTCCATGCTCCCAGCGTTCCATGCTCCCAGCGTTCCATGCTCCCAGCATTCCATGCTCCCAGCGTTCCATGCGCCCAGCGTTCCATGCTCCCAGTCCCCCATGCTCCCGGTCTCCCATGCTCCCAGCGTCCCATGCTCCCAGCGTTCCATGCCCCCAGTCTCCCATGCTCCCAGTCTCCCATGCTCCCAGCGTTCCATGCTCCCAGTCTCCCATGCTCCCAGTCTCCCATGCCCCCAGCGTCCCATGCTCTCAGCGTTTCATGCTCTAAGCGTTTCATGCTCCCAGCGTTCCATGCTCCCAGTCTCCCATGCTTCCAGCGTCCCTTTCTCCCAGTCTCCCATGCTCCCAGTCTCCCATGCTCCCAGCGTTCCATGCACCCAGTCTCCCATGCTCCCAGTCTCACATGCTCCCAGCGTTCCATGCTCCCTGCATTCCATGCTCCCAGCGTCCCATGCTCTCAGCGTCCCATGCTCTCAGCGTTTCATGCTCTAAGCGTTTCATGCTCCCAGCGTTCCATGCTCCCAGTCTCCCATGCTTCCAGCGTCCCTTTCTCCCAGTCTCCCATGCTCCCAGTCTCCCATGCTCCCAGCGTTGCCTGCTCCCAGCGTTCCCTGCTCCCAGCGTCCCATGCTCCCAGCGTCCCTTTCTCCCAGCGTCCCATGTTCCTAGTCTCCCATGCTCCCAGTCCCCCATGCTCCCAGTCCCCCATGCTCCCTGCGTTCCATGCTCCCAGTGTTCCATGCTCCCAGTCTCTCATGCTCCCAGCGTTCCATGCTCCCAGTCTCCCATGCTCCCAGCGTTCCATGCTCCCAGTCTCCCATGCTCCCAGCGTTCCCTGCTCCCAGCGTTCCAAGCTCCCAGTCTCCCATGCTCCCAGCGTTCCATAATCCCTGCGTTCCATGCTCCCTGCGGCCCATGCTCCCAGCGTCCCATGCTCCCAGCGTCCCTTTCTCCCAGCGTCCCATGTTCCTAGTCTCCCATGCTCCCAGTCCCCCATGCTCCCAGTCCCCCATGCTCCCTGCATTCCATGCTCCCAGTGTTCCATGCTCCCAGTCTCTCATGCTCCCAGCGTTCCATGCTCCCAGTCTCCCATGCTCCCAGCGTTCCATGCTCCCAGTCTCCCATGCTCCCAGCGTTCCCTGCTCCCAGCGTTCCAAGCTCCCAGTCTCCCATGCTCCCAGCGTTCCATAATCCCTGCGTTCCATGCTCCCTGCGGCCCATGCTCCCAGCGTCCCATGCTCCCAGTCTCCCATGCTCCCAGCGTTCCATGCTCCCAGCGTTCCATGCTCCCAGCGTCCCATGCTCCCAACGTTCCATGCTCCCAGTCTCCCATGCTCCCAGCATTCCATGCTCCCAGCGTTCCATGCTCCCACTCTCCCATGCTCCCATGCTCCCAACGTCCCATGCTCCCAACGTCCCATGCTCCCAACGTTCCATGTTCCCAACGTTCCATGCTCCCACTCTCCCATGCTCCCATGCTCCCAACGTCCCATGCTCCCAGCGTTCCATGCTCCCAACGTTCCATGCTCCCAGCGTTCCATGCTCCCAGTCTCCCATGCTCCCAGCTTCCCATGCTCCCAGCGTTCCATGCTCCCAGCGTTCCATGCTCCAAGTCTCCCATGCTCCAAGTCTCCCATGCTCCCAGTCCCCCATGCTCCCAGTCCCCCATGCTCCCAGTCTCCCATGCTCCCAGCGTCCCATGCTCCCAGTCTCCCATGATCCCAGCGTTCCATGCTCCCAACGTCCCATGCTCCCAACGTCCCATGCTCCCAGCGTTCCATGCTCCCAGCATTCCATGCGCCCAGCGTTCCATGCGCCCAGTCTCCCATGCTCCCAACGTCCCATGCTCCCAGCGTCCCTTTCTCCCAGTCTCCCATGCTCCCAGCGTCCCATGCTCCCAACGTTCCATGCTCCCAACGTTCCATGCTCCAAGTCTCCCATGCTCCCAGCGTTCCATAATCCCTGCGTTCCATGCTCCCTGCGGCCCATGCTCCCAGCGTCCCATGCTCCCAGTCTCCCATGCTCCCAGCGTTCCATGCTCCCAGCGTTCCATGCTCCCAGCGTCCCATGCTCCCAACGTTCCATGCTCCCAGTCTCCCATGCTCCCAGCGTTCCATAATCCCTGTGTTCCATGCTCCCAGTCTCCCATGCTCCCAGCGTTCCATGCTCCCAGCATTCCATGCTCCCAGCGTTCCATGCTCCCAGCATTCCATGCTCCCAGCGTTCCATGCTCCCACTCTCCCATGCTCCCATGCTCCCAACGTCCCATGCTCCCAATGTTCCATGCTCCCACTCTCCCATGCTCCCATGCTCCCAACGTCCCATGCTCCCAACGTTCCATGCTCCCAGCGTTCCATGCTCCCAGTCTCCCATGCTCCCAGCTTCCCATGCTCCCAGCGTTCCATGCTCCCAGCGTTCCATGCTCCAAGTCTCCCATGCTCCCAGTCCCCCATGCTCCCAGTCCCCCATGCTCCCAGTCTCCCATGCTCCCAGCGTTCCATGCTCCCAGTCTCCCATGATCCCAGCGTTCCATGCTCCTAACGTCCCATGCTCCCAACGTCCCATGCTCCCAACGTTCCATGCTCCCAGCGTTCCATGCTCCCAGTCTCCCTTGCTCCCAGCTTCCCATGCTCCCAGCGTTCCATGCTCCCAGCGTTCCATGCTCCAAGTCTCCCATGCTCCCAGTCCCCCATGCTCCCAGTCCCCCATGCTCCCAGTCTCCCATGCTCCCAGCGTTCCATGCTCCCAGCATTCCATGCTCCCAGCGTTCCATGCGCCCAGTCTCCCATGCTCCCAGCGTTCCATGCTCCCAGCATTCCATGCTCCCAGCGTTCCATGCGCCCAGTCTCCCATGCTCCCAACGTCCCATGCTCCCAGCGTCCCTTTCTCCCAGCGTCCCTTTCTCCCAGTCTCCCATGCTCCCAGCGTCCCATGCTCCCAACGTTCCATGCTCCAAGTCTCCCATGCTCCCAGCGTTCCATGCTCCCAGCGTTCCTTTCTCCCAGCGTCCCTTTCTCCCAGTCTCCCATGCTCCCCGCGTCCCAGTCTCCCAGCGTCCCTTTCTCTCAGCGTCCCAGTCTCCCAGCGTCCCTTTCTCCCAGTCTCCCATGCTCCCAGCGTCCCATGCTCCCAACGTTCCATGCTTCAAGTCCCCCATGCTCCCTGCGTTTCATGCTCCCAGCGTTCCATGCTCCCAGCGTTCCATGCTCCCAGTCTCCCATGCTCCCATGCTCGCAACGTCCCATGCTCCCAACGTCCCATGCTCCCAGTCTCCCATGCTCCCAGCGTTCCATGCTCCCAGCGTTCCATGCTCCCAGTCTCCCATGCTCCTAGCGTCCCATGCTCCTAGCGTCCCATGCTCCCAGCGTCCCATGCTCCCAACGTTCCATGCTCCCAGCGTTCCATGCTCCCAGTCTCCCATGCTCCCAGTCCCCCATGCTCCCAGTCCCCCATGCTCCCTGCGTTCCATGCTCCCAGCGTTCCATGCTCCCAGTCTCCCATGCTCCCAGCATCCCATGCTCCCAGCGTCCCATGCTCCCAGCGTCCCATGCTCCCAATCTCCCATGCTCCCAGCGTTCCATGCTCCCTATGTTCCCTGCTCCCTGCGTTCCCTGCTCCCTGCGTTCCATGCTCCCAGCGTCCCATGCTCTCAGCGTTTCATGCTCTAAGCGTTTCATGCTCCCAGCGTTCCATGCTCCCAATCTCCCATGCTCCCAGTCTCCCATGCTCCCAGCGTTCCATGCTCCCAGTCTCCCATGCTCCCAGTCTCCCATGCTCCCAGCGTTCCCTGCTCCCAGCGTTCCAAGCTCTGTCTCCCATGCTCCCAGCGTTCCATGCTCCCAGCGTTCCATGCTCCCAGTCTCCCATGCTCCCAGCGTTCCATGCTCCCAGTCTCCCATGCTCCCAGTCTCCCATGCTCCCAGCGTTCCCTGCTCCCAGCGTTCCCTGCTCCCAGCGTTCCAAGCTCTCAGTCTCCCATGCTCCCAGCGTTCCATGCTCCCAGCGTTCCATGCTCCCAGCGTTCCATGCTCCCAGTCTCCCATGCTCCCAGCGTTCCATGCTCCCAGTCTCCCATGCTCCCAGTCTCCCATGCTCCCAGCGTTCCCTGTTCCCAGCGTTCCAAGCTCCCAGTCTCCCATGCTCCCAGCGTTCCATAATCCCTGCGTTCCATGCTCCCAGCGTTCCATGCTCCCAGCGTTCCATGCTCCCAGCGTTCCATGCTCCCAACGTTCCATGCTCCCAACGTTCCATGCTCCCTGCGTTCCATGCTCCCAGCATTCCATGCTCCCAGCGTTCCATGCTCCCACTCTCCCATGCTCCCATGCTCCCAACGTCCCATGCTCCCAACGTTCCATGCTCCCAACGTTCCATGCTCCCACTCTCCCATGCTCCCAACGTCCCATGCTCCCAACGTCACATCCTCCCAGCTTCCCATGCTCCCAGCGTTCCATGCTCCCAGCGTTCCATGCTCCAAGTCTCCCATGCTCCCAGTCCCCCATGCTCCCAGTCTCCCATGCTCCCAGCGTTCCATGCTCCCAGTCTCCCATGCTCCCAGCGTTCCATGCTCCCAGTCTCCCATGCTCCCAGCGTTCCATGCTCCCAGCGTTCCATGCTCCCAGCGTCCCATGCTCCCAACGTTCCATGCTCCCAGTCTCCCATGCTCCCAGCGTTCCATAATCCCTGCGTTCCATGCTCCCTGCGGCCCATGCTCCCAGCGTCCCATGCTCCCAGTCTCCCATGCTCCCAGCGTTCCATGCTCCCAGCATTCCATGCTCCCAGCGTTCCATGCTCCCACTCTCCCATGCTCCCATGCTCCCATGCTCCCAACGTCCCATGCTCCCAACGTTCCATGCTCCCAACGTTCCATGCTCCCACTCTCCCATGCTCCCATGCTCCCAACGTCCCATGCTCCCAACGTCCCATGCTCCCAACGTTCCATGCTCCCAGCGTTCCATGCTCCCAGCTTCCCATGCTCCCAACGTTCCATGCTCCCAGCGTTCCATGCTCCCAGTCTCCCATGCTCCCAGCGTTCCATGCTCCCAGTGTTCCATGCTCCCAGCGTTCCATGCTCCCAGTCCCCCATGCTCCCAGTCCCCCATGCTCCCAGTCTCCCATGCTCCCAGCGTCCCATGCTCCCAGTCTCCCATGATCCCAACGTTCCATGCTCCAAGTCCCCCATGCTCCCTGCGTTTCATGCTCCCAGCGTTCCATGCTCCCAGCGTTCCATGCTCCCAGTCTCCCATGCTCCCATGCTCGCAACGTCCCATGCTCCCAACGTCCCATGCTCCCAACGTCCCATGCTCCCAGTCTCCCATGCTCCCAGCGTTCCATGCTCCCAGCGTTCCATGCTCCCAGTCTCCCATGCTCCTAGCGTCCCATGCTCCTAGCGTCCCATGCTCCCAGCGTCCCATCCTCCCAACGTTCCATGCTCCCAGCGTTCCATGCTCCCAGTCTCCCATGCTCCCAGTCCCCCAATCCTCCCAGTCCCCCATGCTCCCTGCGTTCCATGCTCCCAGCGTTCCATGCTCCCAGTCTCCCATGCTCCCAGCATCCCATGCTCCCAGCCTCCCATGCTCCCAGCGTCCCATGCTCCCAATCTCCCATGCTCCCAGCGTTCCATGCTCCCTATGTTCCCTGCTCCCTGCGTTCCCTGCTCCCTGCGTTCCATGCTCCCAGCGTCCCATGCTCTCAGCGTTTCATGCTCTAAGCGTTTCATGCTCCCAGCGTTCCATGCTCCCAGTCTCCCATGCTTCCAGCGTCCCTTTCTCCCAGTCTCCCATGCTCCCAGTCTCCCATGCTCCCAGCGTTGCCTGCTCCCAGCGTTCCCTGCTCCCAGCGTCCCCTGCTCCCAGCGTCCCATTCTCCCAGTCCCCCATGCTCCCTGCGTTCCATGCTCCCAGTGTTCCATGCTCCCAGTCTCTCATGCTCCCAGCGTTCCATGCTCCCAGTCTCCCATGCTCCCAGCGTTCCATGCTCCCAGTCTCCCATGCTCCCAGCGTTCCCTGCTCCCAGCGTTCCCTGCTCCCAGCGTTCCAAGCTCCCAGTCTCCCATGCTCCCAGCGTTCCATGCTCCCAGCGTTCCATGCTCCCAGTCTCCCATGCTCCCAGCGTTCCATGCTCCCAGTCTCCCATGCTCCCAGTCTCCCATGCTCCCAGCGTTCCCTGTTCCCAGCGTTCTAAGCTCCCAGTCTCCCATGCTCCCAGCGTTCCATAATCCCTGCGTTCAATGCTCGCAACGTCCCATGCTCCCAACGTCCCATGCTCCCAGTCTCCCATGCTCCCAGCGTTCCATGCTCCCAGCGTTCCATGCTCCCAGTCTCCCATGCTCCTAGCGTCCCATGCTCCTAGCGTCCCATGCTCCCAGCGTCCCATCCTCCCAACGTTCCATGCTCCCAGCGTTCCATGCTCCCAGTCTCCCATGCTCCCAGTCCCCCATGCTCCCAGTCCCCCATGCTCCCTGCGATCCATGCTCCCAGCGTTCCATGCTCCCAGTCTCCCATGCTCCCAGCATCCCATGCTCCCAGCCTCCCATGCTCCCAGCGTCCCATGCTCCCTATCTCCCATGCTCCCAGCGTTCCATGCTCCCTATGTTCCCTGCTCCCTGCGTTCCCTGCTCCCTGCGTTCCATGCTCCCAGCGTCCCATGCTCTCAGCGTTTCATGCTCTAAGCGTTTCATGCTCCCAGCGTTCCATGCTCCCAGTCTCCCATGCTTCCAGCGTCCCTTTCTCCCAGTCTCCCATGCTCCCAGTCTCCCATGCTCCCAGCGTTGCCTGCTCCCAGCGTTCCCTGCTCCCAGCGTCCCCTGCTCCCAGCGTCCCATGCTCCCAGTCCCCCATGCTCCCTGCGTTCCATGCTCCCAGTGTTCCATGCTCCCAGTCTCTCATGCTCCCAGCGTTCCATGCTCCCAGTCTCCCATGCTCCCAGCGTTCCATGCTCCCAGTCTCCCATGCTCCCAGCGTTCCCTGCTCCCAGCGTTCCCTGCTCCCAGCGTTCCCTGCTCCCAGCGTTCCAAGCTCCCAGTCTCCCATGCTCCCAGCGTTCCATGCTCCCAGCGTTCCATGCTCCCAGTCTCCCATGCTCCCAGCGTTCCATGCTCCCAGTCTCCCATGCTCCCAGTCTCCCATGCTCCCAGCGTTCCCTGTTCCCAGCGTTCTAAGCTCCCAGTCTCCCATGCTCCCAGCGTTCCATAATCCCTGCGTTCAATGCTCCCTGCGGCCCATGCTCCCAGCGTCCCATGCTCCCAGCGTCCCATGCTCCCAGTCTCCCATGCTCCCAGCGTTCCATGCTCCCAGCGTCCCATGCTCCCAACGTTCCATGCTCCCTGCGTTCCATGCTCCCAGCGTTCCATGCTCCCAGCGTTCCATGCTCCCATGCTCCCAACGTCCCATGCTCCCAACGTCCCATGCTCACAACGTCCCATGCTCCCAACGTCACATGCTCCCAGCTTCCCATGCTCCCAGCGTTACATGCTCCAAGTCTCCCATGCTCCCAGTCCCCCATGCTCCCAGTCTCCCATGCTCCCAGCGTTCCATGCTCCCAGTCTCCCATGCTCCCAGCGTTCCATGCTCCCAGTCTCCCATGCTCCCAGCGTTCCATGCTCCCAGGCTCCCATGATACCAGCGTTCCATGCTCCCAACGTCCCATGCTCCCAGCGTTCCATGCTCCCAGCGTTCCATGCTCCCAGCATTCCATGCTCCCAGCGTTCCATGCGCCCAGTCTCCCATGCTCCCAACGTCCCATGCTCCCAACGTCCCATGCTCCCAGCGTTCCATGCTCCCAGCGTTCCATGCTCCCAGTCCCCCATGCTCCCGGTCTCCCATGCTCCCAGCGTCCCATGCTCCCAGCGTTCCATGCCCCCAGTCTCCCATGCTCCCAGTCTCCCATGCTCCCAGCGTTCCATGCTCCCAGTCTCCCATGCTCCCAGTCTCCCATGCCCCCAGCGTTCCATAATCCATGCGTTCCATGCTCCCAGCATTCCATGCTCCCAACGTTCCATGCTCCCAGCATTCCATGCTCCCAACGTTCCATGCTCCCAGTCTCACATGCTCCCAGCGTTCCATGCTCCCAGCGTTCCATGCTCCCAACGTTCCATGCTCTCAGTCTCCCATGCTCCCTGCGTTCCATGCTCCCTGCGTTCCATGCTCCCCGCGTTCCATGCTCCCTGCGTTTCATGCTCCCAACGTTCAATGCTCCCTGCGTTCCATGCTCTCAGTCTCCCATGCTCCCTGCGTTCCATGCTCCCAGCGTTCCATGCTCCCTGCGTTACATGCTCCCTGCGTTTCATGCTCCCTGCGTTCCATGCTCCCAGCATTCCATGCTCCCAGCGTTCCATGCTCCCACTCTCCCATGCTCCCAGCGTTCCATGCTCCCATGCTCCCAACGTCCCATGCTCCCAACGTTCCATGCTCCCAACGTTCCATGCTCCCACTCTCCCATGCTCCCAACGTCCCATGCTCCCAACGTTCCATGCTCCCAGCGTTCCATGCACCCAGTCTCCCATGCTCCCAGCTTCCCATGCTCCCAGCGTTCCATGCTCCCAGCTTCCCATGCTCCCAGCGTTCCATGCTCCCAGCGTTCCATGCTCCAAGTCTCCCATGCTCCCAGTCCCCCATGCTCCCAGTCCGCCATGCTCCCAGTCCCCCATGCTCCCAGTCTCCCATGCTCCCAGCGATCCATGCTCCCAGCGTTCCATGCTCCCAGCGTTCCATGCGCCCAGTCTCCCATGCTCCCAACGTCCCATGCTCCCAGCATTCCATGCTCCCAGCGTTCCATGCTCCCAGTCTCCCATGCGCCCAGCATTCCATGCTCCCAGCGTTCCATGCGCCCAGTCTCCCATGCTCCCAGCATTCCATGCTCCCAGCGTTCCATGCGCCCAGTCTCCCATGCTCCCAACGTCCCATGCTCCCAGCATCCCTTTTTCCCAGCGTCCCTTTCTCCCAGTCTCCCATGCTCCCAGCGTCCCATGCTCCCAACGTTCCATGCTCCAAGTCTCCCATGCTCCCAGCGTTCCATGCTCCCAGCGTTCCTTTCTCCCAGCGTCCCTTTCTCCCAGTCTCCCATGCTCCCCGCGTCCCAGTCTCCCAGCGTCCCTTTCTCTCAGCGTCCCTTTCTCTCAGCGTCCCTTTCTCCCAGTCTCCCATGCTCCCAGCGTCCCATGCTCCCAGCGTCCCATGCTCCCAACGTTCCATGCTCCAAGTCCCCCATGCTCCCTGCGTTTCATGCTCCCAGCGTTCCATGCTCCCTGCGTTCCATGCTCCCAGTCTCCCATGCTCCCAGCGTTCCATACTCCCAATCTCCCATGCTCCCTGCGTTCCATGCTCCCTGCGTTCCATGCTCCCTGCGTTTCATGCTCCCTGCGTTCCATGCTCCCAGCATTCCATGCTCCCTGCGTTCCATGCTCCCAGTCTCCCATGCTCCCTACGTTCCATGCTCCCTGCGTTCCATGCTCCCTGCGTTTCATGCTCCCTGCGTTCCCTGCTCCCAGCGTTCCATGCTCCCAGTCTCCCATGCTCCCAACGTCCCATGCTCCCAACGTTCCATGCTCCCAGTCTCCCATGCTCCCAGCGTTCCATGCTCCCAGTCTCCCATGAACCCAGCTTCCCATGCTCCCAGCGTTCCATGCTCCCAGCGTCCCATGCTCCCAATCTCCCATGCTCCCTGTGTTCCATGCTCCCTGTGTTCCATGCTCCCAGCGTTCCCTGCTCCCTGCGATCCATGTTCCCAGCGTTCCATGTTCCCAGCGTTCCATGCTCCCAGCGTCCCATGCTCCCAACGTTCCATGCTCCCAGTCTCCCATGCTCCCAGTGTTCCATAATCCCTGCGTTCCATGCTCCCTGCGGCCCATGCTCCCAGCGTCCCATGCTCCCAGTCTCCCATGCTCCCAGCGTTCCATGCTCCCACTCTCCCATGCTCCCATGCTCCCAACGTCCCATGCTCCCAACGTTCCATGCTCCCAACGTTCCATGCTCCCACTCTCCCATGCTCCCATGCTCCCAACGTCCCATGCTCCCAACGTCCCATGCTCCCAACGTTCCAAGCTCCCAGCGTTCCATGCTCCCAGTCTCCCATGCTCCCAGCTTCCCATGCTCCCAGCGTTCCATGCTCCCAGCGTTCCATGCTCCAAGTCTCCCATGCTCCCAGTCCCCCATGCTCCCAGTCCCCCATGCTCCCAGTCTCCCATGCTCCCAGCGTTCCATGCTCCCAGTCTCCCATGATCCCAGCGTCCCATGCTCCCAGCGTTCCATGCTCCCAACGTCCCATGCTCCCAGCGTTCCATGCTCCCAGCATTCCATGCTCCCAGCGTTCCATGCTCCCAGTCTCCCATGCTCCCAACGTCCCATGCTCCCAGCGTCCCTTTCTCCCAGCGTCCCTTTCTCCCAGTCTCCCATGCTCCCAGCGTCCCATGCTCCCAACGTTCCATGCTCCAAGTCTCCCATGCTCCCAGCGTTCCATGCTCCCAGCGTTCCTTTCTCCCAGTCTCCCATGCTCCCCGCGTCCCAGTCTGCCAGCGTCCCTATCTCTCAGCGTCCCTTTCTCTCAGCGTCCCTTTCTCCCAGTCTCCCATGCTCCCAGCGTCCCATGCTCCCAACGTTCCATGCTCCCATGCTCCCAACGTCCCATGCTCCCAACGTCCCATGCTCCCAGTCTCCCATGCTCCCAGCGTTCCATGCTCCCTGCGTTTCATGCTCCCAGCGTTCCATGCTCCCAGCGTTCCATGCTCCCATGCTCCCAACGTCCCATGCTCCCAGTCTCCCATGCTCCCAGCGTTCCATGCTCCCAGCGTTCCATGCTCCCAGCGTTCCATGCTCCCAGTCTCCCATGCTCCTAGCGTCCCATGCTCCCAGCGTCCCATGCTCCCAACGTTCCATGCTCCCAGCGTCCCATGCTCCCAACGTTCCATGCTCCCAGCGTTCCATGCTCCCAGTCTCCCATGCGCCCAGTCTCCCATGCTCCCAGTCCCCCATGCTCCCAGTCCCCCATGCTCCCAGTCCCCCATGCTCCCTGCGTTCCATGCTCCCAGCGTTCCATGCTCCCAGTCTCCCATGCTCCCAGCATCCCATGCTCCCAGCGTCCCATGCTCCCAGCGTCCCATGCTCCCAATCTCCCATGCTCCCAGCGTTCCATGCTCCCTATGTTCCCTGCTCCCAGCGTTCCCTGCTCCCTGCGTTCCATGCTCCCAGCGTCCCATGCTCTCAGCGTTTCATGCTCTCAGCGTTTCATGCTCCCAGCGTTCCATGCTCCCAGCGTCCCTTTCTCCCAGTCTCCCATGCTCCCAGTCTCCCATGCTCCCAGTCTCCCATGCTCCCAGCGTTGCCTGCTCCCAGCGTTCCCTGCTCCCAGCGTTCCCTGCTCCCAGCGTCCCATGCTCCCAGCGTCCCATGCTCCCAGCGTCCCATGTTCCTAGTCTCCCATGCTCCCAGTCCCCCATGCTCCCTGCGTTCCATGCTCCCAGTGTTCCATGCTCCCAGTCTCTCATGCTCCCAGCGTTCCATGCTCCCAGTCTCCCATGCTCCCAGCGTTCCATGCTCCCAGTCTCCCATGCTCCCAGTCTCCCATGCTCCTAGTCTCCCATGCTCCCAGCGTTCCCTGCTCCCAGCGTTCCCTGCTCCCAGCGTTCCAAGCTCCCAGTCTCCCATGCTCCCACCGTTCCATAATCCCTGCGTTCCATGCTCCCAGCGTTCCATGCTCCCAGTCTCCCATGCTCCCAGCGTTCCATGCTCCCAGTCTCCCATGCTCCCAGTCTCCCATGCTCCCAGCGTTCCCTGTTCCCAGCGTTCCAAGCTCCCAGTCTCCCATGCTCCCAGCGTTCCATAATCCCTGCGTTCCATGCTCCCTGCGGCCCATGCTCCCAGCGTCCCATGCTCCCAGTCTCCCATGCTCCCAGCGTTCCATGCTCCCAGCGTCCCATGCTCCCAACGTCCCATGCTCCCTGCGTTCCATGCTCCCTGCGTTCCATGCTCCCAGCATTCCATGCTCCCAGCGTTCCATGCTCCCACTCTCCCATGCTCCAATGCTCCCATGCTCCCAACGTCCCATGCTCCCAACGTCCCATGCTCCCAACGTTCCATGCTCCCACTCTCCCATGCTCCCATGCTCCCAACGTCACATGCTCCCAGCTTCCCATGCTCCCAGCGTTCCATGCTCCCAGCGTTCCATGCTCCCAGTCTCCCATGCTCCCAGTCCCCCATGCTCCCAGTCCCCCATGCTCCCAGTCTCCCATGCTCCCAGCGTTCCATGCTCCCAGTCTCCCATGCTCCCAGCGTTCCATGCTCCCAGTCTCCCATGATACCAGCGTTCCATGCTCCCAACGTCCCATGCTCCCAACGTCCCATGCTCCCAGCGTTCCATGCTCCCAGCATTCCATGCTCCCAGCGTTCCATGCGCCCAGTCTCCCATGCTCCCAACGTCCCATGCTCCCAGCGTTCCATGCTCCCAGCGTCCCTTTCTCCCAGTCTCCCATGCTCCCAGCCTCCCATGCTCCCAACGTTCCATGCTCCAAGTCTCCCATGCTCCCAGCGTTCCATGCTCCCAGCGTTCCTTTCTCCCAGTCTCCCATGCTCCCCGCGTCCCAGTCTCCCAGCGTCCCTTTCTCTCACCGTCCCTTTCTCTCAGCGTCCCTTTCTCCCAGTCTCCCATGCTCCCAGCGTCCCATGCTCCCAACGTTCCATGCTCCAAGTCCCCCATGCTCCCTGCGTTTCATGCTCCCAGCGTTCCATGCTCCCAGTCTCCCATGCTCCCATGCTCCCAACGTCCCATGCTCCCAGTCCCCCATGCTCCCAGTCCCCCATGCTCCCAGTCTCCCATGCTCCCAGTGTTCCATGCTCCCAGTCTCCCATGATCCCAGCGTTCCATGCTCCCAACGTCCCATGCTCCCAACGTCCCATGCTCCCAACGATCCATGCTCCCAGCGTTCCATGCTCCCAGTCTCCCATGCTCCCAGTCTCCCATGCTCCCAGCTTCCCATGCTCCCAGCGTTCCATGCTCCCAGCGTTCCATGCTCCAAGTCTCCCATGCTCCCAGTCCCCCATGCTCCCAGTCCCCCATGCTCCCAGTCTCCCATGCTCCCAGCGTCCCATGCTCCCAGTCTCCCATGATCCCAGCGTTCCATGCTCCCAACGTCCCATGCTCCCAACGTCCCATGCTCCCAGCGTTCCATGCTCCCAGCATTCCATGCTCCCAGCGTTCCATGCGCCCAGTCTCCCATGCTCCCAACGTCCCATGCTCCCAGCGTCCCTTTCTCCCAGCGTCCCTTTCTCCCAGTCTCCCATGCTCCCATGCTCCCAACGTCCCATGTTCCCAACGTCCCATGCTCCCAACGTTCCAAGCTCCCAGCGTTCCATGCTCCCAGTCTCCCATGCTCCCAGCTTCCCATGCTCCCAGCGTTCCATGCTCCCAGCGTTCCATGCTCCAAGTCTCCCATGCTCCCAGTCCCCCATGCTCCCAGTCCCCCATGCTCCCAGTCTCCCATGCTCCCAGCGTTCCATGCTCCCAGTCTCCCATGATCCCAGCGTCCCATGCTCCCAGCGTTCCATGCTCCCAACGTCCCATGCTCCCAGCGTTCCATGCTCCCAGCATTCCATGCTCCCAGCGTTCCATGCTCCCAGTCTCCCATGCTCCCAACGTCCCATGCTCCCAGCGTCCCTTTCTCCCAGCGTCCCTTTCTCCCAGTCTCCCATGCTCCCAGCGTCCCATGCTCCCAACGTTCCATGCTCCAAGTCTCCCATGCTCCCAGCGTTCCATGCTCCCAGCGTTCCTTTCTCCCAGTCTCCCATGCTCCCCGCGTCCCAGTCTTCCAGCGTCCCTATCTCTCAGCGTCCCTTTCTCTCAGCGTCCCTTTCTCCCAGTCTCCCATGCTCCCAGCGTCCCATGCTCCCAACGTTCCATGCTCCCATGCTCCCAACGTCCCATGCTCCCAACGTCCCATGCTCCCAGTCTCCCATGCTCCCAGCGTTCCATGCTCCCTGCGTTTCATGCTCCCAGCGTTCCATGCTCCCATGCTCCCAACGTCCCATGCTCCCAGTCTCCCATGCTCCCAGCGTTCCATGCTCCCAGCGTTCCATGCTCCCAGCGTTCCATGCTCCCAGTCTCCCATGCTCCTAGCGTCCCATGCTCCCAGCGTCCCATGCTCCCAACGTTCCATGCTCCCAGCGTCCCATGCTCCCAACGTTCCATGCTCCCAGCGTTCCATGCTCCCAGTCTCCCATGCGCCCAGTCTCCCATGCTCCCAGTCCCCCATGCTCCCAGTCCCCCATGCTCCCAGTCCCCCATGCTCCCTGCGTTCCATGCTCCCAGCGTTCCATGCTCCCAGTCTCCCATGCTCCCAGCATCCCATGCTCCCAGCGTCCCATGCTCCCAGCGTCCCATGCTCCCAATCTCCCATGCTCCCAGCGTTCCATGCTCCCTATGTTCCCTGCTCCCAGCGTTCCCTGCTCCCTGCGTTCCATGCTCCCAGCGTCCCATGCTCTCAGCGTTTCATGCTCTCAGCGTTTCATGCTCCCAGCGTTCCATGCTCCCAGCGTCCCTTTCTCCCAGTCTCCCATGCTCCCAGTCTCCCATGCTCCCAGTCTCCCATGCTCCCAGTCTCCCATGCTCCCAGCGTTGCCTGCTCCCAGCGTTCCCTGCTCCCAGCGTTCCCTGCTCCCAGCGTCCCATGCTCCCAGCGTCCCATGCTCCCAGCGTCCCATGTTCCTAGTCTCCCATGCTCCCAGTCCCCCATGCTCCCTGCGTTCCATGCTCCCAGTGTTCCATGCTCCCAGTCTCTCATGCTCCCAGCGTTCCATGCTCCCAGTCTCCCATGCTCCCAGCGTTCCATGCTCCCAGTCTCCCATGCTCCCAGTCTCCCATGCTCCCAGCGTTCCCTGCTCCCAGCGTTCCCTGCTCCCAGCGTTCCAAGCTCCCAGTCTCCCATGCTCCCACCGTTCCATAATCCCTGCGTTCCATGCTCCCAGCGTTCCATGCTCCCAGTCTCCCATGCTCCCAGCGTTCCATGCTCCCAGTCTCCCATGCTCCCAGTCTCCCATGCTCCCAGCGTTCCCTGTTCCCAGCGTTCCAAGCTCCCAGTCTCCCATGCTCCCAGCGTTCCATAATCCCTGCGTTCCATGCTCCCTGCGGCCCATGCTCCCAGCGTCCCATGCTCCCAGTCTCCCATGCTCCCAGCGTTCCATGCTCCCAGCGTCCCATGCTCCCAGCGTCCCATGCTCCCAACGTTCCATGCTCCCTGCGTTCCATGCTCCCTGCGTTCCATGCTCCCAGCATTCCATGCTCCCAGCGTTCCATGCTCCCACTCTCCCATGCTCCAATGCTCCCATGCTCCCAACGTCCCATGCTCCCAACGTCCCATGCTCCCAACGTTCCATGCTCCCACTCTCCCATGCTCCCATGCTCCCAACGTCACATGCTCCCAGCTTCCCATGCTCCCAGCGTTCCATGCTCCCAGCGTTCCATGCTCCCAGTCTCCCATGCTCCCAGTCCCCCATGCTCCCAGTCCCCCATGCTCCCAGTCTCCCATGCTCCCAGCGTTCCATGCTCCCAGTCTCCCATGCTCCCAGCGTTCCATGCTCCCAGTCTCCCATGATACCAGCGTTCCATGCTCCCAACGTCCCATGCTCCCAACGTCCCATGCTCCCAGCGTTCCATGCTCCCAGCATTCCATGCTCCCAGCGTTCCATGCGCCCAGTCTCCCATGCTCCCAACGTCCCATGCTCCCAGCGTTCCATGCTCCCAGCGTCCCTTTCTCCCAGTCTCCCATGCTCCCAGCCTCCCATGCTCCCAACGTTCCATGCTCCAAGTCTCCCATGCTCCCAGCGTTCCATGCTCCCAGCGTTCCTTTCTCCCAGTCTCCCATGCTCCCCGCGTCCCAGTCTCCCAGCGTCCCTTTCTCTCACCGTCCCTTTCTCTCAGCGTCCCTTTCTCCCAGTCTCCCATGCTCCCAGCGTCCCATGCTCCCAACGTTCCATGCTCCAAGTCCCCCATGCTCCCTGCGTTTCATGCTCCCAGCGTTCCATGCTCCCAGTCTCCCATGCTCCCATGCTCCCAACGTCCCATGCTCCCAGTCCCCCATGCTCCCAGTCCCCCATGCTCCCAGTCTCCCATGCTCCCAGTGTTCCATGCTCCCAGTCTCCCATGATCCCAGCGTTCCATGCTCCCAACGTCCCATGCTCCCAACGTCCCATGCTCCCAACGATCCATGCTCCCAGCGTTCCATGCTCCCAGTCTCCCATGCTCCCAGTCTCCCATGCTCCCAGCTTCCCATGCTCCCAGCGTTCCATGCTCCCAGCGTTCCATGCTCCAAGTCTCCCATGCTCCCAGTCCCCCATGCTCCCAGTCCCCCATACTCCCAGTCTCCCATGCTCCCAGCGTCCCATGCTCCCAGTCTCCCATGATCCCAGCGTTCCATGCTCCCAACGTCCCATGCTCCCAACGTCCCATGCTCCCAGCGTTCCATGCTCCCAGCATTCCATGCTCCCAGCGTTCCATGCGCCCAGTCTCCCATGCTCCCAACGTCCCATGCTCCCAGCGTCCCTTTCTCCCAGCGTCCCTTTCTCCCAGTCTCCCATGCTCCCAGCGTCCCATGCTCCCAACGTTCCATGCTCCAAGTCTCCCATGCTCCCAGCGTTCCATGCTCCCAGCGTTCCTTTGTCCCAGCGTCCCTTTCTCCCAGTCTCCCATGCTCCCCGCGTCCCAGTCTCCCAGCGTCCCTTTCTCTCAGCGTCCCTTTCTCTCAGCGTCCCTTTCTCCCAGTCTCCCATGCTCCCAGCGTCCCATGCTCCCAACGTTCCATGCTCCCAGCGTTCCATGCTCCCAGTCTCCCATGCTCCCATGCTCCCAACATCCCATGCTCCCAACGTCCCATGCTCCCAGTCTCCCATGCTCCCAGCGTTCCATGCTCCCAGCGTTCCATGCTCCCAGTCTCCCATGCTCCTAGCGTCCCATGCTCCCAGCGTCCCATGCTCCCAGCGTCCCATGCTCCCAACGTTCCATGCTCCCAGCGTTCCATGCGCCCAGTCTCCCATGCTCCCAGTCCCCCATGCTCCCAGTCCCCCATGCTCCCTGCGTTCCATGCTCCCAGCGTTCCATGCTCCCAGTCTCCCATGCTCCCAGCATCCCATGCTCCCAGCGTCCCATGCTCCCAATCTCCCATGCTCCCAGCGTTCCATGCTCCCTATGTTCCCTGCTCCCTGCGTTCCCTGCTCCCTGCGTTCCATGCTCCCAGCGTCCCATGCTCTCAGCGTTTCATGCTCTAAGCGTTTCATGCTCCCAGCGTTCCATGCTCCCAGTCTCTCATGCTTCCAGCGTCCCTTTCTCCCAGTCTCCCATGCTCCCATGCTCCCAGTCTCCCATGCTCCCAGTCTCCCATGCTCCCAGTCTCCCATGCTCCCAGACCCCCATGCTCCCAGTCCCCCATGCTCCCTGCGTTCCCTGCTCCCAGCGTCCCTTTCTCCCAGCGTCCCTTTCTCCCAGCGTCCCTTTCTCCCAGCGTTCCTTTCTCCCAGTCTCCCATGCTCCCAGTCTCCCATGCTCCCAGTCTCCCATGCTCCCAGCGTTCCATGCTCCCAGTCTCCCATGCTCCCAGCGTTCCCTGCTCCCAGCGTTCCATGCTCCCAGTCTCCCATGCTCCCAGCGTTCCATGCTCCCAGTCTCCCATGCTCCCAGTCTCCCATGCTCCCAGTCTCCCATGCTCCCTGTGTCCCATGCTCCCTGTGTCCCATGCTCCCAGCGTTCCATGCGCCCAGCGTTCCATGCTCCCAGTCTCCCATGCTCCCAGCCTCCCATGCTCCCTGTGTCCCATGCTCCCTGTGTCCCATGCTCCCAACGTGCCATGCTCCCAACGTTCCATGCTCCCAGTCTCCCATGCTCCCAGTCTCCCATGCTCCCAGTCTCCCATGCTCCCAGTCTCCCATGCTCCCATGCTCCCAGTCTCCCATGCTCCCAGCATTCCCTGCTCCCAGCGTTCCATGCTCCCAGTCTCCCTTGCTCCCAGTCTCCCTTGCTCCCAGTCTCCCATGCTCCCAGCGTTCCATAATCCCTGCGTTCCATGCTCCCAGTCTCCCATGCTCCCAGCGTTCCATGCTCCAAGTATCCCATGCTCCCAGCGTCCCATGCTCCCGGCGTCCCATGCTCCCGGCGTCCCATGCTCCCAGCGTCCCATGCTCCCAGCGTCCCATGCTCCCAGCGTCCCATGTTCCTAGCCTCCCATGCTTCCTGCGTCCCATGTTCCTAGTCTCCCAGTCTCCCAGCGTTCCATGCTCCCGGCGTTCCATGCTCCCGGCGTCCCATGCTCCCAGCGTTCCATGCTCCCAGCGTCCCATGCTCCCAGCGTTCCATGCTCCCAGCGTTCCATGCTCCCAGCGTTCCATGCTCCCAGCATTCCATGCTCCCAGCTTCCCTTTCTCCCAGTCTCCTATCCTCCCAGTCTCCCCACCTCCCAGTCTCCCATCCTCCCAGCGTCCCATGCTCCCAGTCTCCCATGCTCCCAATCTCCCATGCTCCCAGTGTCCCATGCTCCCAGTCTCCCATGCTCCCAGCGTCCCATGCTCCCAGCGTTCCATGCTCCCAGCGTTCCATGCTCCCAGTCTCCCATGCTCCCATGCTCCCTGCGTTCCATGCTCCCAGTCTCCCATGCTCCCAGTCTCCCATGCTACCAGTGTTCTATGCTCCCAGTCTCCCATGCTAACAGCGTCCCTTGCTCCCAGCGTCCCATGCTCCCGGCGTCCCATGCTCCCAGCGTTCCATGCTCCCAGCGTTCCATGCTCCCACTCTCCCATGCTCCTAGTCTCCCATGCTCCCAGTCCCCCATGCTCCCTGCGTTCCATGCTCCCAGTGTTCCATGCTCCCAGTCTCTCATGCTCCCAGCGTTCCATGCTCCCAGTCTCCCATGCTCCCAGCGTTCCATGCTCCCAGTCTCCCATGCTCCCAGTCTCCCATGCTCCCAGTCTCCCATGCTCCCAGCGTTCCCTGCTCCCAGCGTTCCCTGCTCCCAGCGTTCCAAGCTCCCAGTCTCCCATGCTCCCACCGTTCCATAATCCCTGCGTTCCATGCTCCCAGCGTTCCATGCTCCCAGTCTCCCATGCTCCCAGCGTTCCATGCTCCCAGTCTCCCATGCTCCCAGTCTCCCATGCTCCCAGCGTTCCCTGTTCCCAGCGTTCCAAGCTCCCAGTCTCCCATGCTCCCAGCGTTCCATAATCCCTGCGTTCCATGCTCCCTGCGGCCCATGCTCCCAGCGTCCCATGCTCCCAGTCTCCCATGCTCCCAGCGTTCCATGCTCCCAGCGTCCCATGCTCCCAACGTTCCATGCTCCCTGCGTTCCATGCTCCCTGCGTTCCATGCTCCCAGCATTCCATGCTCCCAGCGTTCCATGCTCCCACTCTCCCATGCTCCAATGCTCCCATGCTCCCAACGTCCCATGCTCCCAACGTCCCATGCTCCCAACGTTCCATGCTCCCACTCTCCCATGCTCCCATGCTCCCAACGTCACATGCTCCCAGCTTCCCATGCTCCCAGCGTTCCATGCTCCCAGCGTTCCATGCTCCCAGTCTCCCATGCTCCCAGTCCCCCATGCTCCCAGTCCCCCATGCTCCCAGTCTCCCATGCTCCCAGCGTTCCATGCTCCCAGTCTCCCATGCTCCCAGCGTTCCATGCTCCCAGTCTCCCATGATACCAGCGTTCCATGCTCCCAACGTCCCATGCTCCCAACGTCCCATGCTCCCAGCGTTCCATGCTCCCAGCATTCCATGCTCCCAGCGTTCCATGCGCCCAGTCTCCCATGCTCCCAACGTCCCATGCTCCCAGCGTTCCATGCTCCCAGCGTCCCTTTCTCCCAGTCTCCCATGCTCCCAGCCTCCCATGCTCCCAACGTTCCATGCTCCAAGTCTCCCATGCTCCCAGCGTTCCATGCTCCCAGCGTTCCTTTCTCCCAGTCTCCCATGCTCCCCGCGTCCCAGTCTCCCAGCGTCCCTTTCTCTCACCGTCCCTTTCTCTCAGCGTCCCTTTCTCCCAGTCTCCCATGCTCCCAGCGTCCCATGCTCCCAACGTTCCATGCTCCAAGTCCCCCATGCTCCCTGCGTTTCATGCTCCCAGCGTTCCATGCTCCCAGTCTCCCATGCTCCCATGCTCCCAACGTCCCATGCTCCCAGTCCCCCATGCTCCCAGTCCCCCATGCTCCCAGTCTCCCATGCTCCCAGTGTTCCATGCTCCCAGTCTCCCATGATCCCAGCGTTCCATGCTCCCAACGTCCCATGCTCCCAACGTCCCATGCTCCCAACGATCCATGCTCCCAGCGTTCCATGCTCCCAGTCTCCCATGCTCCCAGTCTCCCATGCTCCCAGCTTCCCATGCTCCCAGCGTTCCATGCTCCCAGCGTTCCATGCTCCAAGTCTCCCATGCTCCCAGTCCCCCATGCTCCCAGTCCCCCATACTCCCAGTCTCCCATGCTCCCAGCGTCCCATGCTCCCAGTCTCCCATGATCCCAGCGTTCCATGCTCCCAACGTCCCATGCTCCCAACGTCCCATGCTCCCAGCGTTCCATGCTCCCAGCATTCCATGCTCCCAGCGTTCCATGCGCCCAGTCTCCCATGCTCCCAACGTCCCATGCTCCCAGCGTCCCTTTCTCCCAGCGTCCCTTTCTCCCAGTCTCCCATGCTCCCAGCGTCCCATGCTCCCAACGTTCCATGCTCCAAGTCTCCCATGCTCCCAGCGTTCCATGCTCCCAGCGTTCCTTTGTCCCAGCGTCCCTTTCTCCCAGTCTCCCATGCTCCCCGCGTCCCAGTCTCCCAGCGTCCCTTTCTCTCAGCGTCCCTTTCTCTCAGCGTCCCTTTCTC
This sequence comes from Telmatherina bonti, assembly GCF_933228915.1. NCBI lineage: Eukaryota > Metazoa > Chordata > Actinopteri > Atheriniformes > Telmatherinidae > Telmatherina > Telmatherina bonti. Next base: position 42,983,877 of record NC_136623.1, read on the forward strand.
CCAGTCTCCCATGCTCCCAGCGTCCCATGCTCCCAACGTTCCATGCTCCCAGCGTTCCATGCTCCCAGTCTCCCATGCTCCCATGCTCCCAACATCCCATGCTCCCAACGTCCCATGCTCCCAGTCTCCCATGCTCCCAGCGTTCCATGCTCCCAGCGTTCCATGCTCCCAGTCTCCCATGCTCCTAGCGTCCCATGCTCCCAGCGTCCCATGCTCCCAGCGTCCCATGCTCCCAACGTTCCATGCTCCCAGCGTTCCATGCGCCCAGTCTCCCATGCTCCCAGTCCCCCATGCTCCCAGTCCCCCATGCTCCCTGCGTTCCATGCTCCCAGCGTTCCATGCTCCCAGTCTCCCATGCTCCCAGCATCCCATGCTCCCAGCGTCCCATGCTCCCAATCTCCCATGCTCCCAGCGTTCCATGCTCCCTATGTTCCCTGCTCCCTGCGTTCCCTGCTCCCTGCGTTCCATGCTCCCAGCGTCCCATGCTCTCAGCGTTTCATGCTCTAAGCGTTTCATGCTCCCAGCGTTCCATGCTCCCAGTCTCTCATGCTTCCAGCGTCCCTTTCTCCCAGTCTCCCATGCTCCCATGCTCCCAGTCTCCCATGCTCCCAGTCTCCCATGCTCCCAGTCTCCCATGCTCCCAGACCCCCATGCTCCCAGTCCCCCATGCTCCCTGCGTTCCCTGCTCCCAGCGTCCCTTTCTCCCAGCGTCCCTTTCTCCCAGCGTCCCTTTCTCCCAGCGTTCCTTTCTCCCAGTCTCCCATGCTCCCAGTCTCCCATGCTCCCAGTCTCCCATGCTCCCAGCGTTCCATGCTCCCAGTCTCCCATGCTCCCAGCGTTCCCTGCTCCCAGCGTTCCATGCTCCCAGTCTCCCATGCTCCCAGCGTTCCATGCTCCCAGTCTCCCATGCTCCCAGTCTCCCATGCTCCCAGTCTCCCATGCTCCCTGTGTCCCATGCTCCCTGTGTCCCATGCTCCCAGCGTTCCATGCGCCCAGCGTTCCATGCTCCCAGTCTCCCATGCTCCCAGCCTCCCATGCTCCCTGTGTCCCATGCTCCCTGTGTCCCATGCTCCCAACGTGCCATGCTCCCAGTCTCCCATGCTCCCAGTCTCCCATGCTCCCAGTCTCCCATGCTCCCATGCTCCCAGTCTCCCATGCTCCCAGCATTCCCTGCTCCCAGCGTTCCATGCTCCCAGTCTCCCTTGCTCCCAGTCTCCCTTGCTCCCAGTCTCCCATGCTCCCAGCGTTCCATAATCCCTGCGTTCCATGCTCCCAGTCTCCCATGCTCCCAGCGTTCCATGCTCCAAGTATCCCATGCTCCCAGCGTCCCATGCTCCCGGCGTCCCATGCTCCCGGCGTCCCATGCTCCCAGCGTCCCATGCTCCCAGCGTCCCATGTTCCTAGCCTCCCATGCTTCCTGCGTCCCATGTTCCTAGTCTCCCAGTCTCCCAGCGTTCCATGCTCCCGGCGTTCCATGCTCCCGGCGTCCCATGCTCCCAGCGTTCCATGCTCCCAGCGTTCCATGCTCCCAGCGTTCCATGCTCCCAGCATTCCATGCTCCCAGCTTCCCTTTCTCCCAGTCTCCTATCCTCCCAGTCTCCCCACCTCCCAGTCTCCCATCCTCCCAGCGTCCCATGCTCCCAGTCTCCCATGCTCCCAATCTCCCATGCTCCCAGTGTCCCATGCTCCCAGTCTCCCATGCTCCCAGCGTCCCATGCTCCCAGCGTTCCATGCTCCCAGCGTTCCATGCTCCCAGTCTCCCATGCTCCCATGCTCCCTGCGTTCCATGCTCCCAGTCTCCCATGCTCCCAGTCTCCCATGCTACCAGTGTTCTATGCTCCCAGTCTCCCATGCTAACAGCGTCCCTTGCTCCCAGCGTCCCATGCTCCCGGCGTCCCATGCTCCCAGCGTTCCATGCTCCCAGCGTCCCATGCTCCCGGCGTCCCATGCTCCCGGCGTCCCATGCTCCCGGCGTCCCATGCTCCCAGCGTCCCATGTTCCTAGTCTCCCATGCTTCCTGCCTCCCATGTTCCTAGTCTCCCAGTCTCCCAGCGTTTCATGCTCCCAGTCTCCCATGCTCCCAGTCTCCCATGCTCCCAGTCTCCCATGCTCCCACTCTCCCATGCTCCCATGCTCCCAGTCTCCCATGCTCCCAGTCTCCCATGCTCCCAGACCCCCATGCTCCCAGACCCCCATGCTCCCAGTCCCCCATGCTCCCTGCGTTCCCTGCTCCCAGCGTCCCTTTCTCCCAGCGTCCCTTTCTCCCAGCGTCCCTTTCTCCCAGCGTTCCTTTCTCCCAGTCTCCCATGCTCCCAGTCTCCCATGCTCCCAGTCTCCCATGCTCCCAGCGTTCCATGCTCCCAGTCTCCCATGCTCCCAGCGTTCCCTGCTCCCAGCGTTCCATGCTCCCAGTCTCCCATGCTCCCAGCGTTCCATGCTCCCAGTCTCCCATGCTCCCAGTCTCCCATGCTCCCAGTCTCCCATGCTCCCTGTGTCCCATGCTCCCTGTGTCCCATGCTCCCAGCGTTCCATGCGCCCAGCGTTCCATGCTCCCAGTCTCCCATGCTCCCAGCCTCCCATGCTCCCTGTGTCCCATGCTCCCTGTGTCCCATGCTCCCAACGTGCCATGCTCCCAACGTTCCATGCTCCCAGTCTCCCATGCTCCCAGTCTCCCATGCTCCCAGTCTCCCATGCTCCCAGTCTCCCATGCTCCCAGCATTCCCTGCTCCCAGCGTTCCATGCTCCCAGTCTCCCTTGCTCCCAGTCTCCCTTGCTCCCAGTCTCCCATGCTCCCAGCGTTCCATAATCCCTGCGTTCCATGCTCCCAGTCTCCCATGCTCCCAGCGTTCCATGCTCCAAGTATCCCATGCTCCCAGCGTCCCATGCTCCCGGCGTCCCATGCTCCCGGCGTCCCATGCTCCCGGCGTCCCATGCTCCCAGCGTCCCATGCTCCCAGCGTCCCATGTTCCTAGCCTCCCATGCTTCCTGCGTCCCATGTTCCTAGTCTCCCAGTCTCCCAGCGTTCCATGCTCCCGGCGTTCCATGCTCCCGGCGTCCCATGCTCCCAGCGTTCCATGCTCCCAGCGTCCCATGCTCCCAGCGTTCCATGCTCCCAGCGTTCCATGCTCCCAGCGTTCCATGCTCCCAGCGTTTCATGCTCCCAGCGTTCCATGCTCCCAGCATTCCATGCTCCCAGCTTCCCTTTCTCCCAGTCTCCTATCCTCCCAGTCTCCCCACCTCCCAGTCTCCCATCCTCCCAGCGTCCCATGCTCCCAGTCTCCCATGCTCCCAATCTCCCATGCTCCCAGTGTCCCATGCTCCCAGTCTCCCATGCTCCCAGCGTCCCATGCTCCCAGCGTTCCATGCTCCCAGCGTTCCATGCTCCCAGTCTCCCATGCTCCCATGCTCCCTGCGTTCCATGCTCCCAGTCTCCCATGCTCCCAGTCTCCCATGCTACCAGTGTTCTATGCTCCCAGTCTCCCATGCTAACAGCGTCCCTTGCTCCCAGCGTCCCATGCTCCCGGCGTCCCATGCTCCCAGCGTTCCATGCTCCCAGCGTCCCATGCTCCCGGCGTCCCATGCTCCCGGCGTCCCATGCTCCCGGCGTCCCATGCTCCCAGCGTCCCATGTTCCTAGTCTCCCATGCTTCCTGCCTCCCATGTTCCTAGTCTCCCAGTCTCCCAGCGTTTCATGCTCCCAGTCTCCCATGCTCCCAGTCTCCCATGCTCCCAGTCTCCCATGCTCCCACTCTCCCATGCTCCCAGTCTCCCATGCTCCCAATCTCCCATGCTCCCAGTCTCCCATGCTCCCAGCGTTCCATGCTCCCAGTCTCCCATGCTCCCAGCGTTCCCTGCTCCCGGCGTCCCATGCTCCCGGCGTCCCATGCTCCCAGCGTCCCTTTCTCCCAGCGTCCCTTTCTCCCAGTCTCCCATGCTCCCAGTCTCCCATGCTCCCAGTCTCCCATGCTCCCAGCATTCCATGCTCCCAGTCTCCCATGCTCCCAGCGTTCCCTGCTCCCAGCGTTCCATGCTCCCAGTCTCCCATGCTCCCAGTCTCCCATGCTCCCAGCGTTCCATGCTCCCAGTCTCCCATGCTCCCAGTCTCCCATGCTCCCTGTGTCCCATGCTCCCTGTGTCCCATGCTCCCAGCATTCCATGCTCCCAGTCTCCCATGCTCCCTGTGTCCCATGCTCCCTGTGTCCCATGCTCCCAGCATTCCATGCTCCCAGCCTCCCATGCTCCCTGTGTCCCATGCTCCCTGTGTCCCATGCTCCCAACGTGCCATGCTCCCAACGTTCCATGCTCCCAGTCTCCCATGCTCCCAGTCTCCCATGCTCCCAGTCTCCCATGCTCCCAGCATTCCCTGCTCCCAGCGTTCCATGCTCCCAGTCTCCCATGCTCCCAGTCTCCCATGCTCCCAGCGTCCCATGCTCCCAGCGTTCCATGCTCCCAGCGTTCCATGCTCCCAGCGTTCCATGCTCCCAGTCTCCCATGCTCCCTGCGTTCCATGCTCCCAGCGTTCCATGCTCCCAGTCTCCCATGCTCCCAGTCCCCCATGCTCCCTGCGATCCCTGCTCCCAGCGTCCCTTTCTCCCAGCGTTCCCTGCTCCCAGCGTCCCATGCTCCCAACGTCCCATGCTCCCAGCGTCCTTTTCTCCCAGTCTCCCATGCTCCCAGTCTCCCATGCTCCCAGACCCCCATGCTCCCAGTCCCCCATGCTCCCTGCGTTCCCTGCTCCCAGCGTCCCTTTTTCCCAGCGTCCCTTTCTCCCAGTGTTCCCTGCTCCCAGCGTCCCTTTCTCCCAGCGTCCCTTTCTCCCAGTCTCCCATGCTCCCAGTCTCCCATGCTCCCAGCGTTCCATGCTCCCAGTCTCCCATGCTCCCAGCGTTCCCTGCTCCCAGCGTTCCATGCTCCCAGTCTCCCATGCTCCCAGCGTTCCATGCTCCCAGTCTCCCATGCTCCCAGTCTCCCATGCTCCCTGTGTCCCATGCTCCCTGTGTCCCATGCTCCCAGCATTCCATGCTCCCAGTCTCCCATGCTCCCTGTGTCCCATGCTCCCTGTGTCCCATGCTCCCAGCATTCCATGCTCCCAGCCTCCCATGCTCCCTGTGTCCCATGCTCCCTGTGTCCCATGCTCCCAACGTTCCATGCTCCCAGTCTCCCATGCTCCCAGTCTCCCATGCTCCCAGTCTCCCATGCTCCCAGCATTCCCTGCTCCCAGCGTTCCATGCTCCCAGTCTCCCATGCTCCCAGTCTCCCATGCTCCCAGCGTCCCATGCTCCCAGCGTTCCATGCTCCCAGCGTTCCATGCTCCCAGTCTCCCATGCTCCCTGCGTTCCATGCTCCAAGTCTCCCATGCTCCCAGTCTCCCATGCTACCAGTGTTCTATGCTCCCAGTCTCCCATGCTCCCAGCGTCCCATGCTCCCAGCGTCCTTTTCTCCCAGTCTCCCATGCTCCCAGTCTCCCATGCTCCCAGACCCCCATGTTCCCAGTCCCCCATGCTCCCTGCGTTCCCTGCTCCCAGCGTCCCTTTCTCCCAGCGTCCCTTTCTCCCAGCGTTCCCTGCTCCCAGCGTCCCTTTCTCCCAGTCTCCCATGCTCCCAGTCTCCCATGCTCCCAGTCTCCCATGCTCCCAGTCTCCCATGCTCCCAGCGTTCCATGCTCCCAGTCTCCCATGCTCCCAGTCTCCCATGCTCCCAGCGTTCCCTGCTCCCAGCGTTCCATGCTCCCAGTCTCCCATGCTCCCAGCGTTCCATGCTCCCAGTCTCCCATGCTCCCAGCCTCCCATGCTCCCTGTGTCCCATGCTCACTGTGTCCCATGCTCCCAACGTGCCATGCTCCCAACGTTCCATGCTCCCAGTCTCCCATGCTCCCAGCGTTCCATGCTCCCAGTCTCCCATGCTCCCAGTCTCCCATGCTCCCATGCTCCCATGCTCCCATGCTCCCAGTCTCCCATGCTCCCAGCATTCCCTGCTCCCAGTCTCCCATGCTCCCAGTATCCCATGCTCCCAGTCTCCCATGCTCCCAGCGTTCCATAATCCCTGCGTTCCATGCTCCCAGTCTCCCATGCTCCCAGCGTTCCATGCTCCAAGTCTCCCATGCTCCCAGCGTCCCATGCTCCCGGCGTCCCATGCTCCCGGCGTCCCATGTTCCTTGCCTCCCATGCTTCCTGCGTCCCATGTTCCTAGTCTCCCAGTCTCCCAGCGTTCCATGCTCCCGGCGTTCCATGCTCCCGGCGTCCCATGCTCCCAGCGTTCCATGCTCCCAGCGTTCCATGCTCCCAGCGTCCCATGCTCCCAGCGTTCCATGCTACCAGCGTTCCATGCTCCCAGCGTTTCATGCTCCCAGCGTTCCATGCTCCCAGCATTCCATGCTCCCAGCTTCCCTTTCTCCCAGTCTCCTATCCTCCCAGTCTCCCCACCTCCCAGTCTCCCATCCTCCCAGCGTCCCATGCTCCCAGTCTCCCATGCTCCCAATCTCCCATGCTCCCAGTGTCCCATGCTCCCAGCGTCCCATGCTCCCAGCGTTCCATGCTCCCAGCGTTCCATGCTCCCAGTCTCCCATGCTCCCATGCTCCCTGCGTTCCATGCTCCCAGTCTCCCATGCTCCCAGTCTCCCATGCTACCAGTGTTCTATGCTCCCAGTGTCCCATGCTCCCAGCGTCCCATGCTCCCAGCGTTCCATGCTCCCAGCGTTCCATGCTCCCAGTCTCCCATGCTCCCATGCTCCCTGCGTTCCATGCTCCCAGTCTCCCATGCTCCCAGTCTCCCATGCTACCAGTGTTCTATGCTCCCAGTCTCCCATGCTCCCAGCGTCCCATGCTGCCGGCGTCCCATGCTCCCGGCGTTCCATGCTCCCAGCGTTCCATCCTCCCAGCGTCCCATGCTCCCGGCGTCCCATGCTCCCAGCGTCCCATGCTCCCGGCGTCCCATGCTCCCAGCGTCCCATGCTCCCAGCGTCCCATGTTCCTAGCCTCCCATGCTTCCTGCGTCCCATGTTCCTAGTCTCCCAGTCTCCCAGCGTTTCATGCTCCCGGCGTTCCATGCTCCCGGCGTCCCATGCTCCCAGCGTTCCATGCTCCCAGCGTTCCATGCTCCCAGCGTTTCATGCTCCCAGCGTTCCATGCTCCCAGCATTCCATGCTCCCAGCGTCCCTTTCTCCCAGTCTCCCATCCTCCCAGTCTCCCCACCTCCCAGTCTCCCATCCTCCCAGCGTCCCATGCTCCCAGTCTCCCATGCTCCCAATCTCCCATGCTCCCAGTCTCCCATGCTCCCACTCTCCCATGCTCCCAGTCTCCCATGCTCCCAGTCTCCCATGCTCCCTGTCTCCCATGCTCCCACTCTCCCATGCTCCCACTCTCCCATGCTCCCAGTCTCCCATGCTCCCAGTCTCCCATGCTCCCTGTCTCCCATGTTCCCAGCGTCTCATGCTCCCAATCTCCCATGCTCCCAGTCTCCCATGCTCCCAGCGTTCCATGCTCCCAGTGTCCCATGCTCCCAGCGTCTCATGCTCCCAGTCTCCCATGCTCCCAGTCTCCCATGCTCCCTGTCTCCCATGCTCCCAATCTCCCATGCTCCCAGTCTCCCATGCTCACTGCTTTCCATGCTCCCAGCGTCCCATGTTCCCAGCGTCTCATGCTCCCGGTCTCCCATGCTCCCAGTCTCCCATGATCCCAGCGTCCCATGCTCCCAGCGTTCCATGCTCCCAGCGTTCCATGCTCCCAGTCTCCCATGCTCCCAGACCCCCATGCTCCCAGTACCCCATGCTCCCTGCGTTCCCTGCTCCCAGCGTCCCTTTCTCCCAGCGTCCCTTTCTCCCAGCGTTCCCTGCTCCCAGCGTCCCATGCTCCCAGCGTTCCATGCTCCTAGCGTTCCATGCTCCCAGTCTCCCATGCTCCCATGCTCCCTGCGTTCCATGCTCCAAGTCTCCCATGCTCCCAGTCTCCCATGCTACCAGTGTTCTCTGCTCCCAGTCTCCCATGCTCCCAGCGTCCCATGCTGCCAGCGTCCCATGCTCCCAGCGTTCCATGCTCCCAGCGTCCCATGCTCCCGGCGTCCCATGCTCCCGGCGTCCCATGCTCCCGGCGTCCCATGCTCCCGTTGTCTCATGCTCCCAGCGTCCCATGCTCCCAGCGTCCCATGTTCCTAGCCTCCCATGCTTCCTGCGTCCCATGTTCCTAGTCTCCCAGTCTCCCAGCGTCCCATGCTCCCAGTCTCCCATGCTCCCAATCTCCCATGCTCCCAGTGTCCCATGCTCCCAGTCTCCCATGCTCCCACTCTCCCATGCTCCCAGTCTCCCATGCTCCCAGTCTCCCATGCTCCCAATCTCCCATGCTCCCAATCTCCCATGCTCCCAGCGTTCCATGCTCCCAGTGTCCCATGCTCCCAGTCTCCCATGCTCACTGCTTTCCATGCTCCCAGCGTCCCATGCTCCCAGCGTCTCATGCTCCCAGTCTCCCATGCTCCCAGTCTCCCATGATCCCAGTCTCCCATGATCCCAGCGTCCCATGCTCCCAGCGTCCCATGCTCCCAGCGTTCCATGCTCCCAGCGTTCCATGCTCCCAGTCTCCCATGCTCCCAGACCCCCATGCTCCCAGTCCCCCATGCTCCCTGCGATCCCTGCTCCCAGCGTCCCTTTCTCCCAGCGTCCCTTTCTCCCAGCGTTCCCTGCTCCCAGCGTCCCATGCTCCCAGCGTCCCATGCTCCCAGCGTCCTTTTCTCCCAGTCTCCCATGCTCCCAGTCTCCCATGCTCCCAGACCCCCATGCTCCCAGTCCCCCATGCTCCCTGCGTTCCCTGCTCCCAGCGTCCCTTTCTCCCAGCGTCCCTTTCTCCCAGCGTTCCCTGCTCCCAGCGTCCCTTTCTCCCAGCGTCCCTTTCTCCCAGTCTCCCATGCTCCCAGTCTCCCATGCTCCCAGTCTCCCATGCTCCCAGCGTTCCATGCTCCCAGTCTCCCATGCTCCCAGCGTTCCCTGCTCCCAGCGTTCCATGCTCCCAGTCTCCCATGCTCCCAGCGTTCCATGCTCCCAGTCTCCCATGCTCCCAGTCTCCCATGCTCCCTGTGTCCCATGCTCCCTGTGTCCCATGCTCCCAGCATTCCATGCTCCCAGTCTCCCATGCTCCCAGCCTCCCATGCTCCCTGTGTCCCATGCTCCCTGTGTCCCATGCTCCCAACGTGCCATGCTCCCAACGTTCCATGCTCCCAGTCTCCCATGCTCCCAGCGTTCCATGCTCCCAGTCTCCCATGCTCCCAGTCTCCCATGCTCCCATGCTCCCAGTCTCCCATGCTCCCAGCATTCCCTGCTCCCAGCGTTCCATGCTCCCAGTCTCCCATGCTCCCAGTCTCCCATGCTCCCAGCGTCCCATGCTCCCAGCGTTCCATGCTCCCAGCGTTCCATGCTCCCAGTCTCCCATGCTGCCATGCTCCCTGCGTTCCATGCTCCAAGTCTCCCATGCTCCCAGTCTGCCATGCTACCAGTGTTCTATGCTCCCAGTCTCCCATGCTAACAGCGTTCCATGCTCCCAGCGTCCCATGCTCCCGGCGTCCCATGCTCCCAGCGTCCCATGCTCCCAGCGTCCCATGCTCCCAGCGTCCCATGTTCCTTGCCTCCCATGCTTCCTGCGTCCCATGTTCCTAGTCTCCCAGTCTCCCAGCGTTCCATGCTCCCGGCGTTCCATGCTCCCGGCGTCCCATGCTCCCAGCGTTCCATGCTCCCAGCGTTCCATGCTCCCAGCGTTTCATGTTCCCAGCGTTTCATGCTCCCAGCGTTCCATGCTCCCAGCATTCCATGCTCCCAGCGTCCCTTTCTCCCAGTCTCCCATCCTCCCAGTCTCCCAACCTCCCAGTCTCCCATGCTCCCAATCTCCCATGCTCCCAGTGTCCCATGCTCCCAGTCTCCCATGCTCCCAGTCTCCCATGCTCCCACTCTCCCATGCTCCCAATCTCCCATGCTCCCAATCTCCCATGCTCCCAGTCTCCCATGCTCCCAGTCTCCCATGCTCCCAGCGTTCCATGCTCCCAGCGTCCCATGCTCCCAGTCTCCCATGCTCACTGCTTTCCATGCTCCCAGCGTCCCATGCTCCCAGCGTTCCATGCTCCCAGTCTCCCATGCTCCCATCCTCCCAGCGTCCCATGCTCCCAGTCTCCCATGCTCCCAATCTCCCATGCTCCCAGTCTCCCATGCTCCCACTCTCCCATGCTCCGTCTCCCATGCTCCCAGTGTCCCATGCTCCCAGTCTCCCATGCTCCCACTCTCCCATGCTCCCAGTCTCCCATGCTCCCAGTCTCCCATGCTCCCAATCTCCCATGCTCCCAATCTCCCATGCTCCCAGCGTTCCATGCTCCCAGTGTCCCATGCTCCCAGTCTCCCATGCTCACTGCTTTCCATGCTCCCAGCGTCCCATGCTCCCAGCGTCTCATGCTCCCAGTCTCCCATGCTCCCAGTCTCCCATGATCCCAGTCTCCCATGATCCCAGCGTCCCATGCTCCCAGCGTTCCATGCTCCCAGTCTCCCATGCTCCTAGCGTTCCATGCTCCCAGCGTCCCATGCTCCCAGTCTCCCATGCTCCCAGCGTCCCATGCTCCCAGCGTCCCATGCTCCCAGCGTCCCATGCTCCCAACGTTCCATGCTCCAAGTCCCCCATGCTCCCTGCGTTTCATGCTCCCAGCGTTCCATGCTCCCAGCGTTCCATGCTCCCAGTCTCCCATGCTCCTAGCGTTCCATGCTCCCAGCGTCCCATGCTCCCAGTCTCCCATGCTCCCAGCGTTCCATGCTCCCAGCGTTCCATGCTCCCAGCGTTCCATGCTCCCAACGTTCCATGCTCCCAGTCTCCCATGCTCCAAGTCCCCCATGCTCCCTGTGTTTCATGCTCCCTGCGTTTCATGCTCCCAGCATTCCATGCTCCCAGCGTTCCATGCTCCCAGTCTCCCATGCTCCCAACGTCCCATGCTCCCAACGTCCCATGCTCCCAGTCTCCCATGCTCCCAGCGTTCCATGCTCCCAGGGTTCCATGCTCCCAGCGTTCCATGCTCCCAGTCTCCCATGCTCCTAGCGTCCCATGCTCCCAGCGTCCCATGCTCCCAACGTTCCATGCTCCCAGCGTTCCATGCTCCCAGTCTCCCATGCTCCAAGTCCCCCATGCTCCCAGTCCCCCATGCTCCCTGCGTTCCATGCTCCCAGCGTTCCATGCTCCCAGTCTCCCATGCTCCCAGCATCCCATGCTCCCAGCGTCCCCTGCTCCCAGCGTCCCATGCTCCCAATCTCCCATGCTCCCAGCGTTCCATGCTCCCTATGTTCCCTGCTCCCTGCGTTCCCTGCTCCCTGCGTTCCATGCTCCCAGTCTCCCATGCTTCCAGCGTCCCTTTCTCCCAGTCTCCCATGCTCCCAGTCTCCCATGCTCCCAGCGTTCCCTGCTCCCAGCGTTCCCTGCTCCCAGCGTCCCATGCTCCCAGCGTCCCATGCTCCCAGCGTCCCATGTTCCTAGTCTCCCATGCTCCCAGTCCCCCATGCTCCCTGCGTTCCATGCTCCCAGTGTTCCATGCTCCCAGTCTCTCATGCTCCCAGCGTTCCATGCTCCCAGTCTCCCATGCTCCCAGCGTTCCATGCTCCCAGTCTCCCAGTCTCCCATGCTCCCAGCGTTCCCTGCTCCCAGCGTTCCCTGCTCCCAGCGTTCCAAGCTCCCAGTCTCCCATGCTCCCAGCGTTCCATGCTCCCAGCGTTCCATGCTCCCAGTCTCCCATGCTCCCAGCGTTCCATGCTCCCAGTCTCCCATGCTCCCAGTCTCCCATGCTCCCAGCGTTCCCTGTTCCCAGCGTTCCAAGCTCCCAGTCTCCCATGCTCCCAGCGTTCCATAATCCCTGCGTTCCATGCTCCCTGCGGCCCATGCTCCCAGCGTTCCATGCTCCCAGCGTTCCATGCTCCCAGCGTTCCATGCTCCCAGCGTCCCATGCTCCCAACGTTCCATGCTCCCTGCGTTCCATGCTCCCTGCGTTCCATGCTCCCTGCGTTCCATGCTCCCACTCTCCCATGCTCCCATGCTCCCAACGTTCCATGCTCCCAACGTTCCATGCTCCCACTCTCCCATGCTCCCATGCTCCCAACGTCCCATGCTCCCAACGTCACATGCTCCCAGCTTCCCATGCTCCCAGCGTTCCATGCTCCCAGCGTTCCATGCTCCAAGTCTCCCATGCTCCCAGTCTCCCATGCTCCCAGTCCCCCATGCTCCCAGTCCCCCATGCTCCCAGTCTCCCATGCTCCCAGCGTTCCATGCTCCCAGTCTCCCATGCTCCCAGCGTTCCATGCTCCCAGTCTCCCATGCTCCCAGCGTTCCATGCTCCCAGCGTCCCATGCTCCCAACGTTCCATGCTCCCAGTCTCCCATGCTCCCAGCGTTCCATAATCCCTGCGTTCCATGCTCCCTGCGGCCCATGCTCCCAGCGTCCCATGCTCCCAGTCTCCCATGCTCCCAGCGTTCCATGCTCCCAGCATTCCATGCTCCCAGCGTTCCATGCTCCCACTCTCCCATGCTCCCATGCTCCCAACGTCCCATGCTCCCATGCTCCCAACGTCCCATGCTCCCAACGTCCCATGCTCCCAACGTTCCATGCTCCCAACGTTCCATGCTCCCACTCTCCCATGCTCCCATGCTCCCAACGTCCCATGCTCCCAACGTCCCATGCTCCCAACGTTCCATGCTCCCAGCGTTCCATGCTCCCAGTCTCCCATGCTCCCAGCTTCCCATGCTCCCAGCGTTCCATGCTCCCAGCGTTCCATGCTCCAAGTCTCCCATGCTCCCAGTCCCCCATGCTCCCAGTCCCCCATGCTCCCAGTCTCCCATGCTCCCAGCGTTCCATGCTCCCAGTCTCCCATGATCCCAGCGTTCCATGCTCCTAACGTCCCATGCTCCCAACGTCCCATGCTCCCAACGTTCCATGCTCCCAGCGTTCCATGCTCCCAGTCTCCCATGCTCCCAGCTTCCCATGCTCCCAGCTTCCCATGCTCCCAGCTTCCCATGCTCCCAGCGTTCCATGCTCCCAGCGTTCCATGCTCCAAGTCTCCCATGCTCCCAGTCCCCCATGCTCCCAGTCCCCCATGCTCCCAGCGTCCCATGCTCCCAGTCTCCCATGATCCCAGCGTTCCATGCTCCCAACGTCCCATGCTCCCAACGTCCCATGCTCCCAACGTCCCATGCTCCCAGCGTTCCATGCTCCCAGCGTTCCATGCGCCCAGTCTCCCATGCTCCCAACGTCCCATGCTCCCAGCGTCCCTTTCTCCAAGCGTCCCTTTCTCCCAGTCTCCCATGCTCCCAGCGTCCCATGCTCCCAACGTTCCATGCTCCAAGTCTCCCATGCTCCCAGCGTTCCATGCTCCCAGCGTTCCATGCTCCCAGCGTCCCATGCTCCCAACGTTCCATGCTCCCAGTCTCCCATGCTCCCAGCGTTCCATAATCCCTGTGTTCCATGCTCCCTGCGGCCCATGCTCCCAGCGTCCCATGCTCCCAGTCTCCCATGCTCCCAGCGTTCCATGCTCCCAGCATTCCATGCTCCCAGCGTTCCCTGCTCCCACTCTCCCATGCTCCCATGATCCCAGCGTTCCATGCTCCCAACGTCCCATGCTCCCAACGTTCCATGCTCCCACTCTCCCATGCTCCCATGCTCCCAACGTCCCATGCTCCCAGCGTTCCATGCTCCCAACGTTCCATGCTCCCAGCGTTCCATGCTCCCAGTCTCCCATGCTCCCAGCTTCCCATGCTCCCAGCGTTCCATGCTCCCAGCGTTCCATGCTCCAAGTCTCCCATGCTCCAAGTCTCCCATGCTCCAAGTCTCCCATGCTCCCAGTCCCCCATGCTCCCAGTCCCCCATGCTCCCAGTCCCCCATGCTCCCAGTCTCCCATGCTCCCAGCGTCCCATGCTCCCAGTCTCCCATGATCCCAGCGTTCCATGCTCCCAACGTCCCATGCTCCCAACGTCCCATGCTCCCAGCGTTCCATGCTCCCAGCGTTCCATGCTCCCAGCGTTCCATGCGCCCAGTCTCCCATGCGCCCAGTCTCCCATGCACCCAATGTTCCATGCTCCCAACGTTCCATGCTCCAAGTCTCCCATGCTCCCAGCGTTCCATGCTCCCAGCGTTCCTTTCTCTCAGCGTCCCTTTCTCCCAGTCTCCCATGCTCCCAGCGTCCCATGCTCCCAGCGTCCCATGCTCCCAACGTTCCATGCTCCAAGTCCCCCATGCTCCCTGCGTTTCATGCTCCCAGCGTTCCATGCTCCCAGCGTTCCATGCTCCCAGTCTCCCATGCTCCTAGTGTTCCATGCTCCCAACGTCCCATGCTCCCAGTCTCCCATGCTCCCAGCGTCCCATGCTCCCAGCGTCCCATGTTCCTAGTCTCCCATGCTCCCAGTCCCCCATGCTCCCTGCGTTCCATGCTCCCAGTCTCTCATGCTCCCAGTCTCTCATGCTCCCAGCGTTCCATGCTCCCAGTGTCCCATGCTCCCAGCGTTCCATGCTCCCAGTCTCCCAGTCTCCCATGCTCCCAGCGTTCCCTGCTCCCAGCGTTCCCTGCTCCCAGCGTTCCAAGCTCCCAGTCTCCCATGCTCCCAGCGTTCCATGCTCCCAGCGTTCCATGCTCCCAGCGTTCCATGCTCCCAGTCTCCCATGCTCCCAGCGTTCCATGCTCCCAGTCTCCCATGCTCCCAGTCTCCCATGCTCCCAGCGTTCCCTGTTCCCAGCGTTCCAAGCTCCCAGTCTCCCATGCTCCCAGCGTTCCATGCTCCCTGCGTTCCATGCTCCCTGCGGCCCATGCTCCCAGCGTCCCATGCTCCCAGTCTCCCATGCTCCCAGCGTTCCATGCTCCCAGCGTTCCATGCTCCCAGCGTCCCATGCTCCCAACGTTCCATGCTCCCTGCGTTCCATGCTCCCTGCGTTCCATGCTCCCAGCATTCCATGCTCCCAGCGTTCCATGCTCCCACTCTCCCATGCTCCCATGCTCCCAACGTTCCATGCTCCCAACGTTCCATGCTCCTACTCTCCCATGCTCCTACTCTCCCATGCTCCCAACGTCCCATGCTCCCAACGTCACATGCTCCCAGCGTTCCATGCTCCCAGCGTTCCATGCTCCAAGTCTCCCATGCTCCCAGTCCCCCATGCTCCCAGTCTCCCATGCTCCCAGCGTTCCATGCTCCCAGTCTCCCATGCTCCCAGCGTTCCATGCTCCCAGTCTCCCATGCTCCCAGCGTTCCATGCTCCCAGCGTCCCATGCTCCCAACGTTCCATGCTCCCATTCTCCCATGCTCCCAGCGTTCCATAATCCCTGCGTTCCATGCTCCCTGCGGCCCATGCTCCCAGCGTCCCATGCTCCCAGCGTCCCATGCTCCCAGTCTCCCATGCTCCCAGCGTTCCATGCTCCCAGCATTCCATGCTCCCAGCGTTCCATGCTCCCACTCTCCCATGCTCCCATGCTCCCATGCTCCCAACGTCCCATGCTCCCAACGTTCCATGCTCCCAACGTTCCATGCTCCCACTCTCCCATGCTCCCACGCTCCCAACGTCCCATGCTCCCAACGTCCCATGCTCCCAACGTCCCATGCTCCCAACGTTCCATGCTCCCAGCGTTCCATGCTCCCAGCTTCCCATGCTCCCAGCTTCCCATGCTCCCAGCGTTCCATGCTCCAAGTCTCCCATGCTCCCAGTCCCCCATGCTCCCAGTCCCCCATGCTCCCAGTCTCCCATGCTCCCAGCGTTCCATGCTCCCAGTCTCCCATGATCCCAGCGTTCCATGCTCCTAACGTCCCATGCTCCCAACGTCCCATGCTCCCAACGTTCCATGCTCCCAGCGTTCCATGCTCCCAGCGTTCCATGCTCCCAGTCTCCCATGCTCCCAGCTTCCCATGCTCCCAGCGTTCCATGCTCCCAGCGTTCCATGCTCCCAGCGTTCCATGCTCCCAGCGTTCCATGCTCCCAGTCCCCCATGCTCCCAGTCCCCCATGCTCCCAGTCCCCCATTCTCCCAGCGTCCCATGCTCCCAGTCTCCCATGATCCCAGCGTTCCATGCTCCCAGCGTTCCATGCTCCCAGCGTCCCATGCTCCCAACGTCCCATGCTCCCAGCGTTCCATGCGCCCAGTCTCCCATGCTCCCAACGTCCCATGCTCCCAGCGTCCCTTTCTCCCAGCGTCCCTTTTTCCCAGTCTCCCATGCTCCCAGCGTCCCATGCTCCCAACGTTCCATGCTCCAAGTCTCCCATGCTCCCAGCGTTCCATGCTCCCAGTCTCCCATGCTCCCATTCTCGCAACGTCCCATGCTCCCAGTCTCCCATGCTCCCAGCGTTCCATGCTCCCAGCGTTCCATGCTCCCAGCGTTCCATGCTCCCAGTCTCCCATGCTCCTAGCGTCCCATGCTCCCAGCGTCCCATGCTCCCAACGTTCCATGCTCCCAGCGTTCCATGCTCCCAGTCTCCCATGCTCCCAGTCCCCCATGCTCCCAGTCCCCCATGCTCCCTGCGTTCCATGCTCCCAGCGTTCCATGCTCCATGTCTCCCATGCTCCCAGCGTCCCATGCTCCCAGCGTCCCATGCTCCCAATCTCCCATGCTCCCAGCGTTCCATGCTCCCTATGTTCCCTGCTCCCTGCGTTCCCTGCTCCCTGCGTTCCATGCTCCCAGCGTCCCATGCTCTCAGCGTTTCATGCTCTAAGCGTTTCATGCTCCCAGCGTTCCATGCTCCCAGTCTCCCATGCTTCCAGCGTCCCTTTCTCCCAGTCTCCCATGCTCCCAGCGTCCCATGTTCCTAGTCTCCCATGCTCCCAGTCCCCCATGCTCCCTGCGTTCCATGCTCCCAGTGTTCCATGCTCCCAGTCTCTCATGCTCCCAGCGTTCCATGCTCCCAGTCTCCCATGCTCCCAGCGTTCCATGCTCCCAGTCTCCCATGCTCCCAGTCTCCCATGCTCCCAGCGTTCCCTGCTCCCAGCGTTCCCTGCTCCCAGCGTTCCAAGCTCTCAGTCTCCCATGCTCCCAGCGTTCCATGCTCCCAGCGTCCCTTTCTCTCAGCGTCCCTTTCTCCCAGTCTCCCATGCTCCCAGCGTCCCATGCTCCCAACGTTCCATGCTCCCAGCGTTCCATGCTCCCAGTCTCCCATGCTCCCAGTCCCCCATGCTCCCAGTCCCCCATGCTCCCAGTCTCCCATGCTCCCAGCGTTCCATGCTCCCAGTCTCCCATGCTCCCAGCGTTCCATGCTCCCAGTCTCCCATGCTCCCAGCGTTCCATGCTCCCAGCGTTCCATGCTCCCAGCGTCCCATGCTCCCAACGTTCCATGCTCCCAGTCTCCCATGCTCCCAGCGTTCCATAATCCCTGCGTTCCATAATCCCTGCGGCCCATGCTCCCAGCGTCCCATGCTCCCAGTCTCCCATGCTCCCAGCGTTCCATGCGCCCAGTCTCCCATGCTCCCAACGTCCCATGCTCCCAGCGTCCCTTTCTCCCAGTCTCCCATGCTCCCAGCGTCCCATGCTCCCAACGTTCCATGCTCCCAACGTTCCATGCTCCAAGTCTCCCATGCTCCCAGCGTTCCATGCTCCCAGCGTTCCTTTCTCCCAGCGTCCCTTTCTCCCAGTCTCCCATGCTCCCCGCGTCCCAGTCTCCCAGCGTCCCTTTCTCTCAGCGTCCCTTTTTCTCAGCGTCCCTTTCTCCCAGTCTCCCATGCTCCCAGCGTCCCATGCTCCCAGCGTCCCATGCTCCCAACGTTCCATGCTCCAAGTCCCCCATGCTCCCTGCGTTTCATGCTCCCAGCGTTCCATGCTCCCAGCGTTCCATGCTCCCAGTCTCCCATGCTCCTAGCGTTCCATGCTCCCAACGTCCCATGCTCCCAGTCTCCCATGCTCCCAGCGTTCCATGCTCCCAGCGTTCCATGCTCCCAGCGTTCCATGCTCCCAACGTTCCATGCTCCCAGTCTCCCATGCTCCAAGTCCCCCATGCTCCCTGCGTTTCATGCTCCCTGCGTTTCATGCTCCCAGCGTTCCATGCTCCCAGCGTTCCATGCTCCCAGTCTCCCATGCTCCCAACGTCCCATGCTCCCAACGTTCCATGCTCCCAGTCTCCCATGCTCCCAGCGTTCCATGCTCCCAGGGTTCCATGCTCCCAGCGTTCCATGCTCCCAGTCTCCCATGCTCCTAGCGTCCCATGCTCCCAGCGTCCCATGCTCCCAGCGTCCCATGCTCCCAACGTTCCATGCTCCCAGCGTTCCATGCTCCCAGTCTCCCATGCTCCAAGTCCCCCATGCTCCCAGTCCCCCATGCTCCCTGCGTTCCATGCTCCCAGCGTTCCATGCTCCCAGTCTCCCATGCTCCCAGCATCCATTGCTCCCAGCGTCCCCTGCTCCCAGCGTCCCATGCTCCCAATCTCCCATGCTCCCAGCGTTCCATGCTCCCTATGTTCCCTGCTCCCTGCGTTCCCTGCTCCCTGCGTTCCATGCTCCCAGTCTCCCATGCTTCCAGCGTCCCTTTCTCCCAGTCTCCCATGCTCCCAGCGTCCCCTGCTCCCAGCGTTCCCTGCTCCCAGCGTCCCATGCTCCCAGCGTCCCATGCTCCCAGCGTCCCATGTTCCTAGTCTCCCATGCTCCCAGTCCCCCATGCTCCCTGCGTTCCATGCTCCCAGTGTTCCATGCTCCCAGTCTCTCATGCTCCCAGCGTTCCATGCTCCCAGTCTCCCATGCTCCCAGCGTTCCATGCTCCCAGTCTCCCAGTCTCCCATGCTCCCAGCGTTCCCTGCTCCCAGCGTTCCCTGCTCCCAGCGTTCCAAGCTCCCAGTCTCCCATGCTCCCAGCGTTCCATGCTCCCAGCGTTCCATGCTCCCAGCGTTCCATGCTCCCAGTCTCCCATGCTCCCAGCGTTCCATGCTCCCAGTCTCCCATGCTCCCAGTCTCCCATGCTCCCAGCGTTCCCTGTTCCCAGTGTTCCAAGCTCCCAGTCTCCCATGCTCCCAGTGTTCCATAATCCCTGCGTTCCATGCTCCCTGCGGCCCATGCTCCCAGTCTCCCATGCTCCCAGCGTTCCATGCTCCCAGCGTTCCATGCTCCCAGCGTTCCATGCTCCCAGCGTCCCATGCTCCCAACGTTCCATGCTCCCTGCGTTCCATGCTCCCTGCGTTCCATGCTCCCAGCATTCCATGCTCCCAGCGTTCCATGCTCCCACTCTCCCATGCTCCCATGCTCCCAACGTTCCATGCTCCCAACGTTCCATGCTCCCACTCTCCCATGCTCCCAACGTCCCATGCTCCCAACGTCACATGCTCCCAGCTTCCCATGCTCCCAGCGTTCCATGCTCCCAGCGTTCCATGCTCCAAGTCTCCCATGCTCCCAGTCCCCCATGCTCCCAGTCCCCCATGCTCCCAGTCTCCCATGCTCCCAGCGTTCCATGCTCCCAGTCTCCCATGCTCCCAGCGTTCCATGCTCCCAGTCTCCCATGCTCCCAGCGTTCCATGCTCCCAGCGTCCCATGCTCCCAACGTTCCATGCTCCCAGTCTCCCATGCTCCCAGCGTTCCATAATCCCTGCGTTCCATGCTCCCTGCGGCCCATGCTCCCAGCGTCCCATGCTCCCAGTCTCCCATGCTCCCAGCGTTCCATGCTCCCAGCATTCCATGCTCCCAGCGTTCCATGCTCCCACTCTCCCATGCTCCCATGCTCCCATGCTCCCAACGTCCCATGCTCCCAACGTCCCATGCTCCCAACGTTCCATGCTCCCAACGTTCCATGCTCCCACTCTCCCATGCTCCCATGCTCCCAACGTCCCATGCTCCCAACGTCCCATGCTCCCAACGTTCCATGCTCCCAGCGTTCCATGCTCCCAGTCTCCCATGCTCCCAGCTTCCCATGCTCCCAGCGTTCCATGCTCCCAGCGTTCCATGCTCCAAGTCTCCCATGCTCCCAGTCCCCCATGCTCCCAGTCCCCCATGCTCCCAGTCTCCCATGCTCCCAGCGTTCCATGCTCCCAGTCTCCCATGATCCCAGCGTTCCATGCTCCTAACGTCCCATGCTCCCAACGTCCCATGCTCCCAACGTTCCATGCTCCCAGCGTTCCATGCTCCCAGTCTCCCATGCTCCCAGCTTCCCATGCTCCCAGCTTCCCATGCTCCCAGCTTCCCATGCTCCCAGCGTTCCATGCTCCCAGCGTTCCATGCTCCCAGTCCCCCATGCTCCCAGTCCCCCATGCTCCCAGTCCCCCATGCTCCCAGCGTCCCATGCTCCCAGTCTCCCATGATCCCAGCGTTCCATGCTCCCAACGTCCCATGCTCCCAACGTCCCATGCTCCCAGCGTTCCATGCTCCCAGCATTCCATGCTCCCAGCGTTCCATGCGCCCAGTCTCCCATGCTCCCAACGTCCCATGCTCCCAGCGTCCCTTTCTCCAAGCGTCCCTTTCTCCCAGTCTCCCATGCTCCCAGCGTCCCATGCTCCCAACGTTCCATGCTCCAAGTCTCCCATGCTCCCAGCGTTCCATGCTCCCAGCGTTCCATGCTCCCAGCGTCCCATGCTCCCAACGTTCCATGCTCCCAGTCTCCCATGCTCCCAGCGTTCCATAATCCCTGTGTTCCATGCTCCCTGCGGCCCATGCTCCCAGCGTCCCATGCTCCCAGTCTCCCATGCTCCCAGCGTTCCATGCTCCCAGCATTCCATGCTCCCAGCGTTCCATGCTCCCACTCTCCCATGCTCCCATGATCCCAGCGTTCCATGCTCCCAACGTCCCATGCTCCCAACGTTCCATGCTCCCACTCTCCCATGCTCCCATGCTCCCAACGTCCCATGCTCCCAGCGTTCCATGCTCCCAACGTTCCATGCTCCCAGCGTTCCATGCTCCCAGCGTTCCATGCTCCCAGTCTCCCATGCTCCCAGCTTCCCATGCTCCCAGCGTTCCATGCTCCCAGCGTTCCATGCTCCCAGCGTTCCATGCTCCAAGTCTCCCATGCTCCAAGTCTCCCATGCTCCAAGTCTCCCATGCTCCCAGTCCCCCATGCTCCCAGTCCCCCATGCTCCCAGTCCCCCATGCTCCCAGTCTCCCATGCTCCCAGCGTCCCATGCTCCCAGTCTCCCATGATCCCAGCGTTCCATGCTCCCAACGTCCCATGCTCCCAACGTCCCATGCTCCCAACGTCCCATGCTCCCAGCGTTCCATGCTCCCAGCGTTCCATGCGCCCAGCGTTCCATGCGCCCAGTCTCCCATGCGCCCAGTCTCCCATGCTCCCAGCGTCCCTTTCTCCCAGCGTCCCTTTCTCCCAGTCTCCCATGCTCCCAGCGTCCCATGCACCCAATGTTCCATGCTCCCAATGTTCCATGCTCCCAACGTTCCATGCTCCAAGTCTCCCATGCTCCCAGCGTTCCATGCTCCCAGCGTTCCTTTCTCTCAGCGTCCCTTTCTCCCAGTCTCCCATGCTCCCAGCGTCCCATGCTCCCAGCGTCCCATGCTCCCAACGTTCCATGCTCCAAGTCCCCCATGCTCCCTGCGTTTCATGCTCCCAGCGTTCCATGCTCCCAGCGTTCCATGCTCCCAGTCTCCCATGCTCCTAGCGTTCCATGCTCCCAACGTCCCATGCTCCCAGTCTCCCATGCTCCCAGCGTCCCATGCTCCCAGCGTCCCATGTTCCTAGTCTCCCATGCTCCCAGTCCCCCATGCTCCCTGCGTTCCATGCTCCCAGTCTCTCATGCTCCCAGTCTCTCATGCTCCCAGCGTTCCATGCTCCCAGTCTCCCATGCTCCCAGCGTTCCATGCTCCCAGTCTCCCAGTCTCCCATGCTCCCAGCGTTCCCTGCTCCCAGCGTTCCCTGCTCCCAGCGTTCCAAGCTCCCAGTCTCCCATGCTCCCAGCGTTCCATGCTCCCAGCGTTCCATGCTCCCAGCGTTCCATGCTCCCAGTCTCCCATGCTCCCAGCGTTCCATGCTCCCAGTCTCCCATGCTCCCAGTCTCCCATGCTCCCAGCGTTCCCTGTTCCCAGCGTTCCAAGCTCCCAGTCTCCCATGCTCCCAGCGTTCCATGCTCCCTGCGTTCCATGCTCCCTGCGGCCCATGCTCCCAGCGTCCCATGCTCCCAGTCTCCCATGCTCCCAGCGTTCCATGCTCCCAGCGTTCCATGCTCCCAGCGTCCCATGCTCCCAACGTTCCATGCTCCCTGCGTTCCATGCTCCCTGCGTTCCATGCTCCCAGCATTCCATGCTCCCAGCGTTCCATGCTCCCACTCTCCCATGCTCCCATGCTCCCATGCTCCCAACGTTCCATGCTCCCAACGTTCCATGCTCCTACTCTCCCATGCTCCCAACGTCCCATGCTCCCAACGTCACATGCTCCCAGCTTCCCATGCTCCCAGCGTTCCATGCTCCCAGCGTTCCATGCTCCAAGTCTCCCATGCTCCCAGTCCCCCATGCTCCCAGTCCCCCATGCTCCCAGTCTCCCATGCTCCCAGCGTTCCATGCTCCCAGTCTCCCATGCTCCCAGCGTTCCATGCTCCCAGTCTCCCATGCTCCCAGCGTTCCATGCTCCCAGCGTCCCATGCTCCCAACGTTCCATGCTCCCATTCTCCCATGCTCCCAGCGTTCCATAATCCCTGCGTTCCATGCTCCCTGCGGCCCATGCTCCCAGCGTCCCATGCTCCCAGTCTCCCATGCTCCCAGCGTTCCATGCTCCCAGCATTCCATGCTCCCAGCGTTCCATGCTCCCACTCTCCCATGCTCCCATGCTCCCATGCTCCCAACGTCCCATGCTCCCAACGTTCCATGCTCCCAACGTTCCATGCTCCCAACGTTCCATGCTCCCACTCTCCCATGCTCCCACGCTCCCAACGTCCCATGCTCCCAACGTCCCATGCTCCCAACGTCCCATGCTCCCAACGTTCCATGCTCCCAGCGTTCCATGCTCCCAGTCTCCCATGCTCCCAGCTTCCCATGCTCCCAGCGTTCCATGCTCCCAACGTTCCATGCTCCCAACGTTCCATGCTCCTACTCTCCCATGCTCCCAACGTCCCATGCTCCCAACGTCACATGCTCCCAGCTTCCCATGCTCCCAGCGTTCCATGCTCCCAGCGTTCCATGCTCCAAGTCTCCCATGCTCCCAGTCCCCCATGCTCCCAGTCCCCCATGCTCCCAGTCCCCCATGCTCCCAGTCCCCCATGCTCCCAGTCTCCCATGCTCCCAGCGTTCCATGCTCCCAGTCTCCCATGCTCCCAGCGTTCCATGCTCCCAGTCTCCCATGCTCCCAGCGTTCCATGCTCCCAGTCTCCCATGCTCCCAGCGTTCCATGCTCCCAGCGTTCCATGCTCCCAGCGTCCCATGCTCCCAACGTTCCATGCTCCCATTCTCCCATGCTCCCAGCGTTCCATAATCCCTGCGTTCCATGCTCCCTGCGGCCCATGCTCCCAGCGTCCCATGCTCCCAGTCTCCCATGCTCCCAGCGTTCCATGCTCCCAGCATTCCATGCTCCCAGCGTTCCATGCTCCCACTCTCCCATGCTCCCATGCTCCCAACGTCCCATGCTCCCAACGTTCCATGCTCCCAACGTTCCATGCTCCCAACGTTCCATGCTCCCACTCTCCCATGCTCCCACGCTCCCAACGTCCCATGCTCCCAACGTCCCATGCTCCCAACGTCCCATGCTCCCAACGTTCCATGCTCCCAGCGTTCCATGCTCCCAGTCTCCCATGCTCCCAGCTTCCCATGCTCCCAGCGTTCCATGCTCCCAGCGTTCCATGCTCCAAGTCTCCCATGCTCCCAGTCCCCCATGCTCCCAGTCCCCCATGCTCCCAGTCTCCCATGCTCCCAGCGTTCCATGCTCCCAGTCTCCCATGATCCCAGCGTTCCATGCTCCTAACGTCCCATGCTCCCAACGTCCCATGCTCCCAACGTTCCATGCTCCCAGCGTTCCATGCTCCCAGTCTCCCATGCTCCCAGCTTCCCATGCTCCCAGCGTTCCATGCTCCCAGCGTTACATGCTCCAAGTCTCCCATGCTCCCAGTCCCCCATGCTCCCAGTCCCCCATGCTCCCAGTCCCCCATTCTCCCAGCGTCCCATGCTCCCAGTCTCCCATGATCCCAGCGTTCCATGCTCCCAACGTCCCATGCTCCCAACGTCCCATGCTCCCAACGTCCCATGCTCCCAGCGTTCCATGCGCCCAGTCTCCCATGCTCCCAACGTCCCATGCTCCCAGCGTCCCTTTCTCCCAGCGTCCCTTTCTCCCAGTCTCCCATGCTCCCAGCGTCCCATGCTCCCAACGTTCCATGCTCCAAGTCTCCCATGCTCCCAGCGTTCCATGCTCCCAGTCTCCCATGCTCCCATTCTCGCAACGTCCCATGCTCCCAACGTCCCATGCTCCCAGTCTCCCATGCTCCCAGCGTTCCATGCTCCCAGCGTTCCATGCTCCCAGCGTTCCATGCTCCCAGTCTCCCATGCTCCTAGCGTCCCATGCTCCTAGCGTCCCATGCTCCCAGCGTCCCATGCTCCCAACGTTCCATGCTCCCAGCGTTCCATGCTCCCAGTCTCCCATGCTCCCAGTCCCCCATGCTCCCAGTCCCCCATGCTCCCTGCGTTCCATGCTCCCAGCGTTCCATGCTCCCAGTCTCCCATGCTCCCAGCGTCCCATGCTCCCAGCGTCCCATGCTCCCAGCGTCCCATGCTCCCAGCGTCCCATGCTCCCAATCTCCCATGCTCCCAGCGTTCCATGCTCCCTATGTTCCCTGCTCCCTGCGTTCCCTGCTCCCTGCGTTCCATGCTCCCAGCGTCCCATGCTCTCAGCGTTTCATGCTCTAAGCGTTTCATGCTCCCAGCGTTCCATGCTCCCAGTCTCCCATGCTTCCAGCGTCCCTTTCTCCCAGTCTCCCATGCTCCCAGCGTCCCATGTTCCTAGTCTCCCATGCTCCCAGTCCCCCATGCTCCCTGCGTTCCATGCTCCCAGTGTTCCATGCTCCCAGTCTCTCATGCTCCCAGCGTTCCATGCTCCCAGTCTCCCATGCTCCCAGCGTTCCATGCTCCCAGTCTCCCATGCTCCCAGCGTTCCCTGCTCCCAACGTTCCATGCTCCCTGCGTTCCATGCTCCCAGCATTCCATGCTCCCAGCGTTCCATGCTCCCACTCTCCCATGCTCCCATGCTCCCAACGTCCCATGCTCCCAACGTTCCATGCTCCCAACGTTCCATGCTCCCACTCTCCCATGCTCCCAGCGTTCCATGCTCCAAGTCTCCCATGCTCCAAGTCTCCCATGCTCCCAGTCCCCCATGCTCCCAGTCCCCCATGCTCCCAGTCTCCCATGCTCCCAGCGTCCCATGCTCCCAGTCTCCCATGATCCCAGCGTTCCATGCTCCCAACGTCCCATGCTCCCAACGTCCCATGCTCCCAACGTCCCATGCTCCCAGCGTTCCATGCTCCCAGCGTTCCATGCGCCCAGCGTTCCATGCGCCCAGTCTCCCATGCGCCCAGTCTCCCATGCTCCCAGCGTCCCTTTCTCCCAGCGTCCCTTTCTCCCAGTCTCCCATGCTCCCAGCGTCCCATGCACCCAATGTTCCATGCTCCCAACGTTCCATGCTCCAAGTCTCCCATGCTCCCAGCGTTCCATGCTCCCAGCGTTCCTTTCTCTCAGCGTCCCTTTCTCCCAGTCTCCCATGCTCCCAGCGTCCCATGCTCCCAGCGTCCCATGCTCCCAACGTTCCATGCTCCAAGTCCCCCATGCTCCCTGCGTTTCATGCTCCCAGCGTTCCATGCTCCCAGCGTTCCATGCTCCCAGTCTCCCATGCTCCTAGCGTTCCATGCTCCCAACGTCCCATGCTCCCAGTCTCCCATGCTCCCAGCGTCCCATGCTCCCAGCGTCCCATGTTCCTAGTCTCCCATGCTCCCAGTCCCCCATGCTCCCTGCGTTCCATGCTCCCAGTCTCTCATGCTCCCAGTCTCTCATGCTCCCAGCGTTCCATGCTCCCAGTCTCCCATGCTCCCAGCGTTCCATGCTCCCAGTCTCCCAGTCTCCCATGCTCCCAGCGTTCCCTGCTCCCAGCGTTCCCTGCTCCCAGCGTTCCAAGCTCCCAGTCTCCCATGCTCCCAGCGTTCCATGCTCCCAGCGTTCCATGCTCCCAGCGTTCCATGCTCCCAGTCTCCCATGCTCCCAGCGTTCCATGCTCCCAGTCTCCCATGCTCCCAGTCTCCCATGCTCCCAGCGTTCCCTGTTCCCAGCGTTCCAAGCTCCCAGTCTCCCATGCTCCCAGCGTTCCATGCTCCCTGCGTTCCATGCTCCCTGCGGCCCATGCTCCCAGCGTCCCATGCTCCCAGTCTCCCATGCTCCCAGCGTTCCATGCTCCCAGCGTTCCATGCTCCCAGCGTCCCATGCTCCCAACGTTCCATGCTCCCTGCGTTCCATGCTCCCTGCGTTCCATGCTCCCAGCATTCCATGCTCCCAGCGTTCCATGCTCCCACTCTCCCATGCTCCCATGCTCCCATGCTCCCAACGTTCCATGCTCCCAACGTTCCATGCTCTACTCTCCCATGCTCCCAACGTCCCATGCTCCCAACGTCACATGCTCCCAGCTTCCCATGCTCCCAGCGTTCCATGCTCCCAGCGTTCCATGCTCCAAGTCTCCCATGCTCCCAGTCCCCCATGCTCCCAGTCCCCCATGCTCCCAGTCTCCCATGCTCCCAGCGTTCCATGCTCCCAGTCTCCCATGCTCCCAGCGTTCCATGCTCCCAGTCTCCCATGCTCCCAGCGTTCCATGCTCCCAGCGTTCCATGCTCCCAGCGTCCCATGCTCCCAACGTTCCATGCTCCCATTCTCCCATGCTCCCAGCGTTCCATAATCCCTGCGTTCCATGCTCCCTGCGGCCCATGCTCCCAGCGTCCCATGCTCCCAGTCTCCCATGCTCCCAGCGTTCCATGCTCCCAGCATTCCATGCTCCCAGCGTTCCATGCTCCCACTCTCCCATGCTCCCATGCTCCCATGCTCCCAACGTCCCATGCTCCCAACGTCCCATGCTCCCAACGTTCCATGCTCCCAACGTTCCATGCTCCCAACGTTCCATGCTCCCACTCTCCCATGCTCCCACGCTCCCAACGTCCCATGCTCCCAACGTCCCATGCTCCCAACGTCCCATGCTCCCAACGTTCCATGCTCCCAGCGTTCCATGCTCCCAGTCTCCCATGCTCCCAGCTTCCCATGCTCCCAGCGTTCCATGCTCCCAGCGTTCCATGCTCCAAGTCTCCCATGCTCCCAGTCCCCCATGCTCCCAGTCTCCCATGCTCCCAGTCTCCCATGCTCCCAGCGTTCCATGCTCCCAGTCTCCCATGCTCCCAGCGTTCCATGCTCCCAGTCTCCCATGATCCCAGCGTTCCATGCTCCTAACGTCCCATGCTCCCAACGTCCCATGCTCCCAACGTTCCATGCTCCCAGCGTTCCATGCTCCCAGTCTCCCATGCTCCCAGCTTCCCATGCTCCCAGCGTTCCATGCTCCCAGCGTTCCATGCTCCAAGTCTCCCATGCTCCCAGTCCCCCATGCTCCCAGTCCCCCATGCTCCCAGTCCCCCATTCTCCCAGCGTCCCATGCTCCCAGTCTCCCATGATCCCAGCGTTCCATGCTCCCAACGTCCCATGCTCCCAACGTCCCATGCTCCCAACGTCCCATGCTCCCAGCGTTCCATGCGCCCAGTCTCCCATGCTCCCAACGTCCCATGCTCCCAGCGTCCCTTTCTCCCAGCGTCCCTTTCTCCCAGTCTCCCATGCTCCCAGCGTCCCATGCTCCCAACGTTCCATGCTCCAAGTCTCCCATGCTCCCAGCGTTCCATGCTCCCAGTCTCCCATGCTCCCATTCTCGCAACGTCCCATGCTCCCAGTCTCCCATGCTCCCAGCGTTCCATGCTCCCAGCGTTCCATGCTCCCAGCGTTCCATGCTCCCAGTCTCCCATGCTCCTAGCGTCCCATGCTCCTAGCGTCCCATGCTCCCAGCGTCCCATGCTCCCAACGTTCCATGCTCCCAGCGTTCCATGCTCCCAGTCTCCCATGCTCCCAGTCCCCCATGCTCCCAGTCCCCCATGCTCCCTGCGTTCCATGCTCCCAGCGTTCCATGCTCCCAGTCTCCCATGCTCCCAGCGTCCCATGCTCCCAGCGTCCCATGCTCCCAATCTCCCATGCTCCCAGCGTTCCATGCTCCCTATGTTCCCTGCTCCCTGCGTTCCCTGCTCCCTGCGTTCCATGCTCCCAGCGTCCCATGCTCTCAGCGTTTCATGCTCTAAGCGTTTCATGCTCCCAGCGTTCCATGCTCCCAGTCTCCCATGCTTCCAGCGTCCCTTTCTCCCAGTCTCCCATGCTCCCAGCGTCCCATGTTCCTAGTCTCCCATGCTCCCAGTCCCCCATGCTCCCTGCGTTCCATGCTCCCAGTCTCCCATGCTCCCAGCGTTCCCTGCTCCCAACGTTCCATGCTCCCTGCGTTCCATGCTCCCAGCATTCCATGCTCCCAGCGTTCCATGCTCCCAGTCTCTCATGCTCCCAGCGTTCCATGCTCCCAGTCTCCCATGCTCCCAGCGTTCCATGCTCCCAGTCTCCCATGCTCCCAGCGTTCCCTGCTCCCAACGTTCCATGCTCCCTGCGTTCCATGCTCCCAGCATTCCATGCTCCCAGCGTTCCATGCTCCCACTCTCCCATGCTCCCATGCTCCCAACGTCCCATGCTCCCAACGTTCCATGCTCCCAACGTTCCATGCTCCCACTCTCCCATGCTCCCATGCTCCCATGCTCCCAACGTCCCATGCTCCCAACGTCACATGCTCCCAGCTTCCCATGCTCCCAGCGTTCCATGCTCCCAGCGTTCCATGCTCCAAGTCTCCCATGCTCCCAGTCCCCCATGCTCCCAGTCCCCCATGCTCCCACTCTCCCATGCTCCCAACGTCCCATGCTCCCAACGTTCCATGCTCCCAACGTTCCATGCTCCCACTCTCCCATGCTCCCATGCTCCCATGCTCCCAGTCTCCCATGCCCCCAGCGTCCCATGCTCCCAATCTCCCATGCTCCCAGCGTTCCATGCTCCCTATGTTCCCTGCTCCCTGCGTTCCCTGCTCCCTGCGTTCCCTGCTCCCTGCGTTCCATGCTCCCAGCGTCCCATGCTCTCAGCGTTTCATGCTCTAAGCGTTTCATGCTCCCAGCGTTCCATGCTCCCAGTCTCCCATGCTTCCAGCGTCCCTTTCTCCCAGTCTCCCATGCTCCCAGCGTCCCATGTTCCTAGTCTCCCATGCTCCCAGTCCCCCATGCTCCCTGCGTTCCATGCTCCCAGTGTTCCATGCTCCCAGTCTCTCATGCTCCCAGCGTTCCATGCTCCCAGTCTCCCATGCTCCCAGCGTTCCATGCTCCCAGTCTCCCATGCTCCCAGTCTCCCATGCTCCCAGCGTTCCCTGCTCCCAGCGTTCCCTGCTCCCAGCGTTCCCTGCTCCCAGCGTTCCAAGCTCTCAGTCTCCCATGCTCCCAGCGTTCCATGCTCCCAGCGTCCCTTTCTCTCAGCGTCCCTTTCTCCCAGTCTCCCATGCTCCCAGCGTCCCATGCTCCCAACGTTCCATGCTCCCAGCGTTCCATGCTCCCAGTCTCCCATGCTCCCAGTCCCCCATGCTCCCAGTCCCCCATGCTCCCAGTCTCCCATGCTCCCAGCG
The DNA here is from genome assembly GCF_933228915.1 of Telmatherina bonti. Taxonomy (NCBI): domain Eukaryota; kingdom Metazoa; phylum Chordata; class Actinopteri; order Atheriniformes; family Telmatherinidae; genus Telmatherina; species Telmatherina bonti. Next base: position 43,013,496 of record NC_136623.1, read on the forward strand.
TTCCATGCTCCCAGTCTCCCATGCTCCCAGCGTTCCATGCTCCCAGCATTCCATGCTCCCAGCGTTCCATGCTCCCACCCTCCCATGCTCCCACTCTCCCATGCTCCCATGCTCCCAACGTCCCATGCTCCCAACGTCCCATGCTCCCAACGTTCCATGCTCCCAGCCTTCCATGCTCCCAGTCTCCCATGCTCCCAGTCTCCCATGCTCCCAGCGTTCCATGCTCCAAGTCCCCCATGCTCCCAGTCCCCCATGCTCCCAGTCCCCCATGCTCCCAGTCTCCCATGCTCCCAGTCTCCCATGCTCCCAGCGTTCCATGCTCCCAGTCTCCCATGCTCCCAGCTTCCCATGCTCCCAGCGTTCCATGCTCCCAGCGTTCCATGCTCCCAGTCTCCCATGCTCCCAGTCCCCCATGCTCCCATGCTCGCAACGTCCCATGCTCCCAACGTCCCATGCTCCCAGCGTCCCTTTCTCCAAGCGTCCCTTTCTCCCAGTCTCCCATGCTCCCAGCGTCCCATGCTCCCAACGTTCCATGCTCCCAGCGTTCCATGCTCCCAGTCTCCCATGCTCCCAGTCCCCCATGCTCCCAGTCCCCCATGCTCCCAGTCCCCCATGCTCCCAGCGTTCCATGCTCCCAGTCTCCCATGCTCCCAGCATCCCATGCTCCCAGCGTTCCATGCTCCCTATGTTCCCTGCTCCCTGCGTTCCCTGCTCCCTGCGTTCCATGCTCCCAGTCTCCCATGCTCTCAGCGTTTCATGCTCTAAGCGTTTCATGCTCCCAGCGTTCCATGCTCCCAGTCTCCCATGCTTCCAGCGTCCCTTTCTCCCAGTCTCCCATGCTCCCAGTCTCCCATGCTCCCAGCGTTGCCTGCTCCCAGCATTCCCTGCTCCCAGCGTCCCCTGCTCCCAGCGTCCCATGCTCCCAGTCCCCCATGCTCCCTGCGTTCCATGCTCCCAGTGTTCCATGCTCCCAGTCTCTCATGCTCCCAGCGTTCCATGCTCCCAGTCTCCCATGCTCCCAGCGTTCCATGCTCCCAGTCTCCCATGCTCCCAGTCTCCCATGCTCCCAGCGTTCCCTGCTCCCAGCGTTCCCTGCTCCCAGCGTTCCAAGCTCCCAGTCTCCCATGCTCCCAGCGTTCCATGCTCCCAGTCTCCCATGCTCCCAGCGTTCCATGATCCCAGTCTCCCATGCTCCCAGTCTCCCATGCTCCCAGCGTTCCCTGTTCCCAGCGTTCTAAGCTCCCAGTCTCCCATGCTCCCAGCGTCCCATGCTCCCAGCGTCCCATGCTCCCAGTCTCCCATGCTCCCAGCGTTCCATGCTCCCAGCGTCCCATGCTCCCAACGTTCCATGCTCCCTGCGTTCCATGCTCCCTGCGTTCCATGCTCCCAGCATTCCATGCTCCCAGCGTTCCATGCTCCCACTCTCCCATGCTCCCATGCTCCCAACGTCCCATGCTCCCAACGTTCCATGCTCCCAACGTTCCATGCTCCCACTCTCCCATGCTCCCATGCTCCCATGCTCCCAACGTCCCATGCTCCCAACGTCACATGCTCCCAGCTTCCCATGCTCCCAGCTTCCCATGCTCCCAGCGTTCCATGCTCCCAGCGTTCCATGCTCCAAGTCTCCCATGCTCCCAGTCCCCCATGCTCCCAGTCCCCCATGCTCCCACTCTCCCATGCTCCCAACGTCCCATGCTCCCAACGTTCCATGCTCCCAACGTTCCATGCTCCCACTCTCCCATGCTCCCATGCTCCCATGCTCCCAACGTCCCATGCTCCCAACGTCACATGCTCCCAGCTTCCCATGCTCCCAGCGTTCCATGCTCCCAGCGTTCCATGCTCCAAGTCTCCCATGCTCCCAGTCCCCCATGCTCCCAGTCCCCCATGCTCCCAGTCCCCCATGCTCCCAGCGTTCCATGCTCCCAGCGTTCCATGCTCCCAGCGTTCCATGCTCCCAGTCTCCCATGCTCCCAGCGTTCCATGCTCCCAGTCTCCCATGATACCAGCGTTCCATGCTCCCAACGTTCCATGCTCCCAGCGTTCCATGCTCCCAGCGTTCCATGCTCCCAGCATTCCATGCTCCCAGCGTTCCATGCGCCCAGCGTTCCATGCTCCCAGTCCCCCATGCTCCCGGTCTCCCATGCTCCCAGCGTCCCATGCTCCCAGCGTTCCATGCCCCCAGTCTCCCATGCTCCCAGTCTCCCATGCTCCCAGCGTTCCATGCTCCCAGTCTCCCATGCTCCCAGTCTCCCATGCCCCCAGCGTCCCATGCTCTCAGCGTTTCATGCTCTAAGCGTTTCATGCTCCCAGCGTTCCATGCTCCCAGTCTCCCATGCTTCCAGCGTCCCTTTCTCCCAGTCTCCCATGCTCCCAGTCTCCCATGCTCCCAGCGTTCCATGCACCCAGTCTCCCATGCTCCCAGTCTCACATGCTCCCAGCGTTCCATGCTCCCTGCATTCCATGCTCCCAGCGTCCCATGCTCTCAGCGTCCCATGCTCTCAGCGTTTCATGCTCTAAGCGTTTCATGCTCCCAGCGTTCCATGCTCCCAGTCTCCCATGCTTCCAGCGTCCCTTTCTCCCAGTCTCCCATGCTCCCAGTCTCCCATGCTCCCAGCGTTGCCTGCTCCCAGCGTTCCCTGCTCCCAGCGTCCCATGCTCCCAGCGTCCCTTTCTCCCAGCGTCCCATGTTCCTAGTCTCCCATGCTCCCAGTCCCCCATGCTCCCAGTCCCCCATGCTCCCTGCGTTCCATGCTCCCAGTGTTCCATGCTCCCAGTCTCTCATGCTCCCAGCGTTCCATGCTCCCAGTCTCCCATGCTCCCAGCGTTCCATGCTCCCAGTCTCCCATGCTCCCAGCGTTCCCTGCTCCCAGCGTTCCAAGCTCCCAGTCTCCCATGCTCCCAGCGTTCCATAATCCCTGCGTTCCATGCTCCCTGCGGCCCATGCTCCCAGCGTCCCATGCTCCCAGCGTCCCTTTCTCCCAGCGTCCCATGTTCCTAGTCTCCCATGCTCCCAGTCCCCCATGCTCCCAGTCCCCCATGCTCCCTGCATTCCATGCTCCCAGTGTTCCATGCTCCCAGTCTCTCATGCTCCCAGCGTTCCATGCTCCCAGTCTCCCATGCTCCCAGCGTTCCATGCTCCCAGTCTCCCATGCTCCCAGCGTTCCCTGCTCCCAGCGTTCCAAGCTCCCAGTCTCCCATGCTCCCAGCGTTCCATAATCCCTGCGTTCCATGCTCCCTGCGGCCCATGCTCCCAGCGTCCCATGCTCCCAGTCTCCCATGCTCCCAGCGTTCCATGCTCCCAGCGTTCCATGCTCCCAGCGTCCCATGCTCCCAACGTTCCATGCTCCCAGTCTCCCATGCTCCCAGCATTCCATGCTCCCAGCGTTCCATGCTCCCACTCTCCCATGCTCCCATGCTCCCAACGTCCCATGCTCCCAACGTCCCATGCTCCCAACGTTCCATGTTCCCAACGTTCCATGCTCCCACTCTCCCATGCTCCCATGCTCCCAACGTCCCATGCTCCCAGCGTTCCATGCTCCCAACGTTCCATGCTCCCAGCGTTCCATGCTCCCAGTCTCCCATGCTCCCAGCTTCCCATGCTCCCAGCGTTCCATGCTCCCAGCGTTCCATGCTCCAAGTCTCCCATGCTCCAAGTCTCCCATGCTCCCAGTCCCCCATGCTCCCAGTCCCCCATGCTCCCAGTCTCCCATGCTCCCAGCGTCCCATGCTCCCAGTCTCCCATGATCCCAGCGTTCCATGCTCCCAACGTCCCATGCTCCCAACGTCCCATGCTCCCAGCGTTCCATGCTCCCAGCATTCCATGCGCCCAGCGTTCCATGCGCCCAGTCTCCCATGCTCCCAACGTCCCATGCTCCCAGCGTCCCTTTCTCCCAGTCTCCCATGCTCCCAGCGTCCCATGCTCCCAACGTTCCATGCTCCCAACGTTCCATGCTCCAAGTCTCCCATGCTCCCAGCGTTCCATAATCCCTGCGTTCCATGCTCCCTGCGGCCCATGCTCCCAGCGTCCCATGCTCCCAGTCTCCCATGCTCCCAGCGTTCCATGCTCCCAGCGTTCCATGCTCCCAGCGTCCCATGCTCCCAACGTTCCATGCTCCCAGTCTCCCATGCTCCCAGCGTTCCATAATCCCTGTGTTCCATGCTCCCAGTCTCCCATGCTCCCAGCGTTCCATGCTCCCAGCATTCCATGCTCCCAGCGTTCCATGCTCCCAGCATTCCATGCTCCCAGCGTTCCATGCTCCCACTCTCCCATGCTCCCATGCTCCCAACGTCCCATGCTCCCAATGTTCCATGCTCCCACTCTCCCATGCTCCCATGCTCCCAACGTCCCATGCTCCCAACGTTCCATGCTCCCAGCGTTCCATGCTCCCAGTCTCCCATGCTCCCAGCTTCCCATGCTCCCAGCGTTCCATGCTCCCAGCGTTCCATGCTCCAAGTCTCCCATGCTCCCAGTCCCCCATGCTCCCAGTCCCCCATGCTCCCAGTCTCCCATGCTCCCAGCGTTCCATGCTCCCAGTCTCCCATGATCCCAGCGTTCCATGCTCCTAACGTCCCATGCTCCCAACGTCCCATGCTCCCAACGTTCCATGCTCCCAGCGTTCCATGCTCCCAGTCTCCCTTGCTCCCAGCTTCCCATGCTCCCAGCGTTCCATGCTCCCAGCGTTCCATGCTCCAAGTCTCCCATGCTCCCAGTCCCCCATGCTCCCAGTCCCCCATGCTCCCAGTCTCCCATGCTCCCAGCGTTCCATGCTCCCAGCATTCCATGCTCCCAGCGTTCCATGCGCCCAGTCTCCCATGCTCCCAGCGTTCCATGCTCCCAGCATTCCATGCTCCCAGCGTTCCATGCGCCCAGTCTCCCATGCTCCCAACGTCCCATGCTCCCAGCGTCCCTTTCTCCCAGCGTCCCTTTCTCCCAGTCTCCCATGCTCCCAGCGTCCCATGCTCCCAACGTTCCATGCTCCAAGTCTCCCATGCTCCCAGCGTTCCATGCTCCCAGCGTTCCTTTCTCCCAGCGTCCCTTTCTCCCAGTCTCCCATGCTCCCCGCGTCCCAGTCTCCCAGCGTCCCTTTCTCTCAGCGTCCCAGTCTCCCAGCGTCCCTTTCTCCCAGTCTCCCATGCTCCCAGCGTCCCATGCTCCCAACGTTCCATGCTTCAAGTCCCCCATGCTCCCTGCGTTTCATGCTCCCAGCGTTCCATGCTCCCAGCGTTCCATGCTCCCAGTCTCCCATGCTCCCATGCTCGCAACGTCCCATGCTCCCAACGTCCCATGCTCCCAGTCTCCCATGCTCCCAGCGTTCCATGCTCCCAGCGTTCCATGCTCCCAGTCTCCCATGCTCCTAGCGTCCCATGCTCCTAGCGTCCCATGCTCCCAGCGTCCCATGCTCCCAACGTTCCATGCTCCCAGCGTTCCATGCTCCCAGTCTCCCATGCTCCCAGTCCCCCATGCTCCCAGTCCCCCATGCTCCCTGCGTTCCATGCTCCCAGCGTTCCATGCTCCCAGTCTCCCATGCTCCCAGCATCCCATGCTCCCAGCGTCCCATGCTCCCAGCGTCCCATGCTCCCAATCTCCCATGCTCCCAGCGTTCCATGCTCCCTATGTTCCCTGCTCCCTGCGTTCCCTGCTCCCTGCGTTCCATGCTCCCAGCGTCCCATGCTCTCAGCGTTTCATGCTCTAAGCGTTTCATGCTCCCAGCGTTCCATGCTCCCAATCTCCCATGCTCCCAGTCTCCCATGCTCCCAGCGTTCCATGCTCCCAGTCTCCCATGCTCCCAGTCTCCCATGCTCCCAGCGTTCCCTGCTCCCAGCGTTCCAAGCTCTGTCTCCCATGCTCCCAGCGTTCCATGCTCCCAGCGTTCCATGCTCCCAGTCTCCCATGCTCCCAGCGTTCCATGCTCCCAGTCTCCCATGCTCCCAGTCTCCCATGCTCCCAGCGTTCCCTGCTCCCAGCGTTCCCTGCTCCCAGCGTTCCAAGCTCTCAGTCTCCCATGCTCCCAGCGTTCCATGCTCCCAGCGTTCCATGCTCCCAGCGTTCCATGCTCCCAGTCTCCCATGCTCCCAGCGTTCCATGCTCCCAGTCTCCCATGCTCCCAGTCTCCCATGCTCCCAGCGTTCCCTGTTCCCAGCGTTCCAAGCTCCCAGTCTCCCATGCTCCCAGCGTTCCATAATCCCTGCGTTCCATGCTCCCAGCGTTCCATGCTCCCAGCGTTCCATGCTCCCAGCGTTCCATGCTCCCAACGTTCCATGCTCCCAACGTTCCATGCTCCCTGCGTTCCATGCTCCCAGCATTCCATGCTCCCAGCGTTCCATGCTCCCACTCTCCCATGCTCCCATGCTCCCAACGTCCCATGCTCCCAACGTTCCATGCTCCCAACGTTCCATGCTCCCACTCTCCCATGCTCCCAACGTCCCATGCTCCCAACGTCACATCCTCCCAGCTTCCCATGCTCCCAGCGTTCCATGCTCCCAGCGTTCCATGCTCCAAGTCTCCCATGCTCCCAGTCCCCCATGCTCCCAGTCTCCCATGCTCCCAGCGTTCCATGCTCCCAGTCTCCCATGCTCCCAGCGTTCCATGCTCCCAGTCTCCCATGCTCCCAGCGTTCCATGCTCCCAGCGTTCCATGCTCCCAGCGTCCCATGCTCCCAACGTTCCATGCTCCCAGTCTCCCATGCTCCCAGCGTTCCATAATCCCTGCGTTCCATGCTCCCTGCGGCCCATGCTCCCAGCGTCCCATGCTCCCAGTCTCCCATGCTCCCAGCGTTCCATGCTCCCAGCATTCCATGCTCCCAGCGTTCCATGCTCCCACTCTCCCATGCTCCCATGCTCCCATGCTCCCAACGTCCCATGCTCCCAACGTTCCATGCTCCCAACGTTCCATGCTCCCACTCTCCCATGCTCCCATGCTCCCAACGTCCCATGCTCCCAACGTCCCATGCTCCCAACGTTCCATGCTCCCAGCGTTCCATGCTCCCAGCTTCCCATGCTCCCAACGTTCCATGCTCCCAGCGTTCCATGCTCCCAGTCTCCCATGCTCCCAGCGTTCCATGCTCCCAGTGTTCCATGCTCCCAGCGTTCCATGCTCCCAGTCCCCCATGCTCCCAGTCCCCCATGCTCCCAGTCTCCCATGCTCCCAGCGTCCCATGCTCCCAGTCTCCCATGATCCCAACGTTCCATGCTCCAAGTCCCCCATGCTCCCTGCGTTTCATGCTCCCAGCGTTCCATGCTCCCAGCGTTCCATGCTCCCAGTCTCCCATGCTCCCATGCTCGCAACGTCCCATGCTCCCAACGTCCCATGCTCCCAACGTCCCATGCTCCCAGTCTCCCATGCTCCCAGCGTTCCATGCTCCCAGCGTTCCATGCTCCCAGTCTCCCATGCTCCTAGCGTCCCATGCTCCTAGCGTCCCATGCTCCCAGCGTCCCATCCTCCCAACGTTCCATGCTCCCAGCGTTCCATGCTCCCAGTCTCCCATGCTCCCAGTCCCCCAATCCTCCCAGTCCCCCATGCTCCCTGCGTTCCATGCTCCCAGCGTTCCATGCTCCCAGTCTCCCATGCTCCCAGCATCCCATGCTCCCAGCCTCCCATGCTCCCAGCGTCCCATGCTCCCAATCTCCCATGCTCCCAGCGTTCCATGCTCCCTATGTTCCCTGCTCCCTGCGTTCCCTGCTCCCTGCGTTCCATGCTCCCAGCGTCCCATGCTCTCAGCGTTTCATGCTCTAAGCGTTTCATGCTCCCAGCGTTCCATGCTCCCAGTCTCCCATGCTTCCAGCGTCCCTTTCTCCCAGTCTCCCATGCTCCCAGTCTCCCATGCTCCCAGCGTTGCCTGCTCCCAGCGTTCCCTGCTCCCAGCGTCCCCTGCTCCCAGCGTCCCATTCTCCCAGTCCCCCATGCTCCCTGCGTTCCATGCTCCCAGTGTTCCATGCTCCCAGTCTCTCATGCTCCCAGCGTTCCATGCTCCCAGTCTCCCATGCTCCCAGCGTTCCATGCTCCCAGTCTCCCATGCTCCCAGCGTTCCCTGCTCCCAGCGTTCCCTGCTCCCAGCGTTCCAAGCTCCCAGTCTCCCATGCTCCCAGCGTTCCATGCTCCCAGCGTTCCATGCTCCCAGTCTCCCATGCTCCCAGCGTTCCATGCTCCCAGTCTCCCATGCTCCCAGTCTCCCATGCTCCCAGCGTTCCCTGTTCCCAGCGTTCTAAGCTCCCAGTCTCCCATGCTCCCAGCGTTCCATAATCCCTGCGTTCAATGCTCGCAACGTCCCATGCTCCCAACGTCCCATGCTCCCAGTCTCCCATGCTCCCAGCGTTCCATGCTCCCAGCGTTCCATGCTCCCAGTCTCCCATGCTCCTAGCGTCCCATGCTCCTAGCGTCCCATGCTCCCAGCGTCCCATCCTCCCAACGTTCCATGCTCCCAGCGTTCCATGCTCCCAGTCTCCCATGCTCCCAGTCCCCCATGCTCCCAGTCCCCCATGCTCCCTGCGATCCATGCTCCCAGCGTTCCATGCTCCCAGTCTCCCATGCTCCCAGCATCCCATGCTCCCAGCCTCCCATGCTCCCAGCGTCCCATGCTCCCTATCTCCCATGCTCCCAGCGTTCCATGCTCCCTATGTTCCCTGCTCCCTGCGTTCCCTGCTCCCTGCGTTCCATGCTCCCAGCGTCCCATGCTCTCAGCGTTTCATGCTCTAAGCGTTTCATGCTCCCAGCGTTCCATGCTCCCAGTCTCCCATGCTTCCAGCGTCCCTTTCTCCCAGTCTCCCATGCTCCCAGTCTCCCATGCTCCCAGCGTTGCCTGCTCCCAGCGTTCCCTGCTCCCAGCGTCCCCTGCTCCCAGCGTCCCATGCTCCCAGTCCCCCATGCTCCCTGCGTTCCATGCTCCCAGTGTTCCATGCTCCCAGTCTCTCATGCTCCCAGCGTTCCATGCTCCCAGTCTCCCATGCTCCCAGCGTTCCATGCTCCCAGTCTCCCATGCTCCCAGCGTTCCCTGCTCCCAGCGTTCCCTGCTCCCAGCGTTCCCTGCTCCCAGCGTTCCAAGCTCCCAGTCTCCCATGCTCCCAGCGTTCCATGCTCCCAGCGTTCCATGCTCCCAGTCTCCCATGCTCCCAGCGTTCCATGCTCCCAGTCTCCCATGCTCCCAGTCTCCCATGCTCCCAGCGTTCCCTGTTCCCAGCGTTCTAAGCTCCCAGTCTCCCATGCTCCCAGCGTTCCATAATCCCTGCGTTCAATGCTCCCTGCGGCCCATGCTCCCAGCGTCCCATGCTCCCAGCGTCCCATGCTCCCAGTCTCCCATGCTCCCAGCGTTCCATGCTCCCAGCGTCCCATGCTCCCAACGTTCCATGCTCCCTGCGTTCCATGCTCCCAGCGTTCCATGCTCCCAGCGTTCCATGCTCCCATGCTCCCAACGTCCCATGCTCCCAACGTCCCATGCTCACAACGTCCCATGCTCCCAACGTCACATGCTCCCAGCTTCCCATGCTCCCAGCGTTACATGCTCCAAGTCTCCCATGCTCCCAGTCCCCCATGCTCCCAGTCTCCCATGCTCCCAGCGTTCCATGCTCCCAGTCTCCCATGCTCCCAGCGTTCCATGCTCCCAGTCTCCCATGCTCCCAGCGTTCCATGCTCCCAGGCTCCCATGATACCAGCGTTCCATGCTCCCAACGTCCCATGCTCCCAGCGTTCCATGCTCCCAGCGTTCCATGCTCCCAGCATTCCATGCTCCCAGCGTTCCATGCGCCCAGTCTCCCATGCTCCCAACGTCCCATGCTCCCAACGTCCCATGCTCCCAGCGTTCCATGCTCCCAGCGTTCCATGCTCCCAGTCCCCCATGCTCCCGGTCTCCCATGCTCCCAGCGTCCCATGCTCCCAGCGTTCCATGCCCCCAGTCTCCCATGCTCCCAGTCTCCCATGCTCCCAGCGTTCCATGCTCCCAGTCTCCCATGCTCCCAGTCTCCCATGCCCCCAGCGTTCCATAATCCATGCGTTCCATGCTCCCAGCATTCCATGCTCCCAACGTTCCATGCTCCCAGCATTCCATGCTCCCAACGTTCCATGCTCCCAGTCTCACATGCTCCCAGCGTTCCATGCTCCCAGCGTTCCATGCTCCCAACGTTCCATGCTCTCAGTCTCCCATGCTCCCTGCGTTCCATGCTCCCTGCGTTCCATGCTCCCCGCGTTCCATGCTCCCTGCGTTTCATGCTCCCAACGTTCAATGCTCCCTGCGTTCCATGCTCTCAGTCTCCCATGCTCCCTGCGTTCCATGCTCCCAGCGTTCCATGCTCCCTGCGTTACATGCTCCCTGCGTTTCATGCTCCCTGCGTTCCATGCTCCCAGCATTCCATGCTCCCAGCGTTCCATGCTCCCACTCTCCCATGCTCCCAGCGTTCCATGCTCCCATGCTCCCAACGTCCCATGCTCCCAACGTTCCATGCTCCCAACGTTCCATGCTCCCACTCTCCCATGCTCCCAACGTCCCATGCTCCCAACGTTCCATGCTCCCAGCGTTCCATGCACCCAGTCTCCCATGCTCCCAGCTTCCCATGCTCCCAGCGTTCCATGCTCCCAGCTTCCCATGCTCCCAGCGTTCCATGCTCCCAGCGTTCCATGCTCCAAGTCTCCCATGCTCCCAGTCCCCCATGCTCCCAGTCCGCCATGCTCCCAGTCCCCCATGCTCCCAGTCTCCCATGCTCCCAGCGATCCATGCTCCCAGCGTTCCATGCTCCCAGCGTTCCATGCGCCCAGTCTCCCATGCTCCCAACGTCCCATGCTCCCAGCATTCCATGCTCCCAGCGTTCCATGCTCCCAGTCTCCCATGCGCCCAGCATTCCATGCTCCCAGCGTTCCATGCGCCCAGTCTCCCATGCTCCCAGCATTCCATGCTCCCAGCGTTCCATGCGCCCAGTCTCCCATGCTCCCAACGTCCCATGCTCCCAGCATCCCTTTTTCCCAGCGTCCCTTTCTCCCAGTCTCCCATGCTCCCAGCGTCCCATGCTCCCAACGTTCCATGCTCCAAGTCTCCCATGCTCCCAGCGTTCCATGCTCCCAGCGTTCCTTTCTCCCAGCGTCCCTTTCTCCCAGTCTCCCATGCTCCCCGCGTCCCAGTCTCCCAGCGTCCCTTTCTCTCAGCGTCCCTTTCTCTCAGCGTCCCTTTCTCCCAGTCTCCCATGCTCCCAGCGTCCCATGCTCCCAGCGTCCCATGCTCCCAACGTTCCATGCTCCAAGTCCCCCATGCTCCCTGCGTTTCATGCTCCCAGCGTTCCATGCTCCCTGCGTTCCATGCTCCCAGTCTCCCATGCTCCCAGCGTTCCATACTCCCAATCTCCCATGCTCCCTGCGTTCCATGCTCCCTGCGTTCCATGCTCCCTGCGTTTCATGCTCCCTGCGTTCCATGCTCCCAGCATTCCATGCTCCCTGCGTTCCATGCTCCCAGTCTCCCATGCTCCCTACGTTCCATGCTCCCTGCGTTCCATGCTCCCTGCGTTTCATGCTCCCTGCGTTCCCTGCTCCCAGCGTTCCATGCTCCCAGTCTCCCATGCTCCCAACGTCCCATGCTCCCAACGTTCCATGCTCCCAGTCTCCCATGCTCCCAGCGTTCCATGCTCCCAGTCTCCCATGAACCCAGCTTCCCATGCTCCCAGCGTTCCATGCTCCCAGCGTCCCATGCTCCCAATCTCCCATGCTCCCTGTGTTCCATGCTCCCTGTGTTCCATGCTCCCAGCGTTCCCTGCTCCCTGCGATCCATGTTCCCAGCGTTCCATGTTCCCAGCGTTCCATGCTCCCAGCGTCCCATGCTCCCAACGTTCCATGCTCCCAGTCTCCCATGCTCCCAGTGTTCCATAATCCCTGCGTTCCATGCTCCCTGCGGCCCATGCTCCCAGCGTCCCATGCTCCCAGTCTCCCATGCTCCCAGCGTTCCATGCTCCCACTCTCCCATGCTCCCATGCTCCCAACGTCCCATGCTCCCAACGTTCCATGCTCCCAACGTTCCATGCTCCCACTCTCCCATGCTCCCATGCTCCCAACGTCCCATGCTCCCAACGTCCCATGCTCCCAACGTTCCAAGCTCCCAGCGTTCCATGCTCCCAGTCTCCCATGCTCCCAGCTTCCCATGCTCCCAGCGTTCCATGCTCCCAGCGTTCCATGCTCCAAGTCTCCCATGCTCCCAGTCCCCCATGCTCCCAGTCCCCCATGCTCCCAGTCTCCCATGCTCCCAGCGTTCCATGCTCCCAGTCTCCCATGATCCCAGCGTCCCATGCTCCCAGCGTTCCATGCTCCCAACGTCCCATGCTCCCAGCGTTCCATGCTCCCAGCATTCCATGCTCCCAGCGTTCCATGCTCCCAGTCTCCCATGCTCCCAACGTCCCATGCTCCCAGCGTCCCTTTCTCCCAGCGTCCCTTTCTCCCAGTCTCCCATGCTCCCAGCGTCCCATGCTCCCAACGTTCCATGCTCCAAGTCTCCCATGCTCCCAGCGTTCCATGCTCCCAGCGTTCCTTTCTCCCAGTCTCCCATGCTCCCCGCGTCCCAGTCTGCCAGCGTCCCTATCTCTCAGCGTCCCTTTCTCTCAGCGTCCCTTTCTCCCAGTCTCCCATGCTCCCAGCGTCCCATGCTCCCAACGTTCCATGCTCCCATGCTCCCAACGTCCCATGCTCCCAACGTCCCATGCTCCCAGTCTCCCATGCTCCCAGCGTTCCATGCTCCCTGCGTTTCATGCTCCCAGCGTTCCATGCTCCCAGCGTTCCATGCTCCCATGCTCCCAACGTCCCATGCTCCCAGTCTCCCATGCTCCCAGCGTTCCATGCTCCCAGCGTTCCATGCTCCCAGCGTTCCATGCTCCCAGTCTCCCATGCTCCTAGCGTCCCATGCTCCCAGCGTCCCATGCTCCCAACGTTCCATGCTCCCAGCGTCCCATGCTCCCAACGTTCCATGCTCCCAGCGTTCCATGCTCCCAGTCTCCCATGCGCCCAGTCTCCCATGCTCCCAGTCCCCCATGCTCCCAGTCCCCCATGCTCCCAGTCCCCCATGCTCCCTGCGTTCCATGCTCCCAGCGTTCCATGCTCCCAGTCTCCCATGCTCCCAGCATCCCATGCTCCCAGCGTCCCATGCTCCCAGCGTCCCATGCTCCCAATCTCCCATGCTCCCAGCGTTCCATGCTCCCTATGTTCCCTGCTCCCAGCGTTCCCTGCTCCCTGCGTTCCATGCTCCCAGCGTCCCATGCTCTCAGCGTTTCATGCTCTCAGCGTTTCATGCTCCCAGCGTTCCATGCTCCCAGCGTCCCTTTCTCCCAGTCTCCCATGCTCCCAGTCTCCCATGCTCCCAGTCTCCCATGCTCCCAGCGTTGCCTGCTCCCAGCGTTCCCTGCTCCCAGCGTTCCCTGCTCCCAGCGTCCCATGCTCCCAGCGTCCCATGCTCCCAGCGTCCCATGTTCCTAGTCTCCCATGCTCCCAGTCCCCCATGCTCCCTGCGTTCCATGCTCCCAGTGTTCCATGCTCCCAGTCTCTCATGCTCCCAGCGTTCCATGCTCCCAGTCTCCCATGCTCCCAGCGTTCCATGCTCCCAGTCTCCCATGCTCCCAGTCTCCCATGCTCCTAGTCTCCCATGCTCCCAGCGTTCCCTGCTCCCAGCGTTCCCTGCTCCCAGCGTTCCAAGCTCCCAGTCTCCCATGCTCCCACCGTTCCATAATCCCTGCGTTCCATGCTCCCAGCGTTCCATGCTCCCAGTCTCCCATGCTCCCAGCGTTCCATGCTCCCAGTCTCCCATGCTCCCAGTCTCCCATGCTCCCAGCGTTCCCTGTTCCCAGCGTTCCAAGCTCCCAGTCTCCCATGCTCCCAGCGTTCCATAATCCCTGCGTTCCATGCTCCCTGCGGCCCATGCTCCCAGCGTCCCATGCTCCCAGTCTCCCATGCTCCCAGCGTTCCATGCTCCCAGCGTCCCATGCTCCCAACGTCCCATGCTCCCTGCGTTCCATGCTCCCTGCGTTCCATGCTCCCAGCATTCCATGCTCCCAGCGTTCCATGCTCCCACTCTCCCATGCTCCAATGCTCCCATGCTCCCAACGTCCCATGCTCCCAACGTCCCATGCTCCCAACGTTCCATGCTCCCACTCTCCCATGCTCCCATGCTCCCAACGTCACATGCTCCCAGCTTCCCATGCTCCCAGCGTTCCATGCTCCCAGCGTTCCATGCTCCCAGTCTCCCATGCTCCCAGTCCCCCATGCTCCCAGTCCCCCATGCTCCCAGTCTCCCATGCTCCCAGCGTTCCATGCTCCCAGTCTCCCATGCTCCCAGCGTTCCATGCTCCCAGTCTCCCATGATACCAGCGTTCCATGCTCCCAACGTCCCATGCTCCCAACGTCCCATGCTCCCAGCGTTCCATGCTCCCAGCATTCCATGCTCCCAGCGTTCCATGCGCCCAGTCTCCCATGCTCCCAACGTCCCATGCTCCCAGCGTTCCATGCTCCCAGCGTCCCTTTCTCCCAGTCTCCCATGCTCCCAGCCTCCCATGCTCCCAACGTTCCATGCTCCAAGTCTCCCATGCTCCCAGCGTTCCATGCTCCCAGCGTTCCTTTCTCCCAGTCTCCCATGCTCCCCGCGTCCCAGTCTCCCAGCGTCCCTTTCTCTCACCGTCCCTTTCTCTCAGCGTCCCTTTCTCCCAGTCTCCCATGCTCCCAGCGTCCCATGCTCCCAACGTTCCATGCTCCAAGTCCCCCATGCTCCCTGCGTTTCATGCTCCCAGCGTTCCATGCTCCCAGTCTCCCATGCTCCCATGCTCCCAACGTCCCATGCTCCCAGTCCCCCATGCTCCCAGTCCCCCATGCTCCCAGTCTCCCATGCTCCCAGTGTTCCATGCTCCCAGTCTCCCATGATCCCAGCGTTCCATGCTCCCAACGTCCCATGCTCCCAACGTCCCATGCTCCCAACGATCCATGCTCCCAGCGTTCCATGCTCCCAGTCTCCCATGCTCCCAGTCTCCCATGCTCCCAGCTTCCCATGCTCCCAGCGTTCCATGCTCCCAGCGTTCCATGCTCCAAGTCTCCCATGCTCCCAGTCCCCCATGCTCCCAGTCCCCCATGCTCCCAGTCTCCCATGCTCCCAGCGTCCCATGCTCCCAGTCTCCCATGATCCCAGCGTTCCATGCTCCCAACGTCCCATGCTCCCAACGTCCCATGCTCCCAGCGTTCCATGCTCCCAGCATTCCATGCTCCCAGCGTTCCATGCGCCCAGTCTCCCATGCTCCCAACGTCCCATGCTCCCAGCGTCCCTTTCTCCCAGCGTCCCTTTCTCCCAGTCTCCCATGCTCCCATGCTCCCAACGTCCCATGTTCCCAACGTCCCATGCTCCCAACGTTCCAAGCTCCCAGCGTTCCATGCTCCCAGTCTCCCATGCTCCCAGCTTCCCATGCTCCCAGCGTTCCATGCTCCCAGCGTTCCATGCTCCAAGTCTCCCATGCTCCCAGTCCCCCATGCTCCCAGTCCCCCATGCTCCCAGTCTCCCATGCTCCCAGCGTTCCATGCTCCCAGTCTCCCATGATCCCAGCGTCCCATGCTCCCAGCGTTCCATGCTCCCAACGTCCCATGCTCCCAGCGTTCCATGCTCCCAGCATTCCATGCTCCCAGCGTTCCATGCTCCCAGTCTCCCATGCTCCCAACGTCCCATGCTCCCAGCGTCCCTTTCTCCCAGCGTCCCTTTCTCCCAGTCTCCCATGCTCCCAGCGTCCCATGCTCCCAACGTTCCATGCTCCAAGTCTCCCATGCTCCCAGCGTTCCATGCTCCCAGCGTTCCTTTCTCCCAGTCTCCCATGCTCCCCGCGTCCCAGTCTTCCAGCGTCCCTATCTCTCAGCGTCCCTTTCTCTCAGCGTCCCTTTCTCCCAGTCTCCCATGCTCCCAGCGTCCCATGCTCCCAACGTTCCATGCTCCCATGCTCCCAACGTCCCATGCTCCCAACGTCCCATGCTCCCAGTCTCCCATGCTCCCAGCGTTCCATGCTCCCTGCGTTTCATGCTCCCAGCGTTCCATGCTCCCATGCTCCCAACGTCCCATGCTCCCAGTCTCCCATGCTCCCAGCGTTCCATGCTCCCAGCGTTCCATGCTCCCAGCGTTCCATGCTCCCAGTCTCCCATGCTCCTAGCGTCCCATGCTCCCAGCGTCCCATGCTCCCAACGTTCCATGCTCCCAGCGTCCCATGCTCCCAACGTTCCATGCTCCCAGCGTTCCATGCTCCCAGTCTCCCATGCGCCCAGTCTCCCATGCTCCCAGTCCCCCATGCTCCCAGTCCCCCATGCTCCCAGTCCCCCATGCTCCCTGCGTTCCATGCTCCCAGCGTTCCATGCTCCCAGTCTCCCATGCTCCCAGCATCCCATGCTCCCAGCGTCCCATGCTCCCAGCGTCCCATGCTCCCAATCTCCCATGCTCCCAGCGTTCCATGCTCCCTATGTTCCCTGCTCCCAGCGTTCCCTGCTCCCTGCGTTCCATGCTCCCAGCGTCCCATGCTCTCAGCGTTTCATGCTCTCAGCGTTTCATGCTCCCAGCGTTCCATGCTCCCAGCGTCCCTTTCTCCCAGTCTCCCATGCTCCCAGTCTCCCATGCTCCCAGTCTCCCATGCTCCCAGTCTCCCATGCTCCCAGCGTTGCCTGCTCCCAGCGTTCCCTGCTCCCAGCGTTCCCTGCTCCCAGCGTCCCATGCTCCCAGCGTCCCATGCTCCCAGCGTCCCATGTTCCTAGTCTCCCATGCTCCCAGTCCCCCATGCTCCCTGCGTTCCATGCTCCCAGTGTTCCATGCTCCCAGTCTCTCATGCTCCCAGCGTTCCATGCTCCCAGTCTCCCATGCTCCCAGCGTTCCATGCTCCCAGTCTCCCATGCTCCCAGTCTCCCATGCTCCCAGCGTTCCCTGCTCCCAGCGTTCCCTGCTCCCAGCGTTCCAAGCTCCCAGTCTCCCATGCTCCCACCGTTCCATAATCCCTGCGTTCCATGCTCCCAGCGTTCCATGCTCCCAGTCTCCCATGCTCCCAGCGTTCCATGCTCCCAGTCTCCCATGCTCCCAGTCTCCCATGCTCCCAGCGTTCCCTGTTCCCAGCGTTCCAAGCTCCCAGTCTCCCATGCTCCCAGCGTTCCATAATCCCTGCGTTCCATGCTCCCTGCGGCCCATGCTCCCAGCGTCCCATGCTCCCAGTCTCCCATGCTCCCAGCGTTCCATGCTCCCAGCGTCCCATGCTCCCAGCGTCCCATGCTCCCAACGTTCCATGCTCCCTGCGTTCCATGCTCCCTGCGTTCCATGCTCCCAGCATTCCATGCTCCCAGCGTTCCATGCTCCCACTCTCCCATGCTCCAATGCTCCCATGCTCCCAACGTCCCATGCTCCCAACGTCCCATGCTCCCAACGTTCCATGCTCCCACTCTCCCATGCTCCCATGCTCCCAACGTCACATGCTCCCAGCTTCCCATGCTCCCAGCGTTCCATGCTCCCAGCGTTCCATGCTCCCAGTCTCCCATGCTCCCAGTCCCCCATGCTCCCAGTCCCCCATGCTCCCAGTCTCCCATGCTCCCAGCGTTCCATGCTCCCAGTCTCCCATGCTCCCAGCGTTCCATGCTCCCAGTCTCCCATGATACCAGCGTTCCATGCTCCCAACGTCCCATGCTCCCAACGTCCCATGCTCCCAGCGTTCCATGCTCCCAGCATTCCATGCTCCCAGCGTTCCATGCGCCCAGTCTCCCATGCTCCCAACGTCCCATGCTCCCAGCGTTCCATGCTCCCAGCGTCCCTTTCTCCCAGTCTCCCATGCTCCCAGCCTCCCATGCTCCCAACGTTCCATGCTCCAAGTCTCCCATGCTCCCAGCGTTCCATGCTCCCAGCGTTCCTTTCTCCCAGTCTCCCATGCTCCCCGCGTCCCAGTCTCCCAGCGTCCCTTTCTCTCACCGTCCCTTTCTCTCAGCGTCCCTTTCTCCCAGTCTCCCATGCTCCCAGCGTCCCATGCTCCCAACGTTCCATGCTCCAAGTCCCCCATGCTCCCTGCGTTTCATGCTCCCAGCGTTCCATGCTCCCAGTCTCCCATGCTCCCATGCTCCCAACGTCCCATGCTCCCAGTCCCCCATGCTCCCAGTCCCCCATGCTCCCAGTCTCCCATGCTCCCAGTGTTCCATGCTCCCAGTCTCCCATGATCCCAGCGTTCCATGCTCCCAACGTCCCATGCTCCCAACGTCCCATGCTCCCAACGATCCATGCTCCCAGCGTTCCATGCTCCCAGTCTCCCATGCTCCCAGTCTCCCATGCTCCCAGCTTCCCATGCTCCCAGCGTTCCATGCTCCCAGCGTTCCATGCTCCAAGTCTCCCATGCTCCCAGTCCCCCATGCTCCCAGTCCCCCATACTCCCAGTCTCCCATGCTCCCAGCGTCCCATGCTCCCAGTCTCCCATGATCCCAGCGTTCCATGCTCCCAACGTCCCATGCTCCCAACGTCCCATGCTCCCAGCGTTCCATGCTCCCAGCATTCCATGCTCCCAGCGTTCCATGCGCCCAGTCTCCCATGCTCCCAACGTCCCATGCTCCCAGCGTCCCTTTCTCCCAGCGTCCCTTTCTCCCAGTCTCCCATGCTCCCAGCGTCCCATGCTCCCAACGTTCCATGCTCCAAGTCTCCCATGCTCCCAGCGTTCCATGCTCCCAGCGTTCCTTTGTCCCAGCGTCCCTTTCTCCCAGTCTCCCATGCTCCCCGCGTCCCAGTCTCCCAGCGTCCCTTTCTCTCAGCGTCCCTTTCTCTCAGCGTCCCTTTCTCCCAGTCTCCCATGCTCCCAGCGTCCCATGCTCCCAACGTTCCATGCTCCCAGCGTTCCATGCTCCCAGTCTCCCATGCTCCCATGCTCCCAACATCCCATGCTCCCAACGTCCCATGCTCCCAGTCTCCCATGCTCCCAGCGTTCCATGCTCCCAGCGTTCCATGCTCCCAGTCTCCCATGCTCCTAGCGTCCCATGCTCCCAGCGTCCCATGCTCCCAGCGTCCCATG
This sequence comes from Telmatherina bonti, assembly GCF_933228915.1. Lineage (NCBI taxonomy): Eukaryota > Metazoa > Chordata > Actinopteri > Atheriniformes > Telmatherinidae > Telmatherina > Telmatherina bonti. The sequence goes on from NC_136623.1 coordinate 43,032,486, forward strand.
CTCCCAACGTTCCATGCTCCCAGCGTTCCATGCGCCCAGTCTCCCATGCTCCCAGTCCCCCATGCTCCCAGTCCCCCATGCTCCCTGCGTTCCATGCTCCCAGCGTTCCATGCTCCCAGTCTCCCATGCTCCCAGCATCCCATGCTCCCAGCGTCCCATGCTCCCAATCTCCCATGCTCCCAGCGTTCCATGCTCCCTATGTTCCCTGCTCCCTGCGTTCCCTGCTCCCTGCGTTCCATGCTCCCAGCGTCCCATGCTCTCAGCGTTTCATGCTCTAAGCGTTTCATGCTCCCAGCGTTCCATGCTCCCAGTCTCTCATGCTTCCAGCGTCCCTTTCTCCCAGTCTCCCATGCTCCCATGCTCCCAGTCTCCCATGCTCCCAGTCTCCCATGCTCCCAGTCTCCCATGCTCCCAGACCCCCATGCTCCCAGTCCCCCATGCTCCCTGCGTTCCCTGCTCCCAGCGTCCCTTTCTCCCAGCGTCCCTTTCTCCCAGCGTCCCTTTCTCCCAGCGTTCCTTTCTCCCAGTCTCCCATGCTCCCAGTCTCCCATGCTCCCAGTCTCCCATGCTCCCAGCGTTCCATGCTCCCAGTCTCCCATGCTCCCAGCGTTCCCTGCTCCCAGCGTTCCATGCTCCCAGTCTCCCATGCTCCCAGCGTTCCATGCTCCCAGTCTCCCATGCTCCCAGTCTCCCATGCTCCCAGTCTCCCATGCTCCCTGTGTCCCATGCTCCCTGTGTCCCATGCTCCCAGCGTTCCATGCGCCCAGCGTTCCATGCTCCCAGTCTCCCATGCTCCCAGCCTCCCATGCTCCCTGTGTCCCATGCTCCCTGTGTCCCATGCTCCCAACGTGCCATGCTCCCAACGTTCCATGCTCCCAGTCTCCCATGCTCCCAGTCTCCCATGCTCCCAGTCTCCCATGCTCCCAGTCTCCCATGCTCCCATGCTCCCAGTCTCCCATGCTCCCAGCATTCCCTGCTCCCAGCGTTCCATGCTCCCAGTCTCCCTTGCTCCCAGTCTCCCTTGCTCCCAGTCTCCCATGCTCCCAGCGTTCCATAATCCCTGCGTTCCATGCTCCCAGTCTCCCATGCTCCCAGCGTTCCATGCTCCAAGTATCCCATGCTCCCAGCGTCCCATGCTCCCGGCGTCCCATGCTCCCGGCGTCCCATGCTCCCAGCGTCCCATGCTCCCAGCGTCCCATGCTCCCAGCGTCCCATGTTCCTAGCCTCCCATGCTTCCTGCGTCCCATGTTCCTAGTCTCCCAGTCTCCCAGCGTTCCATGCTCCCGGCGTTCCATGCTCCCGGCGTCCCATGCTCCCAGCGTTCCATGCTCCCAGCGTCCCATGCTCCCAGCGTTCCATGCTCCCAGCGTTCCATGCTCCCAGCGTTCCATGCTCCCAGCATTCCATGCTCCCAGCTTCCCTTTCTCCCAGTCTCCTATCCTCCCAGTCTCCCCACCTCCCAGTCTCCCATCCTCCCAGCGTCCCATGCTCCCAGTCTCCCATGCTCCCAATCTCCCATGCTCCCAGTGTCCCATGCTCCCAGTCTCCCATGCTCCCAGCGTCCCATGCTCCCAGCGTTCCATGCTCCCAGCGTTCCATGCTCCCAGTCTCCCATGCTCCCATGCTCCCTGCGTTCCATGCTCCCAGTCTCCCATGCTCCCAGTCTCCCATGCTACCAGTGTTCTATGCTCCCAGTCTCCCATGCTAACAGCGTCCCTTGCTCCCAGCGTCCCATGCTCCCGGCGTCCCATGCTCCCAGCGTTCCATGCTCCCAGCGTTCCATGCTCCCACTCTCCCATGCTCCTAGTCTCCCATGCTCCCAGTCCCCCATGCTCCCTGCGTTCCATGCTCCCAGTGTTCCATGCTCCCAGTCTCTCATGCTCCCAGCGTTCCATGCTCCCAGTCTCCCATGCTCCCAGCGTTCCATGCTCCCAGTCTCCCATGCTCCCAGTCTCCCATGCTCCCAGTCTCCCATGCTCCCAGCGTTCCCTGCTCCCAGCGTTCCCTGCTCCCAGCGTTCCAAGCTCCCAGTCTCCCATGCTCCCACCGTTCCATAATCCCTGCGTTCCATGCTCCCAGCGTTCCATGCTCCCAGTCTCCCATGCTCCCAGCGTTCCATGCTCCCAGTCTCCCATGCTCCCAGTCTCCCATGCTCCCAGCGTTCCCTGTTCCCAGCGTTCCAAGCTCCCAGTCTCCCATGCTCCCAGCGTTCCATAATCCCTGCGTTCCATGCTCCCTGCGGCCCATGCTCCCAGCGTCCCATGCTCCCAGTCTCCCATGCTCCCAGCGTTCCATGCTCCCAGCGTCCCATGCTCCCAACGTTCCATGCTCCCTGCGTTCCATGCTCCCTGCGTTCCATGCTCCCAGCATTCCATGCTCCCAGCGTTCCATGCTCCCACTCTCCCATGCTCCAATGCTCCCATGCTCCCAACGTCCCATGCTCCCAACGTCCCATGCTCCCAACGTTCCATGCTCCCACTCTCCCATGCTCCCATGCTCCCAACGTCACATGCTCCCAGCTTCCCATGCTCCCAGCGTTCCATGCTCCCAGCGTTCCATGCTCCCAGTCTCCCATGCTCCCAGTCCCCCATGCTCCCAGTCCCCCATGCTCCCAGTCTCCCATGCTCCCAGCGTTCCATGCTCCCAGTCTCCCATGCTCCCAGCGTTCCATGCTCCCAGTCTCCCATGATACCAGCGTTCCATGCTCCCAACGTCCCATGCTCCCAACGTCCCATGCTCCCAGCGTTCCATGCTCCCAGCATTCCATGCTCCCAGCGTTCCATGCGCCCAGTCTCCCATGCTCCCAACGTCCCATGCTCCCAGCGTTCCATGCTCCCAGCGTCCCTTTCTCCCAGTCTCCCATGCTCCCAGCCTCCCATGCTCCCAACGTTCCATGCTCCAAGTCTCCCATGCTCCCAGCGTTCCATGCTCCCAGCGTTCCTTTCTCCCAGTCTCCCATGCTCCCCGCGTCCCAGTCTCCCAGCGTCCCTTTCTCTCACCGTCCCTTTCTCTCAGCGTCCCTTTCTCCCAGTCTCCCATGCTCCCAGCGTCCCATGCTCCCAACGTTCCATGCTCCAAGTCCCCCATGCTCCCTGCGTTTCATGCTCCCAGCGTTCCATGCTCCCAGTCTCCCATGCTCCCATGCTCCCAACGTCCCATGCTCCCAGTCCCCCATGCTCCCAGTCCCCCATGCTCCCAGTCTCCCATGCTCCCAGTGTTCCATGCTCCCAGTCTCCCATGATCCCAGCGTTCCATGCTCCCAACGTCCCATGCTCCCAACGTCCCATGCTCCCAACGATCCATGCTCCCAGCGTTCCATGCTCCCAGTCTCCCATGCTCCCAGTCTCCCATGCTCCCAGCTTCCCATGCTCCCAGCGTTCCATGCTCCCAGCGTTCCATGCTCCAAGTCTCCCATGCTCCCAGTCCCCCATGCTCCCAGTCCCCCATACTCCCAGTCTCCCATGCTCCCAGCGTCCCATGCTCCCAGTCTCCCATGATCCCAGCGTTCCATGCTCCCAACGTCCCATGCTCCCAACGTCCCATGCTCCCAGCGTTCCATGCTCCCAGCATTCCATGCTCCCAGCGTTCCATGCGCCCAGTCTCCCATGCTCCCAACGTCCCATGCTCCCAGCGTCCCTTTCTCCCAGCGTCCCTTTCTCCCAGTCTCCCATGCTCCCAGCGTCCCATGCTCCCAACGTTCCATGCTCCAAGTCTCCCATGCTCCCAGCGTTCCATGCTCCCAGCGTTCCTTTGTCCCAGCGTCCCTTTCTCCCAGTCTCCCATGCTCCCCGCGTCCCAGTCTCCCAGCGTCCCTTTCTCTCAGCGTCCCTTTCTCTCAGCGTCCCTTTCTCCCAGTCTCCCATGCTCCCAGCGTCCCATGCTCCCAACGTTCCATGCTCCCAGCGTTCCATGCTCCCAGTCTCCCATGCTCCCATGCTCCCAACATCCCATGCTCCCAACGTCCCATGCTCCCAGTCTCCCATGCTCCCAGCGTTCCATGCTCCCAGCGTTCCATGCTCCCAGTCTCCCATGCTCCTAGCGTCCCATGCTCCCAGCGTCCCATGCTCCCAGCGTCCCATGCTCCCAACGTTCCATGCTCCCAGCGTTCCATGCGCCCAGTCTCCCATGCTCCCAGTCCCCCATGCTCCCAGTCCCCCATGCTCCCTGCGTTCCATGCTCCCAGCGTTCCATGCTCCCAGTCTCCCATGCTCCCAGCATCCCATGCTCCCAGCGTCCCATGCTCCCAATCTCCCATGCTCCCAGCGTTCCATGCTCCCTATGTTCCCTGCTCCCTGCGTTCCCTGCTCCCTGCGTTCCATGCTCCCAGCGTCCCATGCTCTCAGCGTTTCATGCTCTAAGCGTTTCATGCTCCCAGCGTTCCATGCTCCCAGTCTCTCATGCTTCCAGCGTCCCTTTCTCCCAGTCTCCCATGCTCCCATGCTCCCAGTCTCCCATGCTCCCAGTCTCCCATGCTCCCAGTCTCCCATGCTCCCAGACCCCCATGCTCCCAGTCCCCCATGCTCCCTGCGTTCCCTGCTCCCAGCGTCCCTTTCTCCCAGCGTCCCTTTCTCCCAGCGTCCCTTTCTCCCAGCGTTCCTTTCTCCCAGTCTCCCATGCTCCCAGTCTCCCATGCTCCCAGTCTCCCATGCTCCCAGCGTTCCATGCTCCCAGTCTCCCATGCTCCCAGCGTTCCCTGCTCCCAGCGTTCCATGCTCCCAGTCTCCCATGCTCCCAGCGTTCCATGCTCCCAGTCTCCCATGCTCCCAGTCTCCCATGCTCCCAGTCTCCCATGCTCCCTGTGTCCCATGCTCCCTGTGTCCCATGCTCCCAGCGTTCCATGCGCCCAGCGTTCCATGCTCCCAGTCTCCCATGCTCCCAGCCTCCCATGCTCCCTGTGTCCCATGCTCCCTGTGTCCCATGCTCCCAACGTGCCATGCTCCCAGTCTCCCATGCTCCCAGTCTCCCATGCTCCCAGTCTCCCATGCTCCCATGCTCCCAGTCTCCCATGCTCCCAGCATTCCCTGCTCCCAGCGTTCCATGCTCCCAGTCTCCCTTGCTCCCAGTCTCCCTTGCTCCCAGTCTCCCATGCTCCCAGCGTTCCATAATCCCTGCGTTCCATGCTCCCAGTCTCCCATGCTCCCAGCGTTCCATGCTCCAAGTATCCCATGCTCCCAGCGTCCCATGCTCCCGGCGTCCCATGCTCCCGGCGTCCCATGCTCCCAGCGTCCCATGCTCCCAGCGTCCCATGTTCCTAGCCTCCCATGCTTCCTGCGTCCCATGTTCCTAGTCTCCCAGTCTCCCAGCGTTCCATGCTCCCGGCGTTCCATGCTCCCGGCGTCCCATGCTCCCAGCGTTCCATGCTCCCAGCGTTCCATGCTCCCAGCGTTCCATGCTCCCAGCATTCCATGCTCCCAGCTTCCCTTTCTCCCAGTCTCCTATCCTCCCAGTCTCCCCACCTCCCAGTCTCCCATCCTCCCAGCGTCCCATGCTCCCAGTCTCCCATGCTCCCAATCTCCCATGCTCCCAGTGTCCCATGCTCCCAGTCTCCCATGCTCCCAGCGTCCCATGCTCCCAGCGTTCCATGCTCCCAGCGTTCCATGCTCCCAGTCTCCCATGCTCCCATGCTCCCTGCGTTCCATGCTCCCAGTCTCCCATGCTCCCAGTCTCCCATGCTACCAGTGTTCTATGCTCCCAGTCTCCCATGCTAACAGCGTCCCTTGCTCCCAGCGTCCCATGCTCCCGGCGTCCCATGCTCCCAGCGTTCCATGCTCCCAGCGTCCCATGCTCCCGGCGTCCCATGCTCCCGGCGTCCCATGCTCCCGGCGTCCCATGCTCCCAGCGTCCCATGTTCCTAGTCTCCCATGCTTCCTGCCTCCCATGTTCCTAGTCTCCCAGTCTCCCAGCGTTTCATGCTCCCAGTCTCCCATGCTCCCAGTCTCCCATGCTCCCAGTCTCCCATGCTCCCACTCTCCCATGCTCCCATGCTCCCAGTCTCCCATGCTCCCAGTCTCCCATGCTCCCAGACCCCCATGCTCCCAGACCCCCATGCTCCCAGTCCCCCATGCTCCCTGCGTTCCCTGCTCCCAGCGTCCCTTTCTCCCAGCGTCCCTTTCTCCCAGCGTCCCTTTCTCCCAGCGTTCCTTTCTCCCAGTCTCCCATGCTCCCAGTCTCCCATGCTCCCAGTCTCCCATGCTCCCAGCGTTCCATGCTCCCAGTCTCCCATGCTCCCAGCGTTCCCTGCTCCCAGCGTTCCATGCTCCCAGTCTCCCATGCTCCCAGCGTTCCATGCTCCCAGTCTCCCATGCTCCCAGTCTCCCATGCTCCCAGTCTCCCATGCTCCCTGTGTCCCATGCTCCCTGTGTCCCATGCTCCCAGCGTTCCATGCGCCCAGCGTTCCATGCTCCCAGTCTCCCATGCTCCCAGCCTCCCATGCTCCCTGTGTCCCATGCTCCCTGTGTCCCATGCTCCCAACGTGCCATGCTCCCAACGTTCCATGCTCCCAGTCTCCCATGCTCCCAGTCTCCCATGCTCCCAGTCTCCCATGCTCCCAGTCTCCCATGCTCCCAGCATTCCCTGCTCCCAGCGTTCCATGCTCCCAGTCTCCCTTGCTCCCAGTCTCCCTTGCTCCCAGTCTCCCATGCTCCCAGCGTTCCATAATCCCTGCGTTCCATGCTCCCAGTCTCCCATGCTCCCAGCGTTCCATGCTCCAAGTATCCCATGCTCCCAGCGTCCCATGCTCCCGGCGTCCCATGCTCCCGGCGTCCCATGCTCCCGGCGTCCCATGCTCCCAGCGTCCCATGCTCCCAGCGTCCCATGTTCCTAGCCTCCCATGCTTCCTGCGTCCCATGTTCCTAGTCTCCCAGTCTCCCAGCGTTCCATGCTCCCGGCGTTCCATGCTCCCGGCGTCCCATGCTCCCAGCGTTCCATGCTCCCAGCGTCCCATGCTCCCAGCGTTCCATGCTCCCAGCGTTCCATGCTCCCAGCGTTCCATGCTCCCAGCGTTTCATGCTCCCAGCGTTCCATGCTCCCAGCATTCCATGCTCCCAGCTTCCCTTTCTCCCAGTCTCCTATCCTCCCAGTCTCCCCACCTCCCAGTCTCCCATCCTCCCAGCGTCCCATGCTCCCAGTCTCCCATGCTCCCAATCTCCCATGCTCCCAGTGTCCCATGCTCCCAGTCTCCCATGCTCCCAGCGTCCCATGCTCCCAGCGTTCCATGCTCCCAGCGTTCCATGCTCCCAGTCTCCCATGCTCCCATGCTCCCTGCGTTCCATGCTCCCAGTCTCCCATGCTCCCAGTCTCCCATGCTACCAGTGTTCTATGCTCCCAGTCTCCCATGCTAACAGCGTCCCTTGCTCCCAGCGTCCCATGCTCCCGGCGTCCCATGCTCCCAGCGTTCCATGCTCCCAGCGTCCCATGCTCCCGGCGTCCCATGCTCCCGGCGTCCCATGCTCCCGGCGTCCCATGCTCCCAGCGTCCCATGTTCCTAGTCTCCCATGCTTCCTGCCTCCCATGTTCCTAGTCTCCCAGTCTCCCAGCGTTTCATGCTCCCAGTCTCCCATGCTCCCAGTCTCCCATGCTCCCAGTCTCCCATGCTCCCACTCTCCCATGCTCCCAGTCTCCCATGCTCCCAATCTCCCATGCTCCCAGTCTCCCATGCTCCCAGCGTTCCATGCTCCCAGTCTCCCATGCTCCCAGCGTTCCCTGCTCCCGGCGTCCCATGCTCCCGGCGTCCCATGCTCCCAGCGTCCCTTTCTCCCAGCGTCCCTTTCTCCCAGTCTCCCATGCTCCCAGTCTCCCATGCTCCCAGTCTCCCATGCTCCCAGCATTCCATGCTCCCAGTCTCCCATGCTCCCAGCGTTCCCTGCTCCCAGCGTTCCATGCTCCCAGTCTCCCATGCTCCCAGTCTCCCATGCTCCCAGCGTTCCATGCTCCCAGTCTCCCATGCTCCCAGTCTCCCATGCTCCCTGTGTCCCATGCTCCCTGTGTCCCATGCTCCCAGCATTCCATGCTCCCAGTCTCCCATGCTCCCTGTGTCCCATGCTCCCTGTGTCCCATGCTCCCAGCATTCCATGCTCCCAGCCTCCCATGCTCCCTGTGTCCCATGCTCCCTGTGTCCCATGCTCCCAACGTGCCATGCTCCCAACGTTCCATGCTCCCAGTCTCCCATGCTCCCAGTCTCCCATGCTCCCAGTCTCCCATGCTCCCAGCATTCCCTGCTCCCAGCGTTCCATGCTCCCAGTCTCCCATGCTCCCAGTCTCCCATGCTCCCAGCGTCCCATGCTCCCAGCGTTCCATGCTCCCAGCGTTCCATGCTCCCAGCGTTCCATGCTCCCAGTCTCCCATGCTCCCTGCGTTCCATGCTCCCAGCGTTCCATGCTCCCAGTCTCCCATGCTCCCAGTCCCCCATGCTCCCTGCGATCCCTGCTCCCAGCGTCCCTTTCTCCCAGCGTTCCCTGCTCCCAGCGTCCCATGCTCCCAACGTCCCATGCTCCCAGCGTCCTTTTCTCCCAGTCTCCCATGCTCCCAGTCTCCCATGCTCCCAGACCCCCATGCTCCCAGTCCCCCATGCTCCCTGCGTTCCCTGCTCCCAGCGTCCCTTTTTCCCAGCGTCCCTTTCTCCCAGTGTTCCCTGCTCCCAGCGTCCCTTTCTCCCAGCGTCCCTTTCTCCCAGTCTCCCATGCTCCCAGTCTCCCATGCTCCCAGCGTTCCATGCTCCCAGTCTCCCATGCTCCCAGCGTTCCCTGCTCCCAGCGTTCCATGCTCCCAGTCTCCCATGCTCCCAGCGTTCCATGCTCCCAGTCTCCCATGCTCCCAGTCTCCCATGCTCCCTGTGTCCCATGCTCCCTGTGTCCCATGCTCCCAGCATTCCATGCTCCCAGTCTCCCATGCTCCCTGTGTCCCATGCTCCCTGTGTCCCATGCTCCCAGCATTCCATGCTCCCAGCCTCCCATGCTCCCTGTGTCCCATGCTCCCTGTGTCCCATGCTCCCAACGTTCCATGCTCCCAGTCTCCCATGCTCCCAGTCTCCCATGCTCCCAGTCTCCCATGCTCCCAGCATTCCCTGCTCCCAGCGTTCCATGCTCCCAGTCTCCCATGCTCCCAGTCTCCCATGCTCCCAGCGTCCCATGCTCCCAGCGTTCCATGCTCCCAGCGTTCCATGCTCCCAGTCTCCCATGCTCCCTGCGTTCCATGCTCCAAGTCTCCCATGCTCCCAGTCTCCCATGCTACCAGTGTTCTATGCTCCCAGTCTCCCATGCTCCCAGCGTCCCATGCTCCCAGCGTCCTTTTCTCCCAGTCTCCCATGCTCCCAGTCTCCCATGCTCCCAGACCCCCATGTTCCCAGTCCCCCATGCTCCCTGCGTTCCCTGCTCCCAGCGTCCCTTTCTCCCAGCGTCCCTTTCTCCCAGCGTTCCCTGCTCCCAGCGTCCCTTTCTCCCAGTCTCCCATGCTCCCAGTCTCCCATGCTCCCAGTCTCCCATGCTCCCAGTCTCCCATGCTCCCAGCGTTCCATGCTCCCAGTCTCCCATGCTCCCAGTCTCCCATGCTCCCAGCGTTCCCTGCTCCCAGCGTTCCATGCTCCCAGTCTCCCATGCTCCCAGCGTTCCATGCTCCCAGTCTCCCATGCTCCCAGCCTCCCATGCTCCCTGTGTCCCATGCTCACTGTGTCCCATGCTCCCAACGTGCCATGCTCCCAACGTTCCATGCTCCCAGTCTCCCATGCTCCCAGCGTTCCATGCTCCCAGTCTCCCATGCTCCCAGTCTCCCATGCTCCCATGCTCCCATGCTCCCATGCTCCCAGTCTCCCATGCTCCCAGCATTCCCTGCTCCCAGTCTCCCATGCTCCCAGTATCCCATGCTCCCAGTCTCCCATGCTCCCAGCGTTCCATAATCCCTGCGTTCCATGCTCCCAGTCTCCCATGCTCCCAGCGTTCCATGCTCCAAGTCTCCCATGCTCCCAGCGTCCCATGCTCCCGGCGTCCCATGCTCCCGGCGTCCCATGTTCCTTGCCTCCCATGCTTCCTGCGTCCCATGTTCCTAGTCTCCCAGTCTCCCAGCGTTCCATGCTCCCGGCGTTCCATGCTCCCGGCGTCCCATGCTCCCAGCGTTCCATGCTCCCAGCGTTCCATGCTCCCAGCGTCCCATGCTCCCAGCGTTCCATGCTACCAGCGTTCCATGCTCCCAGCGTTTCATGCTCCCAGCGTTCCATGCTCCCAGCATTCCATGCTCCCAGCTTCCCTTTCTCCCAGTCTCCTATCCTCCCAGTCTCCCCACCTCCCAGTCTCCCATCCTCCCAGCGTCCCATGCTCCCAGTCTCCCATGCTCCCAATCTCCCATGCTCCCAGTGTCCCATGCTCCCAGCGTCCCATGCTCCCAGCGTTCCATGCTCCCAGCGTTCCATGCTCCCAGTCTCCCATGCTCCCATGCTCCCTGCGTTCCATGCTCCCAGTCTCCCATGCTCCCAGTCTCCCATGCTACCAGTGTTCTATGCTCCCAGTGTCCCATGCTCCCAGCGTCCCATGCTCCCAGCGTTCCATGCTCCCAGCGTTCCATGCTCCCAGTCTCCCATGCTCCCATGCTCCCTGCGTTCCATGCTCCCAGTCTCCCATGCTCCCAGTCTCCCATGCTACCAGTGTTCTATGCTCCCAGTCTCCCATGCTCCCAGCGTCCCATGCTGCCGGCGTCCCATGCTCCCGGCGTTCCATGCTCCCAGCGTTCCATCCTCCCAGCGTCCCATGCTCCCGGCGTCCCATGCTCCCAGCGTCCCATGCTCCCGGCGTCCCATGCTCCCAGCGTCCCATGCTCCCAGCGTCCCATGTTCCTAGCCTCCCATGCTTCCTGCGTCCCATGTTCCTAGTCTCCCAGTCTCCCAGCGTTTCATGCTCCCGGCGTTCCATGCTCCCGGCGTCCCATGCTCCCAGCGTTCCATGCTCCCAGCGTTCCATGCTCCCAGCGTTTCATGCTCCCAGCGTTCCATGCTCCCAGCATTCCATGCTCCCAGCGTCCCTTTCTCCCAGTCTCCCATCCTCCCAGTCTCCCCACCTCCCAGTCTCCCATCCTCCCAGCGTCCCATGCTCCCAGTCTCCCATGCTCCCAATCTCCCATGCTCCCAGTCTCCCATGCTCCCACTCTCCCATGCTCCCAGTCTCCCATGCTCCCAGTCTCCCATGCTCCCTGTCTCCCATGCTCCCACTCTCCCATGCTCCCACTCTCCCATGCTCCCAGTCTCCCATGCTCCCAGTCTCCCATGCTCCCTGTCTCCCATGTTCCCAGCGTCTCATGCTCCCAATCTCCCATGCTCCCAGTCTCCCATGCTCCCAGCGTTCCATGCTCCCAGTGTCCCATGCTCCCAGCGTCTCATGCTCCCAGTCTCCCATGCTCCCAGTCTCCCATGCTCCCTGTCTCCCATGCTCCCAATCTCCCATGCTCCCAGTCTCCCATGCTCACTGCTTTCCATGCTCCCAGCGTCCCATGTTCCCAGCGTCTCATGCTCCCGGTCTCCCATGCTCCCAGTCTCCCATGATCCCAGCGTCCCATGCTCCCAGCGTTCCATGCTCCCAGCGTTCCATGCTCCCAGTCTCCCATGCTCCCAGACCCCCATGCTCCCAGTACCCCATGCTCCCTGCGTTCCCTGCTCCCAGCGTCCCTTTCTCCCAGCGTCCCTTTCTCCCAGCGTTCCCTGCTCCCAGCGTCCCATGCTCCCAGCGTTCCATGCTCCTAGCGTTCCATGCTCCCAGTCTCCCATGCTCCCATGCTCCCTGCGTTCCATGCTCCAAGTCTCCCATGCTCCCAGTCTCCCATGCTACCAGTGTTCTCTGCTCCCAGTCTCCCATGCTCCCAGCGTCCCATGCTGCCAGCGTCCCATGCTCCCAGCGTTCCATGCTCCCAGCGTCCCATGCTCCCGGCGTCCCATGCTCCCGGCGTCCCATGCTCCCGGCGTCCCATGCTCCCGTTGTCTCATGCTCCCAGCGTCCCATGCTCCCAGCGTCCCATGTTCCTAGCCTCCCATGCTTCCTGCGTCCCATGTTCCTAGTCTCCCAGTCTCCCAGCGTCCCATGCTCCCAGTCTCCCATGCTCCCAATCTCCCATGCTCCCAGTGTCCCATGCTCCCAGTCTCCCATGCTCCCACTCTCCCATGCTCCCAGTCTCCCATGCTCCCAGTCTCCCATGCTCCCAATCTCCCATGCTCCCAATCTCCCATGCTCCCAGCGTTCCATGCTCCCAGTGTCCCATGCTCCCAGTCTCCCATGCTCACTGCTTTCCATGCTCCCAGCGTCCCATGCTCCCAGCGTCTCATGCTCCCAGTCTCCCATGCTCCCAGTCTCCCATGATCCCAGTCTCCCATGATCCCAGCGTCCCATGCTCCCAGCGTCCCATGCTCCCAGCGTTCCATGCTCCCAGCGTTCCATGCTCCCAGTCTCCCATGCTCCCAGACCCCCATGCTCCCAGTCCCCCATGCTCCCTGCGATCCCTGCTCCCAGCGTCCCTTTCTCCCAGCGTCCCTTTCTCCCAGCGTTCCCTGCTCCCAGCGTCCCATGCTCCCAGCGTCCCATGCTCCCAGCGTCCTTTTCTCCCAGTCTCCCATGCTCCCAGTCTCCCATGCTCCCAGACCCCCATGCTCCCAGTCCCCCATGCTCCCTGCGTTCCCTGCTCCCAGCGTCCCTTTCTCCCAGCGTCCCTTTCTCCCAGCGTTCCCTGCTCCCAGCGTCCCTTTCTCCCAGCGTCCCTTTCTCCCAGTCTCCCATGCTCCCAGTCTCCCATGCTCCCAGTCTCCCATGCTCCCAGCGTTCCATGCTCCCAGTCTCCCATGCTCCCAGCGTTCCCTGCTCCCAGCGTTCCATGCTCCCAGTCTCCCATGCTCCCAGCGTTCCATGCTCCCAGTCTCCCATGCTCCCAGTCTCCCATGCTCCCTGTGTCCCATGCTCCCTGTGTCCCATGCTCCCAGCATTCCATGCTCCCAGTCTCCCATGCTCCCAGCCTCCCATGCTCCCTGTGTCCCATGCTCCCTGTGTCCCATGCTCCCTGTGTCCCATGCTCCCAACGTGCCATGCTCCCAACGTTCCATGCTCCCAGTCTCCCATGCTCCCAGCGTTCCATGCTCCCAGTCTCCCATGCTCCCAGTCTCCCATGCTCCCATGCTCCCAGTCTCCCATGCTCCCAGCATTCCCTGCTCCCAGCGTTCCATGCTCCCAGTCTCCCATGCTCCCAGTCTCCCATGCTCCCAGCGTCCCATGCTCCCAGCGTTCCATGCTCCCAGCGTTCCATGCTCCCAGTCTCCCATGCTGCCATGCTCCCTGCGTTCCATGCTCCAAGTCTCCCATGCTCCCAGTCTGCCATGCTACCAGTGTTCTATGCTCCCAGTCTCCCATGCTAACAGCGTTCCATGCTCCCAGCGTCCCATGCTCCCGGCGTCCCATGCTCCCAGCGTCCCATGCTCCCAGCGTCCCATGCTCCCAGCGTCCCATGTTCCTTGCCTCCCATGCTTCCTGCGTCCCATGTTCCTAGTCTCCCAGTCTCCCAGCGTTCCATGCTCCCGGCGTTCCATGCTCCCGGCGTCCCATGCTCCCAGCGTTCCATGCTCCCAGCGTTCCATGCTCCCAGCGTTTCATGTTCCCAGCGTTTCATGCTCCCAGCGTTCCATGCTCCCAGCATTCCATGCTCCCAGCGTCCCTTTCTCCCAGTCTCCCATCCTCCCAGTCTCCCAACCTCCCAGTCTCCCATGCTCCCAATCTCCCATGCTCCCAGTGTCCCATGCTCCCAGTCTCCCATGCTCCCAGTCTCCCATGCTCCCACTCTCCCATGCTCCCAATCTCCCATGCTCCCAATCTCCCATGCTCCCAGTCTCCCATGCTCCCAGTCTCCCATGCTCCCAGCGTTCCATGCTCCCAGCGTCCCATGCTCCCAGTCTCCCATGCTCACTGCTTTCCATGCTCCCAGCGTCCCATGCTCCCAGCGTTCCATGCTCCCAGTCTCCCATGCTCCCATCCTCCCAGCGTCCCATGCTCCCAGTCTCCCATGCTCCCAATCTCCCATGCTCCCAGTCTCCCATGCTCCCACTCTCCCATGCTCCGTCTCCCATGCTCCCAGTGTCCCATGCTCCCAGTCTCCCATGCTCCCACTCTCCCATGCTCCCAGTCTCCCATGCTCCCAGTCTCCCATGCTCCCAATCTCCCATGCTCCCAATCTCCCATGCTCCCAGCGTTCCATGCTCCCAGTGTCCCATGCTCCCAGTCTCCCATGCTCACTGCTTTCCATGCTCCCAGCGTCCCATGCTCCCAGCGTCTCATGCTCCCAGTCTCCCATGCTCCCAGTCTCCCATGATCCCAGTCTCCCATGATCCCAGCGTCCCATGCTCCCAGCGTCCCATGCTCCCAGCGTTCCATGCTCCCAGCGTTCCATGCTCCCAGTCTCCCATGCTCCCAGACCCCCATGCTCCCAGTCCCCCATGCTCCCTGCGATCCCTGCTCCCAGCGTCCCTTTCTCCCAGCGTCCCTTTCTCCCAGCGTTCCCTGCTCCCAGCGTCCCATGCTCCCAGCGTCCCATGCTCCCAGCGTCCTTTTCTCCCAGTCTCCCATGCTCCCAGTCTCCCATGCTCCCAGACCCCCATGCTCCCAGCGTTCCATGCTCCCAGTCTCCCATGCTCCCAGCGTTCCCTGCTCCCAGCGTTCCCTGCTCCCAGCGTCCCTTTCTCCCAGCGTCCCTTTCTCCCAGTCTCCCATGCTCCCAGTCTCCCATGCTCCCAGTCTCCCATGCTCCCAGCGTTCCATGCTCCCAGTCTCCCATGCTCCCAGCGTTCCCTGCTCCCAGCGTTCCATGCTCCCAGTCTCCCATGCTCCCAGCGTTCCATGCTCCCAGTCTCACATGCTCCCAGTCTCCCATGCTCCCTGTGTCCCATGCTCCCTGTGTCCCATGCTCCCAGCATTCCATGCTCCCAGTCTCCCATGCTCCCAGCCTCCCATGCTCCCTGTGTCCCATGCTCCCTGTGTCCCATGCTCCCTGTGTCCCATGCTCCCAACGTGCCATGCTCCCAACGTTCCATGCTCCCAGTCTCCCATGCTCCCAGCGTTCCATGCTCCCAGTCTCCCATGCTCCCAGTCTCCCATGCTCCCATGCTCCCAGCATTCCCTGCTCCCAGCGTTCCATGCTCCCAGTCTCCCATGCTCCCAGTCTCCCATGCTCCCAGCGTCCCATGCTCCCAGCGTTCCATGCTCCCAGCGTTCCATGCTCCCAGTCTCCCATGCTCCCATGCTCCCAGCATTCCCTGCTCCCAGCGTTCCATGCTCCCAGTCTCCCATGCTCCCAGTCTCCCATGCTCCCAGCGTCCCATGCTCCCAGCGTTCCATGCTCCCTGCGTTCCATGCTCCAAGTCTCCCATGCTCCCAGTCTCCCATGCTACCAGTGTTCTATGCTCCCAGTCTCCCATGCTAACAGCGTTCCATGCTCCCAGCGTCCCATGCTCCCGGCGTCCCATGCTCCCAGCGTCCCATGCTCCCAGCGTCCCATGCTCCCAGCGTCCCATGTTCCTTGCCTCCCATGCTTCCTGCGTCCCATGTTCCTAGTCTCCCAGTCTCCCAGCGTTCCATGCTCCCGGCGTTCCATGCTCCCGGCGTCCCATGCTCCCAGCGTTCCATGCTCCCAGCGTTCCATGCTCCCAGCGTTTCATGTTCCCAGCGTTTCATGCTCCCAGCGTTCCATGCTCCCAGCATTCCATGCTCCCAGCGTCCCTTTCTCCCAGTCTCCCATCCTCCCAGTCTCCCAACCTCCCAGTCTCCCATCCTCCCAGCGTCCCATGCTCCCAGTCTCCCATGCTCCCAATCTCCCATGCTCCCAGTGTCCCATGCTCCCAGTCTCCCATGCTCCCACTCTCCCATGCTCCCAATCTCCCATGCTCCCAATCTCCCATGCTCCCAGTCTCCCATGCTCCCAGTCTCCCATGCTCCCAGCGTTCCATGCTCCCAGCGTCCCATGCTCCCAGTCTCCCATGCTCACTGCTTTCCATGCTCCCAGCGTCCCATGCTCCCAGCGTTCCATGCTCCCAGTCTCCCATGCTCCCATGCTCCCTGCGTTCCATGCTCCAAGTCTCCCATGCTCCCAGTCTCCCATGCTACCAGTGTTCTATGCTCCCAGTCTCCCATGCTAACAGCGTCCCATGCTCCCAGCGTCCCATGCTGCCGGCGTCCCATGCTCCCAGCGTTCCATGCTCCCAGCGTCCCATGCTCCCGGCGTCCCATGCTCCCAGCGTCCCATGCTCCCGGCGTCCCATGCTCCCAGCGTCCCATGCTCCCGTCGTCTCATGCTCCCAGCGTCCCATGCTCCCAGCGTCCCATGTTCCTAGCCTCCCATGCTTCCTGCGTCCCATGTTCCTAGTCTCCCAGTCTCCCAGCGTTCCATGCTCCCGGCGTTCCATGCTCCCGGCGTTCCATGCTCCCGGCGTCCCATGCTCCCAGCGTCCCATGCTCCCAGCGTTCCATGCTCCCAGCGTTTCATGCTCCCAGCGTTTCATGCTCCCAGCGTCCCTTTCTCCCAGTCTCCCATCCTCCCAGTCTCCCATCCTCCCAGTCTCCCCACCTCCCAGTCTCCCATCCTCCCAATCTCCCATGCTCCCAATCTCCCATGCTCCCAATCTCCCATGCTCCCAGTGTCCCATGCTCCCAGTCTCCCATGCTCACTGCTTTCCATGCTCCCAGCGTCTCATGCTCCCGGTCTCCCATGCTCCCAGTCTCCCATGATCCCAGTCTCCCATGCTCCCAGCGTCCCATGCTCCCAGCGTCCCATGCTCCCAGCGTTCCATGCTCCCAGCGTTCCATGCTCCCAGTCTCCCATGCTCCCAGACCCCCATGCTCCCAGTCCCCCATGCTCCCAGCGTCCCTTTCTCCCAGCGTCCCTTTCTCCCAGCGTTCCCTGCTCCCAGCGTCCCATGCTCCCAGCGTCCCATGCTCCCAGCGTCCTTTTCTCCCAGTCTCCCATGCTCCCAGTCTGCCATGCTCCCAGACCCCCATGCTCCCAGCGTCCCTTTCTCCCAGCGTCCCTTTCTCCCAGCGTCCCATGCTCCCAGCGTCCCTTTCTCCCAGCGTCCCTTTCTCCCAGTCTCCCATGCTCCCAGTCTCCCATGCTCCCAGCGTTCCATGCTCCCAGCCTCCCATGCTCCCTGTGTCCCATGCTCCCTGTGTCCCATGCTCCCAACGTGCCATGCTCCCAACGTTCCATGCTCCCAGTCTCCCATGCTCCCAGCGTTCCATGCTCCCAGTCTCCCATGCTCCCAGTCTCCCATGCTCCCAGCATTCCCTGCTCCCAGCGTTCCATGCTCCCAGTCTCCCATGCTCCCAGTCTCACATGCTCCCAGCGTTCCATGCTCCCAGCGTTCCATGCTCCCAGTCTCCCATGCTCCCATGCTCCCTGCGTTCCATGCTCCAAGTCTCCCATGCTCCCAGTCTCCCATGCTACCAGTGTTCTATGCTCCCAGTCTCCCATGCTAACAGCGTCCCATGCTCCCAGCGTCCCATGCTGCCGGCGTCCCATGCTCCCAGCGTCCCATGCTCCCGGCGTCCCATGCTCCCAGCGTCCCATGCTCCCAGCGTCCCATGTTCCTTGCCTCCCATGCTTCCTGCGTCCCATGTTCCTAGTCTCCCAGCGTTCCATGCTCCCGGCGTTCCATGCTCCCGGCGTCCCATGCTCCCAGCGTTCCATGCTCCCAGCGTTCCATGCTCCCAGCGTTTCATGTTCTCAGCGTTTCATGCTCCCAGCGTTCCATGCTCCCAGCATTCCATGCTCCCAGCGTCCCTTTCTCCCAGTCTCCCATCCTCCCAGTCTCCCAACCTCCCAGTCTCCCATCCTCCCAGCGTCCCATGCTCCCAGTCTCCCATGCTCCCAATCTCCCATGCTCCCAGTGTCCCATGCTCCCAGTCTCCCATGCTCCCAGTCTCCCATGCTCCCAGTCTCCCATGCTCCCAGCGTTCCATGCTCCCAGCGTCCCATGCTCCCAGACTCCCATGCTCACTGCTTTCCATGCTCCCAGCCTCCCATGCTCCCAGTCTCCCATGCTCACTGCTTTCCATGCTCCCAGTCTCCCATGCTAACAGCGTCCCATGCTCCCAGCCTCCCATGCTCCCAGTCTCCCATGCTACCAGTGTTCTATGCTCCCAGTCTCCCATGCTAACAGCGTCCCATGCTCCCAGCGTCCCATGCTGCCGGCGTCCCATGCTCCCAGCGTTCCATGCTCCCAGCGTCCCATGCTCCCGGCGTCCCATGCTCCCAGCGTCCCATGCTCCCGGCGTCCCATGCTCCCAGCGTCCCATGCTCCCGTCGTCTCATGCTCCCAGCGTCCCATGCTCCCAGCGTCCCATGTTCCTAGCCTCCCATGCTTCCTGCGTCCCATGTTCCTAGTCTCCCAGTCTCCCAGCGTTCCATGCTCCCGGCGTTCCATGCTCCCGGCGTTCCATGCTCCCGGCGTCCCATGCTCCCAGCGTCCCATGCTCCCAGCGTTCCATGCTCCCAGCGTTTCATGCTCCCAGCGTTTCATGCTCCCAGCGTTCCATGCTCCCAGCATTCCATGCTCCCAGCGTCCCTTTCTCCCAGTCTCCCATCCTCCCAGTCTCCCCACCTCCCAGTCTCCCATCCTCCCAGCGTCCCATGCTCCCAGTCTCCCATGCTCCCAATCTCCCATGCTCCCAATCTCCCATGCTCCCAATCTCCCATGCTCCCAGCGTTCCATGCTCCCAGCGTTCCATGCTCCCAGCGTCTCATGCTCCCGGTCTCCCATGCTCCCAGTCTCCCATGATCCCAGTCTCCCATGATCCCAGCGTCCCATGCTCCCAGCGTCCCATGCTCCCAGCGTTCCATGATCCCAGCGTCCCATGCTCCCAGCGTCCCATGCTCCCAGTCTCCCATGCTCCCAGTCTCCCATGATCCCAGTCTCCCATGATCCCAGCGTCCCATGCTCCCAGCGTTCCATGCTCCCAGCGTTCCATGCTCCCAGTCTCCCATGCTCCCAGTCTCCCATGCTCCCTGCTCCCAGCGTCCCTTTCTCCCAGCGTCCCTTTCTCCCAGCGTTCCCTGCTCCAAGCGTCCCATGCTCCCAGCGTCCCATGCTCCCAGACCCCCATGCTCCCAGTCCCCCATGCTCCCTGCGTTCCCTGCTCCCAGCATCCCTTTCTCCCAGCGTCCCTTTCTCCCAGCGTTCCCTGCTCCCAGCGTCCCTTTCTCCCAGCGTCCCTTTCTCCCAGCGTCCCTTTCTCCCAGTCTCCCATGCTCCCAGTCTCCCATGCTCCCAGCGTTCCATGCTCCCAGTCTCCCATGCTCCCAGCGTTCCCTGCTCCCTGCGTTCCATGCTCCCAGTCTCCCATGCTCCCAGCGTTCCATGCTCCCAGTCTCCCATGCTCCCAGTCTCCCATGCTCCCTGTGTCCCATGCTCCCTGTGTCCCATGCTCCCAGCATTCCATGCTCCCAGTCTCCCATGCTCCCAGCCTCCCATGCTCCCTGTGTCCCATGCTCCCTGTGTCCCATGCTCCCAACGTGCCATGCTCCCAACGTTCCATGCTCCCAGTCTCCCATGCTCCCAGCGTTCCATGCTCCCAGTCTCCCATGCTCCCTGTGTCCCATGCTCCCAGCATTCCCTGCTCCCAGCGTTCCATGCTCCCATGCTCCCAGTCTCCCATGCTCCCAGCGTTCCATAATCCCTGCGTTCCATGCTCCCAGTCTCAAATGCTCACTGCTTTCCATGCTCCCAGTCTCCCATGTTCTTATTCTCCCATCCTCCCAGTCTCTCATGCTCCCAGTCTCCCATGCTCCCAGCGTCCAATGCTCCCAGTCTCCCATCCTCCCAGTCTCCCATGCTCCCAGTCTCCCAGTGTCCCATGCTCCCAGCGTTCCATGCTCCCAGTCTCCCATGCTCCCAGCGTTCCATGCTCCCAGCGTTCCATGCTCCAAGTCTCCCATGCTCCCAGCGTTCCATGCTCCCAGCGTTCCATGCTCCTTGTCTCCCATGCTCCCAGCGTTCCATGCTCCAAGTCTCCCATGCTCCCAGCGTCCCATGCTCTCAGCGTTTCATGCTCCCAGCGTCCCATGTTCCAAGTCACCCATGCTCCCAGCGTTCCATGCTCCAAGTCTCCCATGCTCCCAGCGTTCCATGCTCCAAGTCTCCCATGCTCCCAGCGTCCCTTTCTCCCAGTCTCCCATGCTCCCAGCGTCCCATGCTCTGTCTCCCATGCTCCCAGCGTCCCATGCTCTGTCTCCCATGCTCCCAGCGTTCCATGCTCCCAGCGTTCCATGCTCCCAGTCTCCCATGCTCCCAACGTCCCATGCTCCCAACGTTCCATGCTCCCAGTCTCCCATGCTCCCGGCGTCCCATGCTCCCGTCGTCTCATGCTCCCAGCGTCCCATGCTCCCAGCGTCCCATGTTCCTAGCCTCCCATGCTTCCTGCGTCCCATGTTCCTAGTCTCCCAGTCTACCAGCGTTCCATGCTCCCGGCGTTCCATGCTCCCGGCGTTCCATGCTCCCGGCGTCCCATGCTCCCAGCGTCCCTTTCTCCCAGTCTCCCATCCTCCCAGTCTCCCCACCTCCCAGTCTCCCATCCTCCCAGCGTCCCATGCTCCCAGTCTCCCATGCTCCCAATCTCCCATGCTCCCACTGTCCCATGCTCCCAGTCTCCCATGCTCCCACTCTCCCATGCTCCCAGTCTCCCATGCTCCCAGTCTCCCCTTCTCCCAATCTCCCATGCTCCCAGTGTCCCATGCTCCCAGTGTCCCATGCTCCCAGTCTCCCATGCTACCAGTGTTCTATGCTCCCAGTCTCCCATGCTAACAGCGTCCCATGCTCCCAGCGTCCCATGCTGCCGGCGTCCCATGCTCCCAGCGTTCCATGCTCCCGGCGTCCCATGCTCCCAGCGTCCCATGCTCCCGGCGTACCATGCTCCCGGCGTCCCATGCTCCCGGCGTCTCATGCTCCCAGCGTTCCATGCTCCCGGCGTCCCATGCTCCCAGCGTCCCATGCTCCCGGCGTCCCATGCTCCCAGCGTCCCATGCTCCCAGCGTCCCATGTTCCTAGCCTCCCATGCTTCCTGCGTCCCATGCTCCTAGTCTCCCAGTCTCCCAGCGTTCCATGCTCCCGGCGTTCCATGCTCCCGGCGTCCCATGCTACCAGCGTTCCATGCTCCCAGCGTTCCATGCTCCCAGCGTTCCATGCTCCCAGCGTTTCATGCTCCCAGCATTCCATGCTCCCAGCGTCCCTTTCTCCCAGTCTCCCATGCTCCCAATCTCCCATGCTCCCAGTGTCCCATGCTCCCACTCTCCCATGCTCCCAGTCTCCCATGCTCCCAGTCTCCCATGCTCCCAATCTCCCATGCTCCCAGCGTTCCATGCTCCCAGTGTCCCATGCTCCCAGTCTCCCATGCTCACTGCTTTCCATGCTCCCAGCGTCCCATGCTCCCAGCGTCTCATGCTCCCGGTCTCCCATGCTCCCAGTCTCCCATGATCCCAGTCTCCCATGATCCCAGTCTCCCATGATCCCAGCGTCCCATGCTCCCAGCGTTCCATGCTCCCAGCGTTCCATGCTCCCAGCGTTCCATGCTCCCAGTCTCCCATGCTCCCAGACCCCCATGCTCCCAGTCCCCCATGCTCCCTGCGATCCCTGCTCCCAGCGTCCCTTTCTCCCAGCGTCCCTTTCTCCCAGCGTTCCATGCTCCCAGCGTCCCATGCTCCCAGCGTCCCATGCTCCCAGCGTCCTTTTCTCCCAGTCTCCCATGCTCCCAGTCTCCCATGCTCCCAGACCCCCATGCTCCCAGTCCCCCATGCTCCCTGCGTTCCCTGCTCCCAGCATCCCTTTCTCCCAGCGTCCCTTTCTCCCAGCGTTCCCTGCTCCCAGCGTCCCTTTCTCCCAGCGTCCCTTTCTCCCAGCGTCCCTTTCTCCCAGTCTCCCATGCTCCCAGTCTCCCATGCTCCCAGCGTTCCATGCTCCCAGTCTCCCATGCTCCCAGTCTCCCATGCTCCCAGCGTTCCCTGCTCCCTGCGTTCCATGCTCCCAGTCTCCCATGCTCCCAGCGTTCCATGCTCCCAGTCTCCCATGCTCCCAGTCTCCCATGCTCCCTGTGTCCCATGCTCCCTGTGTCCCATGCTCCCAGCATTCCATGCTCCCAGTCTCCCATGCTCCCAGCCTCCCATGCTCCCTGTGTCCCATGCTCCCTGTGTCCCATGCTCCCAACGTGCCATGCTCCCAACGTTCCATGCTCCCAGTCTCCCATGCTCCCAGCGTTCCATGCTCCCAGTCTCCCATGCTCCCTGTGTCCCATGCTCCCAGCATTCCCTGCTCCCAGCGTTCCATGCTCCCATGCTCCCAGTCTCCCATGCTCCCAGCGTTCCATAATCCCTGCGTTCCATGCTCCCAGTCTCAAATGCTCACTGCTTTCCATGCTCCCAGTCTCCCATGTTCTTATTCTCCCATCCTCCCAGTCTCTCATGCTCCCAGTCTCCCATGCTCCCAGCGTCCAATGCTCCCAGTCTCCCATCCTCCCAGTCTCCCATGCTCCCAGTCTCCCAGTGTCCCATGCTCCCAGCGTTCCATGCTCCCAGTCTCCCATGCTCCCAGCGTTCCATGCTCCCAGCGTTCCATGCTCCAAGTCTCCCATGCTCCCAGCGTTCCATGCTCCCAGCGTTCCATGCTCCTTGTCTCCCATGCTCCCAGCGTTCCATGCTCCAAGTCTCCCATGCTCCCAGCGTCCCATGCTCTCAGCGTTTCATGCTCCCAGCGTCCCATGTTCCAAGTCACCCATGCTCCCAGCGTTCCATGCTCCAAGTCTCCCATGCTCCCAGCGTTCCATGCTCCAAGTCTCCCATGCTCCCAGCGTCCCTTTCTCCCAGTCTCCCATGCTCCCAGCGTCCCATGCTCTGTCTCCCATGCTCCCAGCGTCCCATGCTCTGTCTCCCATGCTCCCAGCGTTCCATGCTCCCAGCGTTCCATGCTCCCAGTCTCCCATGCTCCCAACGTCCCATGCTCCCAACGTTCCATGCTCCCAGTCTCCCATGCTCCCGGCGTCCCATGCTCCCGTCGTCTCATGCTCCCAGCGTCCCATGCTCCCAGCGTCCCATGTTCCTAGCCTCCCATGCTTCCTGCGTCCCATGTTCCTAGTCTCCCAGTCTACCAGCGTTCCATGCTCCCGGCGTTCCATGCTCCCGGCGTTCCATGCTCCCGGCGTCCCATGCTCCCAGCGTCCCTTTCTCCCAGTCTCCCATCCTCCCAGTCTCCCCACCTCCCAGTCTCCCATCCTCCCAGCGTCCCATGCTCCCAGTCTCCCATGCTCCCAATCTCCCATGCTCCCACTGTCCCATGCTCCCAGTCTCCCATGCTCCCACTCTCCCATGCTCCCAGTCTCCCATGCTCCCAGTCTCCCCTTCTCCCAATCTCCCATGCTCCCAGTGTCCCATGCTCCCAGTGTCCCATGCTCCCAGTCTCCCATGCTACCAGTGTTCTATGCTCCCAGTCTCCCATGCTAACAGCGTCCCATGCTCCCAGCGTCCCATGCTGCCGGCGTCCCATGCTCCCAGCGTTCCATGCTCCCGGCGTCCCATGCTCCCAGCGTCCCATGCTCCCGGCGTCCCATGCTCCCGGCGTCCCATGCTCCCGGCGTCTCATGCTCCCAGCGTTCCATGCTCCCGGCGTCCCATGCTCCCAGCGTCCCATGCTCCCGGCGTCCCATGCTCCCAGCGTCCCATGCTCCCAGCGTCCCATGTTCCTAGCCTCCCATGCTTCCTGCGTCCCATGCTCCTAGTCTCCCAGTCTCCCAGCGTTCCATGCTCCCGGCGTTCCATGCTCCCGGCGTCCCATGCTACCAGCGTTCCATGCTCCCAGCGTTCCATGCTCCCAGCGTTCCATGCTCCCAGCGTTTCATGCTCCCAGCATTCCATGCTCCCAGCGTCCCTTTCTCCCAGTCTCCCATGCTCCCAATCTCCCATGCTCCCAGTGTCCCATGCTCCCACTCTCCCATGCTCCCAGTCTCCCATGCTCCCAGTCTCCCATGCTCCCAATCTCCCATGCTCCCAGCGTTCCATGCTCCCAGTGTCCCATGCTCCCAGTCTCCCATGCTCACTGCTTTCCATGCTCCCAGCGTCCCATGCTCCCAGCGTCTCATGCTCCCGGTCTCCCATGCTCCCAGTCTCCCATGATCCCAGTCTCCCATGATCCCAGTCTCCCATGATCCCAGCGTCCCATGCTCCCAGCGTTCCATGCTCCCAGCGTTCCATGCTCCCAGCGTTCCATGCTCCCAGTCTCCCATGCTCCCAGACCCCCATGCTCCCAGTCCCCCATGCTCCCTGCGATCCCTGCTCCCAGCGTCCCTTTCTCCCAGCGTCCCTTTCTCCCAGCGTTCCATGCTCCCAGCGTCCCATGCTCCCAGCGTCCCATGCTCCCAGCGTCCTTTTCTCCCAGTCTCCCATGCTCCCAGTCTCCCATGCTCCCAGACCCCCATGCTCCCAGTCCCCCATGCTCCCTGCGTTCCCTGCTCCCAGCGTCCCTTTCTCCCAGCGTCCCTTTCCCCCAGCGTTCCCTGCTCCCAGCGTCCCTTTCTCCCAGCGTCCCTTTCTCCCAGCGTCCCTTTCTCCCCGTCTCCCATGCTCCCGGTCTCCCATGCTCCCAGCGTTCCATGCTCCCAGTCTCCCATGCTCCCAGCGTCCCATGCTCTGTCTCCCATGCTCCCAACGTCCCATGCTCCCAACGTTCCATGCTCCCAGTCTCCCATGCTCCCGGCGTCCCATGCTCCCGGCGTCCCATGCTCCCGTCGTCTCATGCTCCCAGCGTCCCATGCTCCCAGCGTCCCATGTTCCTAGCCTCCCATGCTTCCTGCGTCCCATGTTCCTAGTCTCCCAGTCTCCCAGCTTTCCATGCTCCCGGCGTTCCATGCTCCCGGCGTTCCATGCTCCCGGCGTCCCATGCTCCCAGCGTCCCTTTCTCCCAGTCTCCCATCCTCCCAGTCTCCCCACCTCCCAGTCTCCCATCCTCCCAGCGTCCCATGCTCCCAGTCTCCCATGCTCCCAATCTCCCATGCTCCCAGTGTCCCATGCTCCCAGTCTCCCATGCTCCCACTCTCCCATGCTCCCAGTCTCCCATGCTCCCAGTCTCCCATGCTCCCAATCTCCCATGCTCCCAATCTCCCATGCTCCCAGCGTCCCATGCTCCCAGTGTCCCATGCTCCCAGTCTCCCATGCTCACTGCTTTCCATGCTCCCAGCGTCCCATGCTCCCAGCGTCTCATGCTCCCGGTCTCCCATGCTCCCAGTCTCCCATGATCCCAGTCTCCCATGATCCCAGCGTCCCATGCTCCCAGCGTCCCATGCTCCCAGCGTTCCATGCTCCCAGCGTTCCATGCTCCCAGTCTCCCATGCTCCCAGACCCCCATGCTCCCAGTCCCCCATGCTCCCTGCGATCCCTGCTCCCAGCGTCCCTTTCTCCCAGCGTCCCTTTCTCCCAGCGTTCCCTGCTCCCAGCGTCCCATGCTCCCAGCGTCCCATGCTCCCAGCGTCCTTTTCTCCCAGTCTCCCATGCTCCCAGTCTCCCATGCTCCCAGACCCCCATGCTCCCAGTCCCCCATGCTCCCTGCGTTCCCTGCTCCCAGCGTCCCTTTCTCCCAGCGTCCCTTTCTCCCAGCGTTCCCTGCTCCCAGCGTCCCTTTCTCCCAGCGTCCCTTTCTCCCAGCGTCCCTTTCTCCCAGTCTCCCATGCTCCCAGTCTCCCATGCTCCCAGCGTTCCATGCTCCCAGTCTCCCATGCTCCCAGTCTCCCATGCTCCCAGCGTTCCCTGCTCCCAGCGTTCCATGCTCCCAGTCTCCCATGCTCCCAGTCTCCCATGCTCCCTGTGTCCCATGCTCCCTGTGTCCCATGCTCCCAGCATTCCATGCTCCCAGTCTCCCATGCTCCCAGCCTCCCATGCTCCCTGTGTCCCATGCTCCCTGTGTCCCATGCTCCCAACGTGCCATGCTCCCAACGTTCCATGCTCCCAGTCTCCCATGCTCCCAGCGTTCCATGCTCCCAGTCTCCCATGCTCCCAGTCTCCCATGCTCCCAGTCTCCCATGCTCCCAGCATTCCCTGCTCCCAGCGTTCCATGCTCCCAGTCTCCCATGCTCCCAGTCTCCCATGCTCCCAGCGTTCCATAATCCCTGCGTTCCGTGCTCCCAGTCTCCCATGCTCCCAGTCTCCCATGCTCCCAGCGTTCCATGCTCCCAGTCTCAAATGCTCACTGCTTTCCATGCTCCCAGTCTCCCATGTTCTTATTCTCCCATCCTCCCAGTCTCTCATGCTCCCAGTCTCCCATCCTCCCAGTCTCCCATGCTCCCAGTCTCCCAGTGTCCCATGCTCCCAGCGTCCCATGCTCCCAGCGTTCCATGCTCCCAGTCTCCCATGCTCCAAGCGTTCCATGCTCCCAGCGTTCCATGCTCCAAGTCTCCCATGCTCCCAGCGTTCCATGCTCCCAGCGTTCCATGCTCCCAGCGTTCCATGCTCCTTGTCCCCCATGCTCCCAGCGTTCCATGCTCCAAGTCTCCCATGCTCCCAGCGTTCCATGCTCCCAGTCTCCCATGCTCCCAGCGTTCCATGATCCCAGTCTCCCATGCTCCTTGTCTCCCATGCTCCCAGCGTTCCATGCTCCAAGTCTCCCATACTCCCAGCGTCCCTTTCTCCCAGTCTCCCATGCTCCCAGCATCCCATGCTCTGTCTCCCATGCTCCCAGCGTTCCATGCTCCCAGCGTTCCATGCTCCCAGTCTCCCATGCTCCCAACGTCCCATGCTCCCAACGTTCCATGCTCCCAGTCTCCCATGCTCCCAGCGTTCCATGATCCCAATCTCCCATGCTCCCAGTCTCCCATGCTCCCAACGTTCCATGCTCCCAGTCTCCCATCCTCCCAGTCTCCCATGCTCCCAGTCTCCCAGTGTCCCATGCTCCCAGCGTCCCATGCTCCCAGCGTCCCATGCTCCCAGTCTCCCATGCTCCCAGCGTTCCATGCTCCCAGCGTTCCATGCTCCAAGTCTCCCATGCTCCCAGCGTTCCATGCTCCCAGCGTTCCATGCTCCCAGCGTTCCATGCTCCTTGTCTCCCATGCTCCCAGCGTTCCATGCTCCAAGTCTCCCATGCTCCCAGCGTCCCATGCTATCAGCATTTCATGCTCCCAGCGTCCCATGTTCCAAGTCTCCCATGCTCCCAGCGTTCCGTGCTCCCAGTCTCCCATGCTCCCATGCTCCCTGCGTTCCATGCTCCAAGTCTCCCATGCTCCCAGTCTCCCATGCTACCAGTGTTCTATGCTCCCAGTCTCCCATGCTAACAGCGTCCCATGCTCCCAGCGTCCCATGCTCCCGGCGTCCCATGCTCCCGGCGTCCCATGCTCCCGGCGTCCCATGTTCCTAGCCTCCCATGCTTCCTGCGTCCCATGTTCCTAGTCTCGCAGTCTCCCAGCGTTCCATGCTCCCGGCGTCCCATGCTCCCGGCGTCCCATGCTCCCGGCGTCCCATGCTCCCAGCGTTCCATGCTCCCAGCGTTTCATGCTCCCAGCGTTTCATGCTCCCAGCGTTCCTTGCTCCAAGCATTCCATGCTCCCAGCGTCCCTTTCTCCCAGTCTCCCATCCTCCCAGTCTCCCCACCTCCCAGTCTCCCATCCTCCCAGCGTCCCATGCTCCCAGTCTCCCCTGCTCCCAATCTCCCATGCTCCCAGTGTCCCATGCTCCCAGTGTCCCATGCTCCCAGTCTCCCATGCTACCAGTGTTCTATGCTCCCAGTCTCCCATGCTAACAGCGTCCCATGCTGCCGGCGTCCCATGCTCCCAGCGTTCCATGCTCCCGGCGTCCCATGCTCCCGGCGTCCCATGCTCCCGGCGTCTCATGCTCCCAGCGTCCCATGCTCCCAGCGTCCCATGTTCCTAGCCTCCCATGCTTCCTGCGTCCCATGCTCCTAGTCTCCCATGCTCCCAGTGTCCCATGCTCCCACTCTCCCATGCTCCCAGTCTCCCATGCTCCCAGTCTCCCATGCTCCCAATCTCCCATGCTCCCAGCGTTCCATGCTCCCAGTGTCCCATGCTCCCAGTCTCCCATGCTCACTGCTTTCCATGCTCCCAGCGTCCCATGCTCCCAGCGTCTCATGCTCCCGGTCTCCCATGCTCCCAGTCTCCCATGATCCCAGTCTCCCATGATCCCAGTCTCCCATGATCCCAGCGTCCCATGCTCCCAGCGTCCCATGCTCCCAGCGTTCCATGCTCCCAGCGTTCCATGCTCCCAGTCTCCCATGCTCCCAGACCCCCATGCTCCCAGTCCCCCATGCTCCCTGCGATCCCTGCTCCCAGCGTCCCTTTCTCCCAGCGTCCCTTTCTCCCAGCGTTCCCTGCTCCCAGCGTCCCATGCTCCCAGCGTCCCATGCTCCCAGCGTCCTTTTCTCCCAGTCTCCCATGCTCCCTGTGTCCCATGCTCCCAGCATTCCATGCTCCCAGTCTCCCATGCTCCCAGCCTCCCATGCTCCCTGTGTCCCATGCTCCCTGTGTCCCATGCTCCCAACGTGCCATGCTCCCAACGTTCCATGCTCCCAGTCTCCCATGCTCCCAGCGTTCCATGCTCCCAGTCTCCCATGCTCCCAGTCTCCCATGCTCCCATGCTCCCAGTCTCCCATGCTCCCAGCATTCCCTGCTCCCAGCGTTCCATGCTCCCAGTCTCCCATGCTCCCAGTCTCCCATGCTCCCAGCGTTCCATAATCCCTGCGTTCCATGCTCCCAGTCTCCCATGCTCCCAGCGTTCCATGCTCAGTCTGAAATGCTCACTGCTTTCCATGCTCCCAGTCTCCCATGTTCTTTTTCTCCCATCCTCCCAGTCTCTCATGCTCCCAGTCTCCCATGCTCCCAGCGTCCAATGCTCCCAGTCTCCCATCCTCCCAGTCTCCCATGCTCCCAGTCTCCCAGTGTCCCATGCTCCCAGCGTCCCATGGTCCCAGCGTTCCATGCTCCCAGTCTCCCATGCTCCCAGCGTTCCATGCTCCCAGCGTTCCATGCTCCAAGTCTCCCATGCTCCCAGCGTTCCATGCTCCCAGCGTTCCATGCTCCCAGCGTTCCATGCTCCTTGTCTCCCATGCTCCCAGCGTTCCATGCTCCAAGTCTCCCATGCTCCCAGCGTCCCATGCTCTCAGCGTTTCATGCTCCCAGCGTCCCATGTTCCAAGTCTCCCATGCTCCCAGCGTTCCATGCTCCAAGTCTCCCATTCTCCCAGCGTTCCATGCTCCAAGTCTCCCATGCTCCCAGCGTCCCTTTCTCCCAGTCTCCCATGCTCCCAGCGTTCCATGCTCTGTCTCCCATGCTCCCAGCGTTCCATGCTCCCAACGTTCCATGCTCCCAGTCTCCCAGTCTCCCATGCTCCCAGCGTTCCATGATCCCAGTCTCCCATGCTCCCAGTCTCCCATGCTCCCAACGTTCCATGCTCCCAGTCTCCCATGCTCCCAGACCCCCATGCTCCCAGTCCCCCATGCTCCCTGCGTTCCATGCTCCCAACGTTCCATGCTCCCAGCGTGCTATGCTCCCAGCGTCCCATGATCCCAGCGTTCCATGCTCCAAGTCTCCCATGCTCCCAGTCTCCCATGCTCCCAGCGTCCCATGCTCCCAGCGTTCCATGCTCCCAGTCTCCCATGCTCCCATGCTCCCTGCGTTCCATGCTCCAAGTCTCCCATGCTCCCAGTCTCCCATGCTAACAGCGTCCCATGCTCCCAGCGTCCCATGCTCCCAGCGTTCCATGCTCCCAGCGTCCCATGCTGCCGGCGTCCCATGCTCCCGGCGTCCCATGCTCCCAGCTTCCCATGCTCCCAGCGTCCCATGTTCCTAGCCTCCCATGCTTCCTGCGTCCCATGTTCCTAGTCTCGCAGTCTCCCAGCGTTCCATGCTCCCGGCGTTCCATGCTCCCAGCGTCCCATGCTCCCAGCGTTCCATGCTCCCAGCGTTCCATGCTCCCAGCGTTTCATGCTCCCAGCGTTCCTTGCTCCCAGCGTCCCTTTCTCCCAGTCTCCCATCCTCCCAGTCTCCCCACCTCCCAGTCTCCCATCCTCCCAGCGTCCCATGCTCCCAGTCTCCCATGCTCCCAATCTCCCATGCTCCCAGCGTCCCATGCTCCCAGTCTCCCATGCTCCCAGCGTACCATGCTCCCAGCGTTCCATGCTCCCAGCGTTCCATGCTCCCAGTCTCCCATGCTCCCATGCTCCCTGCGTTCCATGCTCCAAGTCTCCCATGCTCCCAGTCTCCCATGCTCCCAATCTCCCATGCTCCCAGCGTTCCATGCTCCCAGTGTCCCATGCTCCCAGTCTCCCATGCTCACTGCTTTCCATGCTCCCAGCGTCCCATGCTCCCAGCGTCTCATGCTCCCGGTCTCCCATGCTCCCAGTCTCCCATGATCCCAGTCTCCCATGATCCCAGTCTCCCATGATCCCAGCATCCCATGCTCCCAGCGTCCCATGCTCCCAGCGTTCCATGCTCCCAGTCTCCCATGCTCCCAGACCCCCATGCTCCCAGTCCCCCATGCTCCCTGCGATCCCTGCTCCCAGCGTCCCTTTCTCCCAGCGTCCCTTTCTCCCAGCGTTCCCTGCTCCCAGCGTCCCATGCTCCCAGCGTCCCATGCTCCCAGCGTCCTTTTCTCCCAGTCTCCCATGCTCCCAGCATTCCATGCTCCCAGTCTCCCATGCTCCCAGCCTCCCATGCTCCCTGTGTCCCATGCTCCCAGCGTCCCATGCTCCCGGCGTCCCATGCTCCCGGCGTCCCATGCTCCCGGCGTCCCATGTTCCTAGCCTCCCATGCTTCCTGCGTCCCATGTTCCTAGTCTCGCAGTCTCCCAGCGTTCCATGCTCCCGGCGTCCCATGCTCCCGGCGTCCCATGCTCCCGGCGTCCCATGCTCCCAGCGTTCCATGCTCCCAGCGTTTCATGCTCCCAGCGTTTCATGCTCCCAGCGTTCCTTGCTCCAAGCATTCCATGCTCCCAGCGTCCCTTTCTCCCAGTCTCCCATCCTCCCAGTCTCCCCACCTCCCAGTCTCCCATCCTCCCAGCGTCCCATGCTCCCAGTCTCCCCTGCTCCCAATCTCCCATGCTCCCAGTGTCCCATGCTCCCAGTCTCCCATGCTACCAGTGTTCTATGCTCCCAGTCTCCCATGCTAACAGCGTCCCATGCTCCCGGCGTCCCATGCTCCCAGCGTCCCATGCTCCCGGCGTCCCATGCTCCCGGCGTCCCATGCTCCCGGCGTCTCATGCTCCCAGCGTCCCATGCTCCCAGCGTCCCATGTTCCTAGCCTCCCATGCTTCCTGCGTCCCATGCTCCTAGTCTCCCAGTCTCCCAGCGTTCCATGCTCCCGGCGTTCCATGCTCCCGGCGTCCCATGCTACCAGCGTTCCATGCTCCCAGCGTTCCATGCTCCCAGCGTTTCATGCTCCCAGCATTCCATGCTCCCAGCGTCCCTTTCTCCCAGTCTGCCATGCTCCCAATCTCCCATGCTCCCAGTGTCCCATGCTCCCACTCTCCCATGCTCCCAGTCTCCCATGCTCCCAGTCTCCCATGCTCCCAATCTCCCATGCTCCCAGCGTTCCATGCTCCCAGTGTCCCATGCTCCCAGTCTCCCATGCTCACTGCTTTCCATGCTCCCAGCGTCCCATGCTCCCAGCGTCTCATGCTCCCGGTCTCCCATGCTCCCAGTCTCCCATGATCCCAGTCTCCCATGATCCCAGTCTCCCATGATCCCAGCGTCCCATGCTCCCAGCGTCCCATGCTCCCAGCGTTCCATGCTCCCAGCGTTCCATGCTCCCAGTCTCCCATGCTCCCTGACCCCCATGCTCCCAGTCCCCCATGCTCCCTGCGATCCCTGCTCCCAGCGTCCCTTTCTCCCAGCGTCCCTTTCTCCCAGCGTTCCCTGCTCCCAGCGTCCCATGCTCCCAGCGTCCCATGCTCCCAGCGTCCTTTTCTCCCAGTCTCCCATGCTCCCTGTGTCCCATGCTCCCAGCATTCCATGCTCCCAGTCTCCCATGCTCCCAGCCTCCCATGCTCCCTGTGTCCCATGCTCCCTGTGTCCCATGCTCCCAACGTGCCATGCTCCCAACGTTCCATGCTCCCAGTCTCCCATGCTCCCAGCGTTCCATGCTCCCAGTCTCCCATGCTCCCAGTCTCCCATGCTCCCATGCTCCCAGTCTCCCATGCTCCCAGCATTCCCTGCTCCCAGCGTTCCATGCTCCCAGTCTCCCATGCTCCCAGTCTCCCATGCTCCCAGCGTTCCATAATCCCTGCGTTCCATGCTCCCAGTCTCCCATGCTCCCAGCGTTCCATGCTCAGTCTGAAATGCTCACTGCTTTCCATGCTCCCAGTCTCCCATGTTCTTTTTCTCCCATCCTCCCAGTCTCTCATGCTCCCAGTCTCCCATGCTCCCAGCGTCCAATGCTCCCAGTCTCCCATCCTCCCAGTCTCCCATGCTCCCAGTCTCCCAGTGTCCCATGCTCCCAGCGTCCCATGGTCCCAGCGTTCCATGCTCCCAGTCTCCCATGCTCCCAGCGTTCCATGCTCCCAGCGTTCCATGCTCCAAGTCTCCCATGCTCCCAGCGTTCCATGCTCCCAGCGTTCCATGCTCCCAGCGTTCCATGCTCCTTGTCTCCCATGCTCCCAGCGTTCCATGCTCCAAGTCTCCCATGCTCCCAGCGTCCCATGCTCTCAGCGTTTCATGCTCCCAGCGTCCCATGTTCCAAGTCTCCCATGCTCCCAGCGTTCCATGCTCCAAGTCTCCCATTCTCCCAGCGTTCCATGCTCCAAGTCTCCCATGCTCCCAGCGTCCCTTTCTCCCAGTCTCCCATGCTCCCAGCGTTCCATGCTCTGTCTCCCATGCTCCCAGCGTTCCATGCTCCCAACGTTCCATGCTCCCAGTCTCCCAGTCTCCCATGCTCCCAGCGTTCCATGATCCCAGTCTCCCATGCTCCCAGTCTCCCATGCTCCCAACGTTCCATGCTCCCAGTCTCCCATGCTCCCAGACCCCCATGCTCCCAGTCCCCCATGCTCCCTGCGTTCCATGCTCCCAGCGTTCCATGCTCCCAGCGTGCTATGCTCCCAGCGTCCCATGATCCCAGCGTTCCATGCTCCAAGTCTCCCATGCTCCCAGTCTCCCATGCTCCCAGCGTCCCATGCTCCCAGCGTTCCATGCTCCCAGTCTCCCATGCTCCCATGCTCCCTGCGTTCCATGCTCCAAGTCTCCCATGCTCCCAGTCTCCCATGCTAACAGCGTCCCATGCTCCCAGCGTCCCATGCTCCCAGCGTTCCATGCTCCCAGCGTCCCATGCTGCCGGCGTCCCATGCTCCCGGCGTCCCATGCTCCCAGCTTCCCATGCTCCCAGCGTCCCATGTTCCTAGCCTCCCATGCTTCCTGCGTCCCATGTTCCTAGTCTCGCAGTCTCCCAGCGTTCCATGCTCCCGGCGTTCCATGCTCCCAGCGTCCCATGCTCCCAGCGTTCCATGCTCCCAGCGTTCCATGCTCCCAGCGTTTCATGCTCCCAGCGTTCCTTGCTCCCAGCGTCCCTTTCTCCCAGTCTCCCATCCTCCCAGTCTCCCCACCTCCCAGTCTCCCATCCTCCCAGCGTCCCATGCTCCCAGTCTCCCATGCTCCCAATCTCCCATGCTCCCAGCGTCCCATGCTCCCAGTCTCCCATGCTCCCAGCGTACCATGCTCCCAGCGTTCCATGCTCCCAGCGTTCCATGCTCCCAGTCTCCCATGCTCCCATGCTCCCTGCGTTCCATGCTCCAAGTCTCCCATGCTCCCAGTCTCCCATGCTCCCAATCTCCCATGCTCCCAGCGTTCCATGCTCCCAGTGTCCCATGCTCCCAGTCTCCCATGCTCACTGCTTTCCATGCTCCCAGCGTCCCATGCTCCCAGCGTCTCATGCTCCCGGTCTCCCATGCTCCCAGTCTCCCATGATCCCAGTCTCCCATGATCCCAGTCTCCCATGATCCCAGTCTCCCATGATCCCAGCATCCCATGCTCCCAGCGTCCCATGCTCCCAGCGTTCCATGCTCCCAGCGTTCCATGCTCCCAGTCTCCCATGCTCCCAGACCCCCATGCTCCCAGTCCCCCATGCTCCCTGCGATCCCTGCTCCCAGCGTCCCTTTCTCCCAGCGTCCCTTTCTCCCAGCGTTCCCTGCTCCCAGCGTCCCATGCTCCCAGCGTCCCATGCTCCCAGCGTCCTTTTCTCCCAGTCTCCCATGCTCCCAGCATTCCATGCTCCCAGTCTCCCATGCTCCCAGCCTCCCATGCTCCCTGTGTCCCATGCTCCCTGTGTCCCATGCTCCCAACGTGCCATGCTCCCAACGTTCCATGCTCCCAGTCTCCCATGCTCCCAGCGTTCCATGCTCCCAGTCTCCCATGCTCCCAGTCTCCCATGCTCCCATGCTCCCAGTCTCCCATGCTCCCAGCATTCCCTGCTCCCAGCGTTCCATGCTCCCAGTCTCCCATGCTCCCAGTCTCCCATGCTCCCAGCGTTCCATAATCCCTGCGTTCCATGCTCCCAGTCTCCCATGCTCCCAGCGTTCCATGCTCAGTCTGAAATGCTCACTGCTTTCCATGCTCCCAGTCTCCCATGTTCTTTTTCTCCCATCCTCCCAGTCTCTCATGCTCCCAGTCTCCCATGCTCCCAGCGTCCAATGCTCCCAGTCTCCCATCCTCCCAGTCTCCCATGCTCCCAGTCTCCCAGTGTCCCATGCTCCCAGCGTCCCATGCTCCCAGCGTTCCATGCTCCCAGTCTCCCATGCTCCCAGCGTTCCATGCTCCCAGCGTTCCATGCTCCAAGTCTCCCATGCTCCCAGCGTTCCATGCTCCCAGCGTTCCATGCTCCCAGCGTTCCATGCTCCTTGTCTCCCATGCTCCCAGCGTTCCATGCTCCAAGTCTCCCATGCTCCCAGCGTCCCATGCTCTCAGCGTTTCATGCTCCCAGCGTCCCATGTTCCAAGTCTCCCATGCTCCCAGCGTTCCATGCTCCAAGTCTCCCATTCTCCCAGCGTTCCATGCTCCAAGTCTCCCATGCTCCCAGCGTCCCTTTCTCCCAGTCTCCCATGCTCCCAGCGTCCCATGCTCTGTCTCCCATGCTCCCAGCGTTCCATGCTCCCAACGTTCCATGCTCCCAGTCTCCCAGTCTCCCATGCTCCCAGCGTTCCATGATCCCAGTCTCCCATGCTCCCAGTCTCCCATGCTCCCAACGTTCCATGCTCCCAGTCTCCCATGCTCCCAGACCCCCATGCTCCCAGTCCCCCATGCTCCCTGCGTTCCATGCTCCCAGCGTTCCATGCTCCCAGCGTGCTATGCTCCCAGCGTCCCATGATCCCAGCGTTCCATGCTCCAAGTCTCCCATGCTCCCAGTCTCCCATGCTCCCAGCGTCCCATGCTCCCAGCGTTCCATGCTCCCAGTCTCCCATGCTCCCATGCTCCCTGCGTTCCATGCTCCAAGTCTCCCATGCTCCCAGTCTCCCATGCTAACAGCGTCCCATGCTCCCAGCGTCCCATGCTCCCAGCGTTCCATGCTCCCAGCGTCCCATGCTCCCGGCGTCCCATGCTCCCGGGGTCCCATGCTCCCAGCTTCCCATGCTCCCAGCGTCCCATGTTCCTAGCCTCCCATGCTTCCTGCGTCCCATGTTCCTAGTCTCGCAGTCTCCCAGCGTTCCATGCTCCCGGCGTTCCATGCTCCCAGCGTCCCATGCTCCCAGCGTTCCATGCTCCCAGCGTCCCATGCTCCCAGCGTTCCATGCTCCCAGCGTTTCATGCTCCCAGCGTTTCATGCTCCCAGCGTTCCTTGCTCCCAGCATTCCATGCTCCCAGCGTCCCTTTCTCCCAGTCTCCCATCCTCCCAGTCTCCCCACCTCCCAGTCTCCCATCCTCCCAGCGTCCCATGCTCCCAGTCTCCCATGCTCCCAATCTCCCATGCTCCCAGCGTCCCATGCTCCCAGTCTCCCATGCTCCCAGCGTACCATGCTCCCAGCGTTCCATGCTCCCAGCGTTCCATGCTCCCAGTCTCCCATGCTCCCATGCTCCCTGCGTTCCATGCTCCAAGTCTTCCATGCTCCCAGTCTCCCATGCTACCAGTGTTCTATGCTCCCAGTCTCCCATGCTAACAGCGTCCCATGCTCCCAGCGTCCCATGCTGCCGGCGTCCCATGCTCCCAGCGTTCCATGCTCCCAG
Organism: Telmatherina bonti; assembly: GCF_933228915.1. Lineage (NCBI taxonomy): Eukaryota > Metazoa > Chordata > Actinopteri > Atheriniformes > Telmatherinidae > Telmatherina > Telmatherina bonti. Next base: position 43,068,658 of record NC_136623.1, read on the forward strand.
CGTCCCATGCTCCTGGCGTCCCATGCTCCCAGCGTTTCATGCTCCCAGCGTTCCATGCTCCCAGTCTCCCATGCTCCCATGCTCCCTGCGTTCCATGCTCCCAATCTCCCATGCTCCCAGTGTCCCATGCTCCCAGTCTCCCATGCTACCAGTGTTCTATGCTCCCAGTCTCCCATGCTAACAGCGTCCCATGCTCCCAGCGTCCCATGCTGCCGGCGTTCCATGCTCCCAGTCTCCCATGCTCCCATGCTCCCTGCGTTCCATGCTCCCAATCTCCCATGCTCCCAGCGTTCCATGCTACCAGTGTTCTATGCTCCCAGTCTCCCATGCTAACAGCGTCCCATGCTCCCAGCGTCCCATGCTGCCGGCGTCCCATGCTCCCAGCGTTCCATGCTCCCGGCGTCCCATGCTCCCGGCGTCCCATGCTCCCAGCGTCCCATGCTCCCGGCGTCCCATGCTCCCAGCGTCCCATGCTCCCAGCGTCCCATGTTCCTAGCCTCCCATGCTTCCTGCGTCCCATGTTCCTAGTCTCCCAGTCTCCCAGCGTTCCATGCTCCCGGCGTTCCATGCTCCCGGCGTCCCATGCTCCCGGCGTCCCATGCTCCCAGCGTTCCATGCTCCCAGCGTTCCATGCTCCCAGCGTTTCATGCTCCCAGCGTTCCATGCTCCCAGTCTCCCATGCTAACAGCGTCCCATGCTCCCAGCGTCCCATGCTCTCAGCGTTTCATGCTCCCAGCGTCCCATGTTCCAAGTCTGCCATGCTCCCAGCGTTCCATGCTCCAAGTCTCCCATGCTCCCAGCGTTCCATGCTCCAAGTCTCCCATGCTCCCAGCGTCCCTTTCTCCCAGTCTCCCATGCTCCCATGCTCCCTGCGTTCCATGCTCCAAGTCTCCCATGCTCCCAGTCTCCCATGCTACCAGTGTTCTATGCTCCCAGTCTCCCATGCTAACAGCGTCCCATGCTCCCAGCGTCCCATGCTCCCGGCGTCCCATGCTCCCGGCGTCCCATGCTCCCGGCGTCCCATGCTCCCAGCGTCCCATGTTCCTAGCCTCCCCTGCTTCCTGCGTCCCATGTTCCTAGTCTCGCAGTCTCCCAGCGTTCCATGCTCCCGGCGTTCCATGCTCCCGGCGTCCCATGCTCCCGGCGTCCCATGCTCCCGGCGTCCCATGCTCCCAGCGTTCCATGCTCCCAGCGTTTCATGCTCCCAGCGTTTCATGCTCCCAGCGTTCCTTGCTCCAAGCATTCCATGCTCCCAGCGTCCCTTTCTCCCAGTCTCCCATCCTCCCAGTCTCCCCACCTCCCAGTCTCCCATCCTCCCAGCGTCCCATGCTCCCAGTCTCCCCTGCTCCCAATCTCCCATGCTCCCAGTGTCCCATGCTCCCAGTGTCCCATGCTCCCAGTCTCCCATGCTACCAGTGTTCTATGCTCCCAGTCTCCCATGCTAACAGCGTCCCATGCTCCCAGCGTCCCATGCTGCCGGCGTCCCATGCTCCCGGCGTCCCATGCTCCCGGCGTCCCATGCTCCCGGCGTCCCATGCTCCCGGCGTCCCATGCTCCCGGCGTCTCATGCTCCCAGCGTCCCATGCTCCCAGCGTCCCATGTTCCTAGCCTCCCATGCTTCCTGCGTCCCATGCTCCTAGTCTCCCAGTCTCCCAGCGTTCCATGCTCCCGGCGTTCCATGCTCCCGGCGTCCCATGCTACCAGCGTTCCATGCTCCCAGCGTTCCATGCTCCCAGCGTTTCATGCTCCCAGCATTCCATGCTCCCAGCGTCCCTTTCTCCCAGTCTCCCATGCTCCCAATCTCCCATGCTCCCAGTGTCCCATGCTCCCAGTCTCCCATGCTCCCACTCTCCCATGCTCCCAGTCTCCCATGCTCCCAGTCTCCCATGCTCCCAATCTCCCATGCTCCCAGCGTTCCATGCTCCCAGTGTCCCATGCTCCCAGTCTCCCATGCTCACTTCTTTCCATGCTCCCAGCGTCCCATGCTCCCAGCGTCTCATGCTCCCGGTCTCCCATGCTCCCAGTCTCCCATGATCCCAGTCTCCCATGATCCCAGTCTCCCATGATCCCAGCGTCCCATGCTCCCAGCGTCCCATGCTCCCAGCGTTCCATGCTCCCAGCGTTCCATGCTCCCAGTCTCCCATGCTCCCAGACCCCCATGCTCCCAGTCCCCCATGCTCCCAGTCCCCCATGCTCCCTGCGATCCCTGCTCCCAGCGTCCCTTTCTCCCAGCGTCCCTTTCTCCCAGCGTCCCTTTCTCCCAGCGTTCCCTGCTCCCAGCGTCCCATGCTCCCAGCGTCCCATGCTCCCAGCTTCCTTTTCTCCCAGTCTCCCATGCTCCCAGTCTCCCATGCTCCCAGACCCCCATGCTCCCAGTCCCCCATGCTCCCTGCGTTCCCTGCTCCCAGCGTCCCTTTCTCCCAGCGTCCCTTTCTCCCAGCGTCCCTTTCCCCCAGCGTTCCCTGCTCCCAGCGTCCCTTTCTCCCAGCGTCCCTTTCTCCCAGCGTCCCTTTCTCCCAGTCTCCCATGCTCCCGGTCTCCCATGCTCCCAGCGTTCCATGCTCCCAGTCTCCCATGCTCCCAGTCTCCCATGCTCCCAGCGTTCCCTGCTCCCAGCGTTCCATGCTCCCAGTCTCCCATGCTCCCAGTCTCCCATGCTCCCAGTCTCCCATGCTCCCAGTCTCCCATGCTCCCTGTGTCCCATGCTCCCTGTGTCCCATGCTCCCAGCATTCCATGCTCCCAGTCTCCCATGCTCCCAGCCTCCCATGCTCCCTGTGTCCCATGCTCCCTGTGTCCCATGCTCCCAACGTGCCATGCTCCCAACGTTCCATGCTCCCAGTCTCCCATGCTCCCAGCGTTCCATGCTCCCAGTCTCCCATGCTCCCAGTCTCCCATGCTCCCATGCTCCCAGTCTCCCATGCTCCCAGCATTCCCTGCTCCCAGCGTTCCATGCTCCCAGTCTCCCATGCTCCCAGTCTCCCATGCTCCCAGCGTTCCATAATCCCTGCGTTCCATGCTCCCAGTCTCCCATGCTCCCAGCATTCCATGCTCAGTCTGAAATGCTCACTGCTTTCCATGCTCCCAGTCTCCCATGTTCTTTTTCTCCCATCCTCCCAGTCTCTCATGCTCCCAGTCTCCCATGCTCCCAGCGTCCAATGCTCCCAGTCTCCCAGTCTCCCATCCTCCCAGTCTCCCATGCTCCCAGTCTCCCAGTCTCCCATGCTCCCAGCGTTCCATAATCCCTGCGTTCCATGCTCCCAGTCTCCCATGCTCCCAGCATTCCATGCTCAGTCTGAAATGCTCACTGCTTTCCATGCTCCCAGTCTCCCATGTTCTTTTTCTCCCATCCTCCCAGTCTCTCATGCTCCCAGTCTCCCATGCTCCCAGCGTCCAATGCTCCCAGTCTCCCATCCTCCCAGTCTCCCATGCTCCCAGTCTCCCAGTGTCCCATGCTCCCAGCGTCCCATGCTCCCAGCGTTCCATGCTCCCAGTCTCCCATGCTCCCAGCGTTCCATGCTCCCAGCGTTCCATGCTCCAAGTCTCCCATGCTCCCAGCGTTCCATGCTCCCAGCGTTCCATGCTCCTTGTCTCCCATGCTCCCAGCGTTCCATGCTCCAAGTCTCCCATGCTCCCAGCGTCCCATGCTCTCAGCGTTTCATGCTCCCAGCGTCCCATGTTCCAAGTCTCCCATGCTCCCAGCGTTCCATGCTCCAAGTCTCCCATTCTCCCAGCGTTCCATGCTCCAAGTCTCCCATGCTCCCAGCGTCCCTTTCTCCCAGTCTCCCATGCTCCCAGCGTCCCATGCTCTGTCTCCCATGCTCCCAGCGTTCCATGCTCCCAACGTTCCATGCTCCCAGTCTCCCAGTCTCCCATGCTCCCAGCGTTCCATGATCCCAGTCTCCCATGCTCCCAGTCTCCCATGCTCCCAACGTTCCATGCTCCCAGTCTCCCATGCTCCCAGACCCCCATGCTCCCAGTCCCCCATGCTCCCTGCGTTCCATGCTCCCAGCGTTCAATGCTCCCAGCGTGCTATGCTCCCAGCGTCCCATGATCCCAGCGTCCCATGCTCCAAGTCTCCCATGCTCCCAGTCTCCCATGCTCCCAGCGTCCCATGCTCCCAGCGTCCCATGCTCCCTGCGTTCCATGCTCCAAGTCTCCCATGCTCCCAGTCTCCCATGCTAACAGCGTCCCATGCTCCCAGCGTTCCATGCTCCCAGCGTCCCATGCTCCCGGCGTCCCATGCTCCCGGCGTCCCATGCTCCCAGCTTCCCATGCTCCCAGCGTCCCATGTTCCTAGCCTCCCATGCTTCCTGCGTCCCATGTTCCTAGTCTCGCAGTCTCCCAGCGTTCCATGCTCCCGGCGTTCCATGCTCCCAGCGTTCCATGCTCCCAGCGTCCCATGCTCCCAGCGTTCCATGCTCCCAGCGTTTCATGCTCCCAGCGTTTCATGCTCCCAGCGTTCCTTGCTCCCAGCATTCCATGCTCCCAGCGTCCCTTTCTCCCAGTCTCCCATCCTCCCAGTCTCCCCACCTCCCAGTCTCCCATCCTCCCAGCGTCCCATGCTCCCAGTCTCCCATGCTCCCAATCTCCCATTCTCCCAGCGTCCCATGCTCCCAGTCTCCCATGCTCCCAGCGTACCATGCTCCCAGCGTTCCATGCTCCCAGCGTTCCATGCTCCCAGTCTCCCATGCTCCCATGCTCCCTGCGTTCCATGCTCCAAGTCTCCCATGCTCCCAGTCTCCCATGCTACCAGTGTTCTATGCTCCCAGTCTCCCATGCTAACAGCGTCCCATGCTCCCAGTGTCCCATGCTGCCGGCGTCCCATGCTCCCAGCGTTCCATGCTCCCAGCGTCCCATGCTCCCGGCGTCCCATGCTCCCAGCGTCCCATGCTCCCGGCGTCCCATGCTCCCAGCGTCCCATGCTCCCAGCGTCCCATGTTCCTAGCCTCCCATGCTTCCTGCGTCCCATGTTCCTAGTCTCCCAGTCTCCCAGCGTTCCATGCTCCCGGCGTTCCATGCTCCCGGCGTCCCATGCTCCCAGCGTTCCATGCTCCCAGCGTTCCATGCTCCCAGCGTTTCATGCTCCCAGCGTTCCATGCTCCCAGTCTCCCATGCTAACAGCGTCCCATGCTAACAGCGTCCCATGCTCCCAGCGTCCCATGCTCTCAGCGTTTCATGCTCCCAGCGTCCCATGTTCCAAGTCTGCCATGCTCCCAGCGTTCCATGCTCCAAGTCTCCCATGCTCCCAGCGTTCCATGCTCCAAGTCTCCCATGCTCCCAGCGTCCCTTTCTCCCAGTCTCCCATGCTCCCAGTCCCCCATGCTCCCAGCGTTCCATGCTCACAGCGTGCTATGCTCCCAGCGTCCCATGATCCCAGCGTTCCATGCTCCCAACGTTCCATGCTCCCAGTCTCCCATGCTCCCAACGTTCCATGCTCCCAGCGTTCCATGATCCCAGTCTCCCATGCTCCCAGTCTCCAATGCTCCCAACGTTCCATGCTCCCAGTCCCCCATGCTCCCAGTCCCCCATGCTCCCAGCGTTCCATGCTCACAGCGTGCTATGCTCCCAGCGTCCCATGATCCCAGCGTTCCATGCTCCAAGTCTCCCATACTCCCAGTCTCCCAGCGTTCCATGCTCCCGGCGTCCCATGCTCCCAGCGTTCCATGCTCCCAGCGTCCCATGCTCCCAGCATCCCATGCTCTGTCTCCCATGCTCCCAGCGTTCCATGCTCCCAGCGTTCCATGCTCCCAGTCTCCCATGCTCCCAACGTCCCATGCTCCCAACGTTCCATGCTCCCAGTCTCCCATGCTCCCAGCGTTCCATGATCCCAGTCTCCCATGCTCCCAGTCTCCAATGCTCCCAACGTTCCATGCTCCCAGTCTCCCATGCTCCCAGACCCCCATGCTCCCAGTCCCCCATGCTCCCAGCGTTCCATGCTCACAGCGTGCTATGCTCCCAGCGTCCCATGATCCCAGCGTTCCATGCTCCAAGTCTCCCATGCTCCCAGTCTCCCATGCTCCCAGCGTCCCATGCTCCCAGCGTTCCATGCTCCCAGTCTCCCATGCTCCCATGCTCCCTGCGTTCCATGCTCCAAGTCTCCCATGCTCCCAGTCTCCCATGCTACCAGTGTTCTATGCTCCCAGTCTCCCATGCTAACAGCGTCCCATGCTCCCAGCGTCCCATGCTGCCGGCGTCCCATGCTCCCAGCGCTCCATGCTCCCGGCGTCCCATGCTCCCGGTGTCCCATGCTCCCGGCGTCCCATGCTCCCGGCGTCCCATGCTCCCGGCGTCCCATGCTCCCAGCGTCCCATGCTCCCAGCGTCCCTTTCTCCTAGCCTCCCATGCTTCCTGCGTCCCATGTTCCTAGTCTCCCAGTCTCCCAGCGTTCCATGCTCCCGGCGTCCCATGCTCCCAGCGTTCCATGCTCCCAGCGTCCCATGCTCCCAGCGTCCCATGTTCCTAGCCTCCCATGCTTCCTGCGTCCCATGTTCCTAGTCTCCCAGTCTCCCAGCGTTTCATGCTCCCGGCGTTCCATGCTCCCGGCGTCCCATGCTCCCAGCGTCCCATGCTCCCTGCGTTCCATGCTCCCAGCGTTTCATGCTCCCAGCGTTTCATGCTCCCAGCGTTCCATGCTCCCAGCATTCCATGCTCCCAGCGTCCCTTTCTCCCAGTCTCCCATCCTCCCAGTCTCCCCACCTCCCAGTCTCCCATCCTCCCAGCGTCCCATTCTCCCAGTCTCCCATGCTCCCAATCTCCCATGCTCCCAGTGTCCCATGCTCCCAGCGTCCCATGCTCCCAGCGTCCCATGCTCCCAGCGTTCCATGCTCCCAGCGTTCCATGCTCCCAGTCTCCCATGCTCCCATGCTCCCTGCGTTCCATGCTCCAAGTCTCCCATGCTCCCAGTCTCCCATGCTACCAGTGTTCTATGCTCCCAGTCTCCCATGCTAACAGCGTCCCATGCTCCCAGCGTCCCATGCTGCCGGCGTCCCATGCTCCCAGCGTTCCATGCTCCCAGCGTCCCATGCTCCCGGCGTCCCATGCTCCCAGCGTCCCATGCTCCCAGCGTCCCATGTTCCTAGCCTCCCATGCTTCCAGCGTCCCATGTTCCTAGTCTCCCAGTCTCCCAGCGTTCCATGCTCCCGGCGTTCCATGCTCCCGGCGTCCCATGCTCCCAGCGTTCCATGCTCCCAGCGTCCCATGCTCCCAGCGTTCCATGCTCCCAGCGTTTCATGCTCCCAGCATTCCATGCTCCCAGCGTCCCTTTCTCCCAGTCTCCCCACCTCCCAGTCTCCCATGCTCCCAATCTCCCATGCTCCCAGCGTCCCATGCTCCCAGCGTCCCATGCTCTCAGCGTTTCATGCTCCCAGCGTCCCATGTTCCAAGTCTGCCATGCTCCCAGCGTTCCATGCTCCAAGTCTCCCATGCTCCCAGCGTTCCATGCTCCAAGTCTCCCATGCTCCCAGCGTCCCTTTCTCCCAGTCTCCCATGCTCCCAGCATCTAATGCTCTGTCTCCCATGCTCCCAGCGTTCCATGCTCCCAGCGTTCCATGCTCCCAGTCTCCCATGCTCCCAACGTCCCATGCTCCCAACGTTCCATGCTCCCAGTCTCCCATGCTCCCAGCGTTCCATGATCCCAGTCTCCCATGCTCCCAGTCTCCAATGCTCCCAACGTTCCATGCTCCCAGTCTCCCATGCTCCCAGACCCCCATGCTCCCAGTCCCCCATGCTCCCAGCGTTCCATGCTCCCAGCGTGCTATGCTCCCAGCGTCCCATGATCCCAGCGTTCCATGCTCCAAGTCTCCCATGCTCCCAGTCTCCCATGCTCCCAGCGTCCCATGCTCCCAGCGTTCCATGCTCCAAGTCTCCCATGCTCCCAGTCTCCCATGCTACCAGTGTTCTATGCTCCCAGTCTCCCATGCTAACAGCGTCCCATGCTCCCAGCGTCCCATGCTGCCGGCGTCCCATGCTCCCAGCGCTCCATGCTCCCGGCGTCCCATGCTCCCGGCGTCCCATGCTCCCAGCGTCCCATGCTCCCAGCGTTCCATGCTCCCAGCGTCCCATGCTCCCAGCGTCCCTTTCTCCTAGCCTCCCATGCTTCCTGCGTCCCATGTTCCTAGTCTCCCAGTCTCCCAGCGTTCCATGCTCCCGGCGTCCCATGCTCCCAGCGTTCCATGCTCCCAGCGTCCCATGCTCCCAGCGTTTCATGCTCCCAGCGTTTCATGCTCCCAGCGTTCCATGCTCCCAGCGTTCCATGCTCCCAGCGTCCCTTTCTCCCAGTCTCCCATCCTCCCAGTCTCCCCACCTCCCAGTCTCCCATCCTCCCAGCGTCCCATGCTCCCAGTCTCCCATGCTCCCAGTGTCCCATGCTCCCAGTCTCCCATGCTCCCAGCGTCCCATGCTCCCAGCGTTCCATGCTCCCAGTCTCCCATGCTCCCATGCTCCCTGCGTTCCATGCTCCAAGTCTCCCATGCTAACAGCGTCCCATGCTCCCAGCGTCCCATGCTGCCGGCGTCCCATGCTCCCAGCGTTCCATGCTCCCAGCGTCCCATGCTCCCGGCGTCCCATGCTCCCGGCGTCCCATGCTCCCAGCGTCCCATGCTCCCAGCGTCCCATGTTCCTAGCCTCCCATGCTTCCTGCGTCCCATGTTCCTAGTCTCCCAGTCTCCCAGCGTTCCATGCTCCCGGCGTTCCATGCTCCCGGCGTCCCATGCTCCCAGCGTTCCATGCTCCCAGCGTTCCATGCTCCCAGTCCCCCATGCTCCCTGCGTTCCCTGCTCCCAGTGTGCCGTGGTCTGACACACACCGTGTGTTCACATTCCACTTCCTGCTTTCATCCTATCCTCTGGTAGGTCACAGCCGCAGCATTGTGGGCGTTGAGCAGAAGAGGAACGGAAGTCTGTGTCTGCTGCTGCTTGATCCAGGAAACTCAGCATCCGACAGCAGCAGGTTGCTAAGCAGGGATTCTGTGTCCACCTCCATCCGCAGAGTCAGGAAGTTCCTCAGAAACCTGAAGCACAAGCAGTACCAGCTGGTGGCGGCGCAGGGCGTCCTGACGGCCGAGGACAAGCAGGTGGCTGTCTGAGACTTATTTCTGATCTGAACCTAAAGCCTCATCTAGACACCCCAGGTCATCAGTATTGTCATCATCATCGTCGTCGTCATCAACATTATCGTCATCGTCGTCATCAGGAACAGAAATGCGTAACTCTGTAAACTTGTGGGGGTGGTTTAATGAGGATAGCTGGTAAATAGTATGGAAACATCACGGAAACATCATGTCTCCATGGAAACATTATGACTCCATGCTGACTGGGACTAGAAGGTGATTCGTGCCCAGCTGAAGGGTCACAGAGTTCCACACCATGGTGATAATAATGATGTAGGAGGAGGAAGACCTTGCTTGGAGATGCAGGAATATTCGACTGAAAGGTGAAGCAGTAAAACATCCTGCAGGTTTCAGAATTGCAGTTTTTGTGTTTTCCAGATGAGAATCCGGACCTCCAGGACCTTCACTGCTGAAAGGATCCCGTGAACAGAACTGATGACAGCTATCACCATTTTGTGTTTTTACAAGTGAAATAAATGTTTTTTTTCATGAGTCGTTGTCAGTTCGTGTGAAGAAAGTCTCAGCTGTTACCGGAAACAGGTGAGCCGTGTCCATTAGAAGATGGATGAGGGGGACTCTGGTTGGGGACCTCCTTCGCCACCTCCTGGGCAGATGCATGGCTGGCTCTGGAGTGGGGTGGTTGGGATCTGTACCTGGGGGTGACTGTCGGTTACCCGGGTCTCTGGGTTCTCCTGGCCAGCCTCTAGCTGTAGGCGGGCGGGGTCACATTGGCATGATCACTCTTCTCTAAACACGTTCCACTCTAAATGTTCTGCATGAATGTTCTGCATGTGTCACAGTCACTGAGTCATCCAGCAAGTTTATTCATTAACAGCAGGTACCTCTCTTTCTGTCTTTTTGACTTAACTTGCTAGTTTCTGGTCCTCATGATTGTCAACGGTTTTGTTCTCCACGAATCTAGAGTTGGCTTGTGTGGGTGTATATATTTATGTGTGTGGGTGGGTATGTGTGTGTACTTATGTGTATGTGTATGTGTATGTATGTGAGTATGTATATATGTATATGTATATATATATATATATATATATATATATATATATATATATATATATGTGTGTGTATGTATGTGTATATGTATGTATGTATATCTATCTTTATGTATGCATGTATGTGTACATGTGTGTGTATGCATGTGTATGTATGTGTATATGTATGTATATATGTATATATATAATGTATGTGCGAGTGTATATACATATATATGTAGGTGGGTATGTATGTGCATATACATGTATGCATTGATATCTTTCTTTTGTTTTGTTTTTTTGTTTTTTTTATGTTTTCTTTTCTGTTCTCTTTCTGCCCCTTTCCTGTCCTTTCCGGTCGGGTCCAGCAGCATAAACTCTGTAATACAAGCTATTATCCAAAACAAATTGAAAAATAAAATAAGAATCAAGAAATACAAGGGGATCATTACATCTACAAAAGTTCCCCTTGGCAAAATAAATTTGCTCAGCAGAACACAGCATCCAGAACATCAGTCTGCTTGCTTAAATGCTGGACAAGACAAAAAAAAAAAAAAAAAAAAAAAAAAAAAAAGATGGATGAGGTTCTGGTTCTGCAGAAGATTGATTCGCTTTACATGTATGTATTGGCCACATGTGAAAACAGACCACATGAAGGACGGATTTTTACACAGCTCAGTTTTGATGGAATGACGTGCAGAACAGAACCCGGAGAGACGCTGTCCTGATCTCTAGTTCAGCAGCTGATTGCTGTGGCAGCAGTAGGAAGAGGCTCATTACAGGAAGTAACTCGTTACGGTCCGATATTGATTGGCGGAAGCTGCAAACAGTCTGATGAAACTCGGATTAAATGTTTTCTTCTCACTTCAAAACTTGTGGTGTTGAAGGTGAAAAGTAGGAATGTTCGCAGCAGAAGATAAACGTGTTTCTTTACGAACTGGGGAGTAAAAGAACTGATCGATGAGCTACGAACAGTTTAATCAGCAGAATGTGAGGCTGACAAAGCCAACATGACTTCATCAGTGAGGTGATTTCATCATCATCATGATCTGTTTAGATCAGCTGCTGCAGATCCCCCCCCATTGATTGAACATTGATACTTTGGTGGACTGGACTATCCTGAATCAGCTCCTGCTTGTTCGGATCCAGTGTCCTATCAGTAAAGGACCCAGTCACACTTTGGACCTGAACCAGACGGTTCCGCGGCGGATCGCGGACAGCATCCTCCAAACTGCGCAGCTTCGTGCACTTCTTACGCAACATGACTCCGCCCCCCACCCACCCAGGTGCATAAAAACGCGCGCGCTCATCTGCACTCCGCAGCAGATCCCCACCGGAACGGAACGTCCAGTCCAGTACGGGACTCCTCTCCGGCGTCATGGAGTTACAGGACGGAAGGACTCCGAACCACCAACTGGTTCCGCACAGAGGCTTCAGTCTGATCTGCGGGATCCACGATCCGGACGACGTGGACCAGATCTGCAACCTGGACGTCACAGACTCTGATGTGTTTGTGGTCACGTACCCGAAGTCAGGTGAGTCTGGAGTCCTGCTGGGAGACAGACCGGTATGTTTGGTCCACGGGGTCAGGACCTGAACCCGGACCGGGACCCAGACCCTGACTAGGACCCTAACCCTGGACCCAGACCGGAACCCGGACCCGAAACTGAACCCGGACCAGGACCTAGACCAGAACCTGGACCTAATCGACACTAATGCAACCCCATCCTATCAGAGATTTGCATATGAAATTTATCCCTTCTGAGTGGTTTTAAGGTGGATCTAGATGGTTGTATGAACGGTTGGAGCTGCATGTCCAGACGAGTGAGCAGAACAGATCCAGGTCTGCAGGTTTTCACGGTCTGCTCTGATTGACAGGAACCATCTGGATGCAGCAGATCCTGCTGCTGCTGGAAGCCGGAGGGGACCTGAACGCCATCAGTCAGCACAGCTCCAACGCCGACCTCGTGCCCTGGATCGAGATAAATGGGAACCGGCAGGCTTTCATGTCGGCTCCGCCCCCCAGGCTGAGGGTCACCCATCTGCCGTACCAGTTCCTGCCCAGAGCGCTGACCCACAAGAAGGGAAAGGTCTGGTTCTGTCCTTCAGTTGTGAGCTGGTTTAGATCCGACCCGGTCCCTCTCGGACCTGGTTTAGGTCTGACCCGGTTTAGGTCCGACCCGGTCCCTCTCCGACCCAGTAACCAGTCGCCGTCCGGCTTCAGACCAGTTAAACCAGTGAACCTGACACGTTGCATAGCAACAAGACCGGAGATAAGCCCCGCCCAGCAGCCGAAACCTCGGAAAGGAAACACGACAGAGGGTCTGATCTGACGGACGGACGGACGGACAGATGGACAGACAGATAGACGGACGGATGGAGGGACAGATGGACAGATAGACAGACAGACAGAAGATGGACGGCTAGACGGATTGACGGACAGATGGACGGGCGATGAAATGAAGGGACACTGCTGGTTTCCAGTCCAGGTCTGACCTCTGACCTCTTCCAGGTGATCTACGTGGCGAGGAACCCTAAAGACGTCCTGGTCTCCTACTTTTACTTCCATAAAGTTGCCAATATGTTGGAGACCCCGCAGAGTTTCGATGACTTCTTTGAGAAGTTTCTTCGAGGAGAAGGTAGGATCCGGTTTGTCCTGGACGAGTCTGAGACGTCGGCGTGACGCCGTTCTCCTCCTTCCAGTGTTTGGATCCAGCTGGTTTGATCACATTAAGACTTGGTTCTCACACAAGGAGGACATGAACATGCTCTTCATCACGTATGAGGAGATGATTCAGGTAAGATGACATCCTGCCAGGTGTGTGTGTGTGTGTGTGTGTGTGTGTGTGTGTGTGTGTGTGTGTGTGTGTGTGTGTGTGTGTGTGTGTGTGTGTGTGTGTGTTTCCACGTGTCTGCTGTTTCGTTCAGGACCTGCAGGCAGCCGTGGAGAAGATCTCCGTGTTCCTGGGCAAAGATCTGTGTGAGGAGCAGCTGGCTAGCGTGGTGGAGCACAGCACGTTCAGCAACATGAGGAAGATCCCACAGGCCAGCTACCAGAAGGTTCCGGAGGAACTGCTCAGCCACCGCGTTGGAATGTTCATGAGGAGAGGTGGGAATGTTGACGGGGAGAGGCGGGAATGAAGAGCTGAAACCTCCCAGTTTCATGCGGTTTAGTGACGCCTCTCGTTCTCATCCTGCATGTGCTGGGACGTCAGGAACCATCGGAGACTGGAAGAACCACTTCACCGTGGCCCAGAACCAGAGGTTTGACCAGGTCTTCCACAGAGAGATGAAGGACTTTCCCATTTCTTTCATTTGGGACATCAAGGATTTCCAGTGAGGACTTCCTGAAGCAGCGCAGTCCAGATGTCCAGAGCAAAACATTCTTCCTGTCGGTTCGGCTGCGACGGCTCCAGGGTTACCGTGGACTGATGGTCGCATGGCGAGTCTGGCGTGTGTGTGGCAGGACCGTATGGGACGGCTCCACACACACAGTGTTGCTATGGAATTTGATAGTTGCCAAGCAACAGGCGACATTTGTGAAATTTCGCCCTCGTGCACAAATACGTGCACACGGGGGTTGGCAATGAGAAGATGTCAAATGTTTTGTCTGCTGCATGTCTCTACAACTATAAAACACACCGAGCTGACTACATTTATAACATATGAGATGTTTAACAATACAGTAAATTAGAACCAGCTATTATTGAAATGTGAATTCCCGTTTATTGAACTATGCTGAATGATTGCAATGAAATTACATAAGTATAAGAAATTGGAAAAAAAGAACTGAAATTTAGTTTTATTTGCTCCACATTGGGATTGAACCCAAGAACTCCTGTACACCACCAGTCCTCTTAGTTGCACCTTAGAAAAAAGCGTTGTAATTGTTTCCAATTGGGATGGGAATGCCTTTTTTCACTTCCAGCAGGGTGGAATTAGCAGGATTACAAAAAAGTGCACGGTTGAACTAAACTCCAGTAAAGATGTGAAAAACTTTATTGTTCAATGTGAAAAACTTTTGGTGAATGTGTTTAAGATTTATCAAAGTGTTGAAATGTTGCAGGGAGCATTGTTGGAACAAATCCTTCATATTTAACAAAGACATTTGCAAATAAATTCCTTTGCTCCTTGAATAATAAAAATGTCTGAACAGGATCTCAATAATGTGAATGTCCATGTGAATGTCCCCCCCCACCCTGTTAGAGTTGGAATAAACAGGTCTGGAAGGACAGGACAACTTCCATAAAGCTGAGTTTATGATGAACAAATATCAGACAACCAGCTGATCACAGGATTGTTCTACTAAATATTAGTTTTATGACTGGTAGTTTTATGCTGGAACATTTATTTTATCATGTTTGTTTGCTTAAAAATATTTCTATTGCACCAGAATTAGAAAATGTCATGATTTTCATCAAACTTTTATTTATTATGACTTTAGTCAGTTTCATCTTATTTCCCAGGTCATTTACACACCAAGGACAAGAAATCTCATTTAAACTACTGCCACCATTTTCTGTCATTTTAAACATATTTTCATGTTTTTGTGGAAGAATGGGCTCAGTAATGAGATAAACTTGGCATATGTAGTTGCTAGGCAACGGAGGACTGGAGCACTATGGGTAATTGTCCTACACTAGATAGACCGTCTCATTTTACTGGCAGGAAGCTCAGTTGGTAGTCTATGTAGTCTGTAGACTTGGAGGTGTGCAAAACCTGAATTGGGACACGTATCTTGTTTCATGTAGCTTTTCGTCGGGATGTTATTTTAGCATGGCTGCTAAGTACCATCCCTCCATCTACATCTATTGTTTCATGAATATTCCAAAACATAGAAGATGAGGTGGTCAAAAAGCTCCTTGGCGGCAAGGCGCCGGGGGTGGATGAGATCCGCCCGGAGTTCCTTAAGGCTCTGGATGCTGTGGGGCTGTCCTGGCTGACACGCCTCTGCAGCATCGCGTGGACATCAGGGGCAGTACCGCTGGATTGGCAGACTGGGGTGGTGGTCCCCCTTTTTAAGATGGGGGACCGGAGGGTGTGTTCCAATTACAGGGGAATCACACTCCTCAGCCTCCCTGGTAAGGTCTATTCAGGGGTCCTGGAGAGGAGGGTCCGCCGGATAGTCGAATCTCGGATTGAGGAGGAGCAGTGTGGTTTTCGTCCTGGTCGCGGAACAGTGGACCAGCTCTATACCCTCCTTGGGGTCCTGGAGGGGGCATGGGAGTTTGCCCAACCAGTCTACATGTGCTTTGTGGACCTGGAGAAGGCGTTCGACCGTGTCCCCGGGGGCTCCTGTGGGGGGTACTCCGGGAGTATGGGGTACCGGACCCCCTTGTACGAGCTGTCCGGTCCCTGTATGACAGGTGTCAGAGCTTGGTCCACATTGCCGGTAGTAAGTCGGATTAGTTTCCGGTGAGGGTTGGACTCCGCCAAGGCTGCCCTTTTTCACGATTCTGTTCATAACTTATATGGACAGAATTTCTCGGCACAGCCGAGGTGTTGAGGGGATCCGACTTGGTGGCCTCAGGATTGGGTCTCTGCTTTTTGCACATGACGTGGTCCTGTTGGCTTTATCTGGTCGTGATCTCCAGCTCTCACTTGAGCGATTCGCGGCCGAGTGTGAAGCGGCTGGGATGGTAATCAGCACCTCCAAATCTGAGACCATGGTCCTCAGCCAGAATAGGGTGGATTGCCCTCTCCGGGTCGGGAGTCAGGTCCTGCCTCAAGTGGAGGAGTTTAAATATCTCGGGGTCTTGTTCACGAGTGAGGGAAGGATGGAGCGCGAGATGGACAGACGGATTGGTGCGGCGTCTGCAGTAATGCGGACTCTGCGCCGGTCTGTCGTGGTGAAGAAGGAGCTGAGCTAGAAGGTGAAGCTCTCGATTTACCAGTCGATCTACGTTCCTATCCTCACCTATGGTCATGAGCTGTGGGTCGTGACCGAAAGAACCAGATCTCGTATACAGGCGACTGAAATGAGTTTCCTCGGCACCAACAACAGATTTTTGGGTAATTCAGTTTTACACTGAGTGGTGAAAGGTGGTGTAGCTTTCTTTTCGTAAACTCAAACGAGCATGATAGGGATAGCTCCTAGTTCTCTGAGTTCTTTTTTTTCGTCAGAACGCGCTGACGTTGCGGTAACGTATTGTGTCATTTCCTGTTTCCCTAGCGTGTGTCACTGCGGATTGCTACGAGCCGTTGGCTCCTTTAACTTCTTTCTAACTTCTATCTATTGTTAACCAACCACTCACTTCAGCGCACAAAATCTTCTCAAACCACTGTTCTATATATTGCATTTATTTTTGGGATCTTTGGCTTTCTGTTTACTGACTTAAACAACTCAAGCACTCGGTTTTATCATGGCTGCTAGCTCTCTTCCCACACCCCGGTCCCCTGCCTTTTCTTGCTCGGTGTGTCTGATGTTTAGCTACTCCTCCGCCTCCTTTAGTGATAACGGTAGGTGTATTAAGTGTAGCAGCTTGGCAGCTTTGGAGGCGAGGCTCTGTGAGTTAGAAGCCCAGCTCCGCACTCAGTTAGGGAAGCAGTTAGTCAGCAAGCCCCCATTAGCCAGTGCGGAGCTACCAGCCAGGGCAGCCATCCCGAGCCGTCACTCAACAGTTCCCGCGCAGCCGGTAGCCGAGGCGGGCTGGACGACGGTCAGGCGGAAGCGTAGCCCCAAACCAAAACCCACTGGCCACCACCGACCTGTTCACGTTTCTAACAGATTTTCCCCGCTTGGCGACACACCCGCTGAGGCAGAAACCCTGATTATAGGTAGTTCCATAGTCAGAAACGTGGCTCTAGAGACACTGGGGACCATAGTCAAATGCATTCCTGGGGCCAGAGCGGGCATCGTCGAATCATATTTGAAACTGCTGGCTAAGGCTAAACGTAAATACCGTAAGATTGTAATTCATGTCGGCGGTAACGACACCCGGTTACGCCAATCGGAGGTCACTAAAATTAATGTTGCTTCGGTGTGTAACTTTGCCAAGAGCATGTCGGACTCCGTAGTTTTCTCTGGTCCCTTGCCAAATTTAATCAGCGATGACATGTTTAGCCGCATGTCATCCTTCAACCGCTGGTTGTCTAGGTGGTGTCCCGATAACAACGTGGGTTTTATAGATAATTGGAGCGCTTTTTGGGGAAAGCCTGGTCTTATTAGGAGAGATGGCATCCATCCCACGTTGGATGGAGCCGCTCTCTTATCTAGCAATATGGACTCTTTTATTAGTCAGCTAAATTGACAACTCAGGGTTGGGACCAGGAGGCAGAATTGTAGTCCTACACACTTTTCTGCAGCTTCCCACCTGCCGCCGCCCACCCAAAACCCCATTCCGACCTTATACAACTCCCCAGCAGTAAGAATTAAACAACACAAAAACACTTCTGGGGTTAATCGTGAAAACCTCATAAAAATAAAAACAATGAATCTAATAAAATCTGAAAATAAGACAATAAAGTGTGGCCTACTGAATATCAGATCCCTCCCAAATAAGTCTTTATTAGTCAATGACTTGATAGGTGATCACCACATTGATTTATTCTGTCTTACGGAAACCTGGTTACAGCAAGAGGATGATGTTAGTATTAATGAAGCTATGCCAGCTAACTATTTAAACTTTCACATTCCTAGAACTACAGGCAGAGGAGGTGTTGGAACTATTTTTCAGTCAGAATTTTTAATTAATCCTAAGCTCAAAACTAACTATAAATCCTTTGAATTCCTGACATTAAATTTATCTCATCCAAAATGGAATTCAGAGAAACCGCTCCTTTTAGCATTAGTGTATCGCCCACCTGGACCTTACTCCGAGTTTCTGACCGAATTCTCTGATCTCCTGTCTGAGTTAGTGCTGACTACTGATAAGGTCATTGTACTAGGTGATTTTAATATTCATGTTGACCATGAAAATGATAGTTTAAACATTTCCTTTAGCTCTATTCTAAACTCAATTGGGTTTTCACAAAATGTCCATGGAGCCACTCACTCTCATGGTCATACTCTTGATCTGGTTCTAACATCTGGTATTGAGACTGATAAGCTCAAAGTATTTCCTCAAAACCCTGTCTTGTCCGATCACTTCTTATTAACCTTTGAATTCACTTTATTTGATTACTCACTGACCAAAAATAAATTCTACTATAGTAGATGTTTATCAGACAATAATATTACAAAATTTAAACAATCAATTGAATCCATTTTTCCCCTCTACCATGTGTTAGCATGACTGAGAGTCCCCCTTTAAGCCTTACTCCTGCTCAGATTGATCAGCATGCTGATACTATAACAGCTTCAATGCCTACAACCTTGGATAATGTTGCTCCCCTAAAGAAGAAGAAATTAGGTAAGATTATGAAGGCTCCCTGGTTTAATTCCCAGCTTCGAGCTCTAAAACAGGCGTCAAGGCGTTTGGAAAACAGATGGCGTTCATCAGGACTAGAGGAGTCTCACTTAACCTGGAAAGAAAGTTTAATTGTATACAAAAAAAGCCTTACGTACGGCAAGAACAGCTTATTATTCATCATTGATAGAGGAAAATAAAAACAACCCTCGGTTTCTTTTCAGCACTGTAGCCAGGCTTACTAGGAGCCGGAGCGCTGTGGAGCCATGTATTCCTTTCTCACTTAGCTGTGATGATTTCATGTATTTTTTCAGGAATAAAATTGACACTATTAGAGATCAAATCCACAATATTCTTCCTTCTACCTATAATGCCGAGCCTGTTGTGGTCTCCGAAGCATCCTTAGAACCAGGATCTGACTTGTGTCTAAATAGTTTCTGTCCTGTCCAACCCTCTGAATTAACTAAAATAATAGCTTCATCTAAACCATCCACCTGTATCTTAGACCCTCTCCCAACGAGCCTCTTTAAGGACATTTTCCCTTTAATTAATACATCACTATTAAATCTTATCAATATGTCTTTAGTGACAGGATATGTACCACAATCATTTAAAACTGCTGTAATCAAGCCTTTACTTAAAAAGCAATCTCTGGATCCAGAGGTGATAGCAAATTATAGACCTATATCTAACCTCCTGTTTATGTCCAAAATTCTGGAGAAAATAGTTTCAGCTCAGCTACATGCCCACCTGAGCAGAAATAATTTATGCGAGGAGTTTCAGTCAGGATTTAGAGCTCATCATAGCACTAAGACAGCATTGGTGAAAGTTACTAATGACCTTCTTATGGCCTCAGACAAAGGACTTCTGTCCGTACTTATCTTGCTTGATCTTAGTGCTGCATTTGATACAGTCGATCATAACATTCTGTTACAGAGACTAGAACAGGTGGTTGGAATTACAGGTACAGCGTTAAGCTGGTTTAAATCATATTTATCTGATAGACTTCAGTTCGTTCATGTAAATGACAAGTCCTCCTCACAAACTACAGTAAGTCATGGAGTTCCTCAAGGTTCTGTACTTGGACCAGTACTCTTCACGCTATATATGCTCCCTTTAGGCAAAATTATTAGACAGCATGGAATAAACTTTCATTGTTATGCAGATGATACTCAACTATACTTATCCTTTAAACCAGATGAAACAAATCAGCCCAATAGGCTACAAAATTGTCTCATAGACATAAAGACTTGGATGTCTAGAAATTTTCTCCTCTTAAACTCAGATAAGACTGAAGTAATTCTCGTTGGATCTGAAAAACTCAGAGCTAAATTTTCCGGTTTTGTAATGAACCTGGATGGCATTACTTTAGCTTAATTAATACATCACATCTACAGTGAGAAACCTTGGAGTTATATTTGACCCTGACCTGTCCTTTGGCCCACATATTAAGCAGGTTACTAAAACAGCCTTCTTTCATTTACGTAATATAGCCAAAATTAGGGACATTCTGTCTCAGAGTGATGCAGAAAAACTGGTTCACGCTTTTGTTACTTCGAGACTAGATTACTGTAACTCTCTATGGGCTGTCCTAAATATGCCCTGAAAAGCCTTCAGCTGATCCAGAATTCTGCAGCCAGAGTCCTGACCAGAACCAGCAGGAGAGATCATATTTCTCCAGTTTTAGCCTCTCTTCATTGGCTGCCTGTTGAATCTAGAATAGAATTTAAAATCCTTCTCCTTACATATAAAGCCCTCCACAACCAGGCACCACTATATATCAAAGACCTCATAGTTCCTTTTATACCAAGTAGAGTACTTCGTTCGCAGACTGCAGGCTTACTTGTGGTTCCTAGAGTCTCAAAGAGCCGAGCAGGAGGCAGAGCCTTTGGTTATCAGGCCCCTCTCTTATGGAATAAGCTCCCAGTTAGTGTTAGGGAGGCAGACACCCTCCCCACCTTTAAGACTGGGCTGAAGACTTATCTTTTTGATAAGTCCTATAGCTAGGGATGGTTAGCATCCCTTAGTTATGCTGCTATAGGTTTAGACTGCTGAGGGACATTTCCTGATACACTGAGCTTCTTTCTTTTTCTCTTTATCTCTTTCTTTTACCCCCCCCCCCCCCCCCCCCCATAACAGTGTTGCATCATTAACATGTATGTCTCCTGTCTCAGCAGGTCTCCCTGGCCGGGAGTAGCAGTTCCTGTTGTCTGTTGTCTTTCTGTCCTCTTCCCCCCTCACAGCAAGTAAGTCCTATAGCTAGGGATGGTTAGCATCCCTTAGTTATGCTGCTATAGGTTTAGACTGCTGAGGGACATTTCCTGATACACTGAGCTTCTTTCTCTTTATCTCTCTCTTTAAGTGCTGTAAAATAGCAACGTACAGAAGTCATTAATAAGGTGATGCATATAATGCAATGTTATGCGTCTGTGTGGGATGTCGTTTTGATGCTAAGTTAGCTAATGTCAAAGTTAGCTTTCAGCAATGGCGGTTGGTATCAAGACCTTAAATTATAAGTGATTATTAACTTTTCAGCGCATCACGTGAAGTAACTGTTTGCATTTATTTGTATGTAATATTCATAATCATGCATTATACAGTTTATATACTATGATATAAACATGCATTTAATATCTTTTTAAGATGTATCATTCAATCATTAGTGGAAAGCCTGGACTGGAACGTTCCACAACATGCTGCAATAAGTTCCACTGCCCCTTCTGTTAAAACCAAGCCAACCAGCCAGACTTCAGCGGCATTTGGAGGTCCGCATGAAAAATGCTGTTGCATCTAAGGGTAATTTCCCTGCATTTTAGAATAAAGTTGTATAGACATGTTTATATTTGTGTGTATATGTGTCTAACCCCAGACACATATGAAGAATATGTCCTGTTTGTGACCATACCATAGTTAGAAGGAGGTTAGAAGGCCTAAACACGTGGTGGGTTTAGGCTGAGAACAGGTGGTGGGTTTAGGCCTAGAAAAGGTGGTGGGTTTAAGCCTAGAACAGGGGTGGGTTTAGGCTGAGAACAGGTGGTGGGTTTAGGCCTAGAACAGGTGGTGGGTTTAGGTGTAGAACAGGGGTGGGTTTAAGTGTAGAACAGAGGTGGGTTTAGGCCTAGAACAGGTGGTGGGTTTAAGTGTAGAACAGAGGTGGGTTTAGGACTAGAACAGTGGTGGGTTTAGTTCTAGAACAGGGGTGGGTTAAGGCCTAGAAAAGGGATGGGTTTAGTTCTAGAACAAGGATGGGTTAAAGCCTAGAAAAGGGATGGGTTTAGGTTAGGAAAAAGGGTGGGTTTAGCTGTAGAACAGGGGTGGGTTTAAGTGTAGAACAGAGGTGGGTTTAGGCCTAGAACAGTGGTATGTTTAGGCCTAGAACAGGGATGGGTTTAGACCTAGAACAGGGATGGGTTAAAGCCTAGAACAGGGATGGGTTAAGGCCTAGAAAAGGGATCGGTTAAGGCCTAGAACAGGGGTGGGTTTAAGTGCAGAACAGAGCTGGGTTTAGGTCTAGAAAAGGGGTGGGTTTAGGTGTAGAACAGGGGTGGGTTTAAGTGTAGAACAGAGGTGGGTTTAGGCCTAGAACAGAGCTGGGTTTAGTCCTAGAACAGGGGTGGGTTTAGGCCTAGAACAGAGGTGGGTTTAGGCTTAGAACAGGGGTGGGTTTTGGCCGAGATCAGGGGTGGGTTTTGGCCGAGAACAGGTGGTGGGTTTAGGCCTAGAACAGGTGGTGGGTTTAGGCCGAGAACAGGTGGTGGGTTTAGGCCTAGAACAGGGATGGGTTTAGACCTAGAACAGGGATGGGTTAAAGCCTAGAAAAGGGATGGGTTAAGGTCTAGAACAGGGGTGGGTTTAGGTCTAGAACAGGGGTGGGATTGGGCCTGGAACAGTTGGTGGGTTTATGCCTGGAAGAGGTAGTGGGTTTAGGTCTGGAACAGGTAGTGGGTTTAGGTCTAGAACAGGTGGTGGGTTTAGGCCAAGAACAGGTGGTGGGTTTAGGTCTAGAAAAGGGGTTTAGGCATAGAACAGGGGTGGGTTTTGGTCGAGAACAAGGGTGGGTTTACGTCTAGAACAGGTGGTGGGTTTTGGCCTAGAACAGTGGTGGGTTTAGGCCTAGAACAGGGATGGGTTAAGGCCTAGAACAGGGATGGGTGAAGGCCTCGAACAGGGATGGGTTTAGGCCTAGAACAGGGATGGGTTAAAGCCTAGAACAGGGATGGGTGAAGGCCTCGAACAGGGATTGGTTTTGGCCTAGAACAGGGATGGGTTTAGGTCTAGAAAAAGGGTTTAGGCCTAGGACAGGGGTGGGTTTAGGCCTAGAAAAGGGGTGGGTTTAGGCCTAGAACAGGGGTGGGATTAGGCTTATAACGGGTGGGTTTAGGCCTAGAACAGGGATGGGCAAAAGCCTAGAAAAGTGATGGGTTAAAGCCTAGAACAGGGATGGGTTAAAGCCTAGAACAGGGATGAATTAAGGCCTAGAACAGGGATGGGTTAAGGCCTAGAACAGGGGTGGGTTTAGGTCTATAAAAAGGGTTTAGGCCTAGAACAGGGGTGGGTTTAGGCCTACAACAGGGGTCGGTTTAGGTGTAGAACAGGGGTGGGTTTAGGTGTAGAACAGAGGTGGGTTTAGGACTGGAAAAGTGGTGGGTTTAGTTCTTGAACAGGGATGGTTTTATGCCTAGAACAGGGATGGATTAAAGCCTAGAACAGGGATGGGTTACGGCCTAGAAAAGGGATGGGTTTAGGTCTAGAAAAAGGTTTTAGGCCTAGAACAGGGGTGGGTTTAGGTGTAGAACAGGGGTGGGTTTACGACTAGAACAGTGGTGGGTTTAGGCCTAGAAAAGTGGTGGGTTTAGGCCTAGAACAGGGATGGGTTTAGGTCTAGAAAAAGGGCTTAGGCCTAGAACAGGGGTGGGTTTAGGTGTAGAACAGGGGTGGGTTTAAGTGTAGAACAGAGGTGGGTTTAGGACTAGAACAGTGGTGGGTTTAGTTCTTGAACAGGAATGGGTTTAGGCCTAGAACAGGGATGGGTTAAAGGCTAGAACAGGGATGGGTTACGGCCTAGAAAAGGGATGGGTTTAGGTCTAGAAAAAGGGTTTAGGCCTAGAACAGGGGTGGATTAGGTGTAGAACAGGGGTGGGTTTAAGTGTAGAACAGAGGTGGGTTTAGGACTAGAACAGTGGTGGGTTTAGGCCTAGAAAAGGGATGGGCTAAAGCCTAGAACAGGGATAGGTTAAAGTCTAGAACAGGGATGGGTTAAAGCCTAGAACAGGGATGGGGTAAGGCCTAGAACAGGGATGGGTTTAGGCCTAGAACTGGGATGGGATAAAGCCTAGAACAGGGATGGGTTAAAGCCTAGAACAGGGATGGGTAAAGCCTAGAACAGGGATGGGTTAAGGCCTAGAACATGGATGGGTTTAGGTCTATAAAAAGGGTTTAGGCCTAGAACAGGGGTGGATTAGGTGTAGAACAGGGGTGGGTTTAAGTGTAGAACAGGGGTGGGTTTAGGCCGAGAACAGGTGGTGGGTTTTGTTCAAGAACAGGGGTGGGTTTATGTCTAGAATAGGGATGGGTTAAGGCCTAGAACAGGGATGGATTTAGGTCTAGAACAAGGGTGGAATTGGAACTAGAACAGGCATTAGGTTTAGGTCTAGAAAAGGTAGTGGGTTTAGGTCTAGAGCAGGTGGTGGGTTTAGGCCAAGAACAGGTGGTGGCTTTAGGCCTAGAACAGGGGTGGGTTTAGGCCTAAAACTGGGGTGGGTTAAGGCCGAGATCAGGGGTGGGTTAAGGCCGAGAACAGGTGGTGGGTTTCGGCCGAGATCAGGTGGTGGGTTTCGGCCGAGATCAGGTGGTGGGTTTAGGCCGAGAACAGGTGGTGGGTTTAGGCCGAGAACAGGTGGTGGGTTTAGGCCGAGAACAGGTGGTGGGTTTAGGCCTAGAACAGGGGTGGATTTAGGCCGAGAACAGGGGTGGTTTTAGGCCTAGAACAGGGATGGGCTAAAACCTAGAACAGGGATGGGTTAAAGCCGAGAACAGGGATGGGTTTAGGCCTAGAACAGGGGTGGGTTTTGGTCTAGAAAAAGGGCGGGTTTACGTCTAGAACAGGTGGCGGGTTTTGGCCTAGAACAGGGATGGGTTTAGGTCTAGAAAAAGGGTTTAGGCCTAGAAAAGGGGTGGGTTTAGGTGTAGAACAGGGGTGGATTAGGTGTAGAACAGGGGTGGGTTTAAGTGTAGAACAGGGATGGGTTAAAGCCTAGAACAGGGATGGGTTAAGGCCTAGAACAGGGATGGGTTTAGGCCTAGAACAGGGATGGGCTAAAGCCTAGAAAAGTGATGGGTTAAAGCCTAGAACAGGGATGGGTTAAAGCCTAGAACAGGGATGAATTAAGGCCTAGAACAGGGATGGGTTAAGGCCTAGAACAGGGGTGGGTTTAGGTCTATAAAAAGGGTTTAGGCCTAGAACAGGGGTGGGTTTAGGCCTACAACAGGGGTCGGTTTAGGTGTAGAACAGGGGTGGGTTTAGGTGTAGAACAGAGGTGGGTTTAGGACTGGAATAGTGGTGGGTTTAGTTCTTGAACAGGGATGGTTTTATGCCTAGAACATGGATGGGTTAAAGCCTAGAACAGGGATGGGTTACGGCCTAGAAAAGGGATGGGTTTAGGTCTAGAAAAAGGGTTTAGGCCTAGAACAGGGGTGGGTTTAGGTGTAGAACAGGGGTGGGTTTACGACTAGAACAGTGGTGGGTTTAGGCCTAGAAAAGGGATGGTTTTAGGCCTAGAACAGGGATGGGCTAAAGCCTAGAACAGGGATGGGCTAAAGCCTTGAACAGGGATGGGTTAAAGCCTAGAACAGGGATGGGTTAAAGCCTAGAACAGGGATGGGTTAACGACTAGAACAGGGATGGGTTACAGCCTAGAACAGGGATGGGCTAAAGCCTAGAACAGGGATGGGTTAAAGCCAAGAACAGGGATGTCTCAAAGCCTAGAACAGGGATGGGTTAAGGCCTAGAACAGGGATGGGCTTAGGTCTATAAAAAGGGTTTAGGCCTAGAACAGGGGTCGGTTTAGGCCGAGAACAGGTGGTGTGTTTAGGTCTAGAACAGGGGTGGGTTTAAGTGTAGAACAGAGGTGGGTTTAAGACTAGAACAGTGGTGGGTTTAGGCCTAGAAAAGGGATGGTTTTAGGCCTAGAACATTGATGGGCTAAAGCCTAGAACAGGGATGGGCTAAAGCCTTGAACAGGGATGCGTTAAAGCCTAGAACAGGGATGGGTTAAAGCCTAGAATAGGGATGGGTTAAGGCCTAGAACAGGGATGGGTTAAGGCCTAGAACAGGGATGGGTTAAGGTCTAGAACAGCGGTGGCATTGGGCCTGGAAAAGTTGGTGGGTTTATGCCTGGAACAGGTAGTGGGTTTAGGTCTGGAACAGGTAGTGGGTTTAGGTCTAGAACAGGTGGTGTTTTTAGGCCAAGAACAGGTGGTGGGTTTAGGTCTAGAAAAAGGGTTTAGGCCAAGAACAGGTGGGTTTACGTCTAGAACAGGTGGTGGGTTTTGGCCTAGAACAGTGGTGGATCTAGGCCTAGAACAGGGATGGGTTTAGGCCTAGAACAGGGTTGGGTTAAAGCCTAGAACAGGGATGGGTGAAGGCCTCGAACAGGGATTGGTTTTGGCCTAGAAAAGGGATGGGTTTAGGTCTAGAAAAAGGGTTTAGGCCTAGAACAGGGGTGGGTTTAGGCCTAGAAAAGGGGTGGTTTCGGGTCTAGAACAGGGGTGGGTTTAGGCCGAGAACAGGTTGTGTTTTTAGGCCGAGAACAGGTGGTGGGTTTAGGTCTAGAACAGGGGTGGGTTTATGTCTAGAATAGGGATGGGTTAAGGCCTAGAACAGGGATGGATTTAGGTCTAGAACAGGGGTGGAATTGGAACTAGAACAGGTAGTGGGTTTAGGCCGAGAACAGGTGGTGGGTTTAGGCCGAGAACCGGGGTGGGTTTAGGCCAAGAACAGGGGTGGATTTAGGCCAAGAACAGAGGTGGATTTAGGCTAAGAAAAAGGGTTTAGGCCTAGAACAGGGGTGGGTTTACATCTAGAACAGGTGGTGGGTTTTGGCCTAGAAAAGGGCTGTGTTCAGGCCTAGAACAGGGTTGGGATTAGGCTTATAACGGGTGGGTTTAGACCGAGAACAGGGGTGGGTTTAGGCCGAGAACAGGTGGTGTTTTTAGGCCGAGAACAGGTGGTGGGTTTAGGTCTAGAACAGGGGTGGGTTTATGTCTAGAATAGGGATGGGTTAAGGCCTAGAACAGGGATGGATTTAGGCCGAGAACAGGTGGTGTTTTTCGGCCGAGAACAGGTGGTGTTTTTAGGCCGAGAACAGGGATGGATTTAGGCCGAGAACAGGTGGTGTTTTTCGGCCGAGAACAGGTGGTGTTTTTAGGCCGAGAACAGGTGGTGGGATTGGTCCTGGAACAGGTAGTGGGTTTAGGTCTAGAAAAGGTGGTGGGTTTAGGCCAAGAACAGGTGGTGGGTTTAGGCCGAGAAAAAGGGTTTAGGCCTAGAAAAGGGGTGGGTTTACGTCTAGAACAGGTGGGGGGTTTTGGCCTAGAAAAGGGCTGGGTTCACGCCAAGAACAGGGTTGGGATTAGGTTTATAACGGGTGGGTTTAGGCTGAGAACAGGGTTGGGATTAGGCTTATAACGGGTGGGTTTAGGCCGAGAACAGGGGTGGGTTTAGGCCGAGAACAGGTGGTGTTTTTAGGCCGAAAACAGGTGGTGGGTTTAGGTCTAGAACAGGGGTGGGTTTATGTCTAGAATAGGGATGGGTTAAGGCCTAGAACAGGGATGGATTTAGGTCTAGAACAGGGGTGGAATTGGAACTAGAACAGGTAGTGGGTTTAGGCCGAGAACCGGTGGTGGGTTTAGGCCGAGAACAGGGGTGGGTTTAGGCCGAGAACAGGGGTGGATTTAGGCCAAGAACAGAGGTGGATTTAGGCTAAGAAAAAGGGTTTCGGCCTAGAACAGGGGTGGGTTTACATCTAGAACAGGTGGTGGGTTTTGGCCTAGAAAAGGGCTGGGTTCAGGCCTAGAACAGGGTTGGGATTAGGCTTATAACGGGTGGGTTTAGGCCGAGAACAGGGGTGGGTTTAGGCCGAGAACAGGTGGTGTTTTTAGGCCGAGAACAGGTGGTGTTTTTAGGCCGAGAACAGGTGGTGGGATTGGGCCTGGAACAGGTAGTGGGTTTAGGTCTAGAAAAGGTGGTGGGTTTAGGCCAAGAACAGGTGGTGGGTTTAGGCCGAGAAAAAGGGTTTAGGCCTAGAAAAGGGGTGGGTTTACGTCTAGAACAGGTGGGGGGTTTTGGCCTAGAAAAGGGCTGGGTTCACGCCAAGAACAGGGTTGGGATTAGGTTTATAACGGGTGGGTTTAGGCCGAGAACAGGGTTGGGATTAGGCTTATAACGGGTGGGTTTAGGCCGAGAACAGGGGTGGGTTTAGGCCGAGAACAGGGTTGGGATTAGGCTTATAACGGGTGGGTTTAGGCCAAGAACAGAGGTGGATTTAGGCTAAGAAAAAGGGTTTCGGCCTAGAACAGGGGTGGGTTTACATCTAGAACAGGTGGTGGGTTTTGGCCTAGAAAAGGGCTGGGTTCAGGCCTAGAACAGGGTTGGGATTAGGCTTATAACGGGTGGGTTTAGGCCGAGAACAGGGGTGGGTTTAGGCCGAGAACAGGTGGTGTTTTTAGGCCGAGAACAGGTGGTGTTTTTAGGCCGAGAACAGGTGGTGGGATTGGGCCTGGAACAGGTAGTGGGTTTAGGTCTAGAAAAGGTGGTGGGTTTAGGCCAAGAACAGGTGGTGGGTTTAGGCCGAGAAAAAGGGTTTAGGCCTAGAAAAGGGGTGGGTTTACGTCTAGAACAGGTGGGGGGTTTTGGCCTAGAAAAGGGCTGGGTTCACGCCAAGAACAGGGTTGGGATTAGGTTTATAACGGGTGGGTTTAGGCCGAGAACAGGGTTGGGATTAGGCTTATAACGGGTGGGTTTAGGCCGAGAACAGGGGTGGGTTTAGGCCGAGAACAGGTGGTGTTTTTAGGCCGAAAACAGGTGGTGGGTTTAGGTCTAGAACAGGGGTGGGTTTATGTCTAGAATAGGGATGGGTTAAGGCCTAGAACAGGGCTGGATTTAGGTCTAGAACAGGGGTGGGTGAAGGCCTCGAACAGGGATTGGTTTTGGGCTAGAACAGGGATGGGTTTAGGTCTAGAAAAAGTGTTTAGGCCTCGAACAGGGGTGGGTTTAGGCCTAGAAAAGGGCTGGGTTCAGGCCTAGAAAAAGGGTTTAGGACTAGAACAGGGGTGGGTTTAGGCCTAGAAAAGGGCTGGGTTCAGGCCTCGAACAGGGTTGGGATTAGGCTTATAACGGGTGGGTTTAGGCCGAGAACAGGGTTGGGATTAGGCTTATAACGGGTGGGTTTAGGCCGAGAACAGGGGTGGGTTTAGGCCGAGAACAGGGTTGGGATTAGGCTTATAACGGGTGGGTTTAGGCCAAGAACAGAGGTGGATTTAGGCTAAGAAAAAGGGTTTCGGCCTAGAACAGGGGTGGGTTTACATCTAGAACAGGTGGTGGGTTTTGGCCATGAAAAGGGCTGGGTTCAGGCCTAGAACAGGGTTGGGATTAGGCTTATAACGGGTGGGTTTAGGCCGAGAACAGGGGTGGGTTTAGGCCGAGAACAGGTGGTGTTTTTAGGCCGAGAACAGGTGGTGTTTTTAGGCCGAGAACAGGTGGTGGGATTGGGCCTGGAACAGGTAGTGGGTTTAGGTCTAGAAAAGGTGGTGGGTTTAGGCCAAGAACAGGTGGTGGGTTTAGGCCGAGAAAAAGGGTTTAGGCCTAGAAAAGGGGTGGGTTTACGTCTAGAACAGGTGGGGGGTTTTGGCCTAGAAAAGGGCTGGGTTCACGCCAAGAACAGGGTTGGGATTAGGTTTATAACGGGTGGGTTTAGGCCGAGAACAGGGTTGGGATTAGGCTTATAACGGGTGGGTTTAGGCCGAGAACAGGGGTGGGTTTAGGCCGAGAACAGGTGGTGTTTTTAGGCCGAAAACAGGTGGTGGGTTTAGGTCTAGAACAGGGGTGGGTTTATGTCTAGAATAGGGATGGGTTAAGGCCTAGAACAGGGCTGGATTTAGGTCTAGAACAGGGGTGGGTGAAGGCCTCGAACAGGGATTGGTTTTGGGCTAGAACAGGGATGGGTTTAGGTCTAGAAAAAGTGTTTAGGCCTCGAACAGGGGTGGGTTTAGGCCTAGAAAAGGGCTGGGTTCAGGCCTAGAAAAAGGGTTTAGGACTAGAACAGGGGTGGGTTTAGGCCTAGAAAAGGGCTGGGTTCAGGCCTCGAACAGGGTTGGGATTAGGCTTATAACGGGTGGGTTTAGGCCCAGAACAGGGGTGGGTTTAGGCCGAGAACAGGTGGTGTTTTTTGGCCGAGAACAGGTGGTGGGTTTAGGTCTAGAACAGGGGTGGGTTTATGTCTAGAATAGGGATGGGTTAAGGCCTAGAACAGGGATGGATTTAGGTCTAGAACAGGGGTGGAATTGGAACTAGAACAGGTAGTGGGTTTAGGCCGAGAACCGGTGGTGGGTTTAGGCCGAGAACAGGGGTGGGTTTAGGCCGAGAACAGGGGTGGATTTAGGCCAAGAACAGAGGTGGATTTAGGCTAAGAAAAAGGGTTTCGGCCTAGAACAGGGGTGGGTTTACATCTAGAACAGGTGGTGGGTTTTGGCCTAGAAAAGGGCTGGGTTCAGGCCTAGAACAGGGTTGGGATTAGGCTTATAACGGGTGGGTTTAGGCCGAGAACAGGGGTGGGTTTAGGCCGAGAACAGGTGGTGTTTTTAGGCCGAGAACAGGTGGTGTTTTTAGGCCGAGAACAGGTGGTGGGATTGGGCCTGGAACAGGTAGTGGGTTTAGGTCTAGAAAAGGTGGTGGGTTTAGGCCAAGAACAGGTGGTGGGTTTAGGCCGAGAAAAAGGGTTTAGGCCTAGAAAAGGGGTGGGTTTACGTCTAGAACAGGTGGGGGGTTTTGGGCCTAGAAAAGGGCTGGGTTCACGCCAAGAACAGGGTTGGGATTAGGTTTATAACGGGTGGGTTTAGGCCGAGAACAGGGTTGGGATTAGGCTTATAACGGGTGGGTTTAGGCCGAGA